>NW_024347862.1:2828149-3140231 GCF_902729225.1 Pteropus medius | reverse complement strand
CTCTCTCTCTTACACTCTTACACACATACACACACACACTTCCTCCACTTCTCCATCCTTCTCACCCAGCCCCCATTTTTCTTTTATTTCCCCAAAGCATTTGTTTGAAACTTTTTTCTCCAATAGTAAGACACCTGGCTCTCTCATTACCTACAATATATTTGCTTACTTGTTTAATCCTAGTATGCAAATAAAATTGTTTCAGAATTTCTTCTCCATTCCTCTATGAGAAAGAAAAGTACCAATTAGAGTATGTTTGGGTATAGTTCTTTTGTTTTTGTTCGTATAGTAACCTGTTGCCTAGATTAAGCCTTCCTCATTTCTCTGCAACTAGACCACTGAAACTGGAATTCCTGGTGACTTTTTTCTACCTCTGATCCATTCTTCACATGGCAGTCAGATTGATTCACCTAAAATAAAAATCAGATTATATTATTCTGGTGCTTAAAATTCTCCAATATCTCCCTTTAGCCCATAAGATAAAGGCTTACATTTTTGTTATTGCATATAAAGTTCTTCCCAATATAGCTCTTATCTAATCATTTGATTATTAGTTCTCTAGCTTCTTCTATTGAAACTGATTCAAAACTCCATGTATGTTCATTGACTGAAAAAAAAAAGAGTATAGTCTTTTGATTAATAAAAATACTCTTAGAGCAATAAGTCCATAAAAATTTGCCTGAAAGGTAAAATAGAAAAGGAAATTTGGAAACAAGGGAAAGGGGAAATAAGATTAGTTGAGCTTCTACTGTAAGCTCAGCACTTTATGAAGGCCTCCTGTTCACTCCAAATGTGGCACAGTTCATGGTGCAGATATTGAAATCAAAACAGACCTAAGTTCAGTCCCAGTTTGCCACTTACTAACTACATCTAAAACCGAAGTTGGTGCTATTGACCTTATACCATCTTCCCTCAACTGGGGCTAAGATTGAGATTCAGAGGAAGTGACATTTAACTTAGTCACGGAGGCTAGTAAAGCATTCACCATAGGCAAATGAGCAGCCAAAATAAATGCTCAGGAAAGGGCGAACAGAATACCTAAAAAACAAACTGCTTACTTCAGTCTTCTCCCCGTGTATTCTTTTATATATGCATTATGTACATATACACTGTGTGGTAAGAGACTTTGTAATATAATGTAGTGGGAAGGATACAGAAATCAAAGTTGGAAGTTTTATTTTAGTCTTGGCTATATAATCTTGATCACATCATTTCAACTCCTTGAATCTCAGATTCTTTTGATCTAAAAACCTAAAAGTTGAATTTGATGATTTCTCACATCACTTTCTTCTCTGCTTTTCGGATGTTTCTCACTTTCCCTAGCATTAACTACCAGTGCTTATCCTATTTTGCTGTCTCTGACATTCATTTATTTTTACTTTCAAAATGGACTTATAAATGCTGTGAGATGCTATGCCTATAAAATTCAAAGATGGAGGAGGTGAAGGCTGGTGGCATGAGATAAAGGGAAGCAAAGCTGTGGCCACTAGGTGACTGCGACCAACTACCTCCAATTTCAAATCTGTATCATTACCAAGTTGCTGACTATTCTTAAAGATATCTCAGCTTATCCACTGTATGGGTGATGAAGGGTTATCCACTAACCACACGAAAACTGCCCTGAAGTTGACCAGACAATTTTCAGTTATAGGACAGCCTATTATGTGGCTAGTTGGGTGTGTCTCTATTAAAGATAAAACAAGAAGAAATAGAATCAAATTTTTTGTGGCACAAAAATTTATGCCTGCTATCAGGGGAAACTGATGTAATACAAATCATGAAACTGTATCAAATTGTAGAAAGTCCTTCCCTTTCATCCCCTTCATCATTTATTTTAACTGAGTTGCTAGGAGGTAAAAAGGACTAAATTACTCCCTAAAGGCTGTTTCATTATGTCCTATTTTCATTATGTCCTATAATCACATTTCATTATGTCCTACTTTTCTACAATTATGTAATATTTACATTTTGCCATTGTGTGTTAATAAAAACTATTGTAAAAATTTCACAAAAAATGAGGACTATGGCTTGCATGTATATACTGCTGCCTCTGCTAAGCTGTTCTGTATATTCAAAACTCATATTTTATAGCAATTCATAACAGTAAATGTTCCCTTGTAAATTGAAGTCAAAATCAACTTTGACTAACTGAATCAAATCATTATTCAAACTTAAGAACCATTGCCATTTTCTTAAAACAAAAATGTTTAATTTTGATATTTTGTATTGCTTCTACTTCATTTAGATACATAAAACTTCTCAATTACTTTGCTGAGAGATTCATAGCTTTCCTAGTATACTCAGATATACAGATATCTGTTTGACTGACTCGTAATACATCCTGCAAAAAGACATGAACACATGATTTCAGGACCAAAAACAGACCCTCATGAGTCATTCTATTAATATATGCCAGTTAAGGCAGTTAATAGTTATTTACAGTATTGTGCTGCCAATTCCCTATGTTGCAATATTTAAGAGAGTAGAAAAATAATTCTAATGGTGATATACATTAAAGCACCTTTTCAACTCTAAAAGGCTCTTCAGGCAATGCATTGATGCTCTTTCAGTAGAAATGAAGATGTGAAAGTCCTGATTATTTAAGACTTCTAAATAAGCCATATTTACCAATGTCAAATTACTGGTGAGTTGTTTGACCCTGTATTTATTTCTAATTTCCACAAGCTGTTGGTAAGAGCTGCTGTAAATCAGTTGCCATTGATCTTGGCTCCCGTTCATGTAATTCTAAGATGAACTGCTTATGATCAACAGAAAAAGACTGCTTCTCTGAAAAGAACACCCATAGAAGTTCCTAGGATGCCCTGGAAACATGCATGTGTGTTTCTTATTCAGGGAATAGGAGAGGCAGACACCTGTGTATATATATATGTGGGGTAGAGGAAGACCATAAGGTAAATCTATACATCAGGAAATCCAGTGAGTGTGAAGAGTAGTGAAATTTTACCTTAGATAAATCTGGGGAAATTAGGAAAAATGTTAAGCATAGCTTTAATAGAAAACCATTTAAAACTATTTATTTAATTAAAAATAACTATGTATTCATGTGCAAGACACTGAAATGATCCTCAGCGTCAGATTTTCTATACCTTATGATATTTTTGTTTGAGTTCTCTGCTTTTTGGCAGAAGAGAAGTCTCTTCCATCTCCCATAGGGCTTTGACTATTTCCACACACAATGAACATATTTCCGAACCAATTACCCTTTTCCTAAGTTGGCATCCTTGTGTTGTTGTGGTCATTTTTGGAGAAGGGGAAGCCCATAGGTCTGGAGAACAATATAGAAATAGGTATTTATTGAGCGTCCCTAAGATAGTCACTATGCTTTTTGTTTGATGTCGCATATCTTATTTAATCATCACAATATCTCTGCGAGGTATGTATTAAGAGAAAAAGGATTCTTCTCTTTCGATGAGAATAGGAGAAAGAAAATGATTGTGATAAAGGGCATAGTTAGGAATCAAACTCTGCTCATTACTGTCCATATAAAAAGCTGCAGGCTGGAAGGGTTGCTTATTCATTCTGAGCTGCAGAGCCTTGAGTGGTATCTTTTTGGCAATTTATAGCACATATTTTTGTGTAGTCGGGTCTCCATACATGTAAGACAGAGTTTAAGAAATTTAGTTATAAAGCAAATTGTCTCATTCTCTTATCAATTCTCATTACATAATTTGCTATTTGTTTTTATTGGGAAAAAGTTCTCAAATAAATTTTTGGTACGAAAAGAGTTAGGTGGTGTTGAAGGTATATGCTTCAGGAAGTTAGATGTCCACTTGAAATGGCAATACTTATGGTCCTTAATCAACCCTACTATTATGTTTGAAGATTTTAGGCTACCTTTTCTCATCTCAGCTCAATACACTTGGAGAATCCCATGTTTTCACATGTTTGCTTTCATGAAAGACTTGGCATCAATGGTTAAGTAAATGGTTCTAGAATCCAAGTGCAAGTTGTAGATAGACAATTATTCTCCCTAGGCATTGCTTCTGCATCTAGAAAATGGAAATGTACCGGTTCCCTGTTCATGGCCTGTTGTAAAGTGCTTTGCATAGTGTCTGCTGTTTGTTGCGTTTATTTCATTAATTTGGTGGCCTGTCAGATCTTTGGTATTCTTTCCAAGGAAAGGGGCAGAAAGCTAAGTTCTATAAATATCGCTTGTTATCCAGGTACTTTGCTCCCCTCTACTTGTTATCTTAATGATTTAAGAGGTAATATTAAAGTAAAGATAAGCTTCATTTCACAGCAGACATTTGCTGCACTTGAGTCTATATATGTTATATCTTTGGGTTGTGGAATCATACCTTACTTGTGGATTCAACCATCTAGTACAGTGTGCTTCCTCATGTGAACATCTCTAACTTTCAAAGAGCTTAATATAATGGAAATTATAGTACTCAAATTTATCAGATCTATCAGTTAAAATTTTTACACATAAACCTGACTGAAAAAGAGTCATCTTCACACTAAGTTGTTTTGGTAGTTATTAAAGTTTAAATCTACAATCAAGAGCATAGGACGACAGCAATAAGATTTTTTTAGTCTCCAATTTTTCATTTTATGTGAGTAGCACAACAGAATTTGCTTGGTGATTCTATTCTGTAACCTTTTTTTCTACTCAAAAGTGTCCTCTTCCTATTTTTGTTTTTGCATACTTTCTAGAGTTCTCCTCTTCCCTGTGTTTCAGCTACTCTCTGACCAATAAATTTATGCTGTTTTAAATGACTGATATCAGCTTATTGATAACATGCAATCAATAACAGATCAGGGTTAATTGTAGAGCACAAGTGGTAGCATATTTTCTAAAAGTCTCATTCAACATGAGACATCATTCAAATATCCATTGTAAGGCAAGTCATTAAGAGGAT
The DNA here is from genome assembly GCF_902729225.1 of Pteropus medius. NCBI lineage: Eukaryota > Metazoa > Chordata > Mammalia > Chiroptera > Pteropodidae > Pteropus > Pteropus medius. The sequence goes on along the minus strand of NW_024347862.1, from coordinate 3,135,348 downwards.
CCAGGTGTTCGTTGTTTTCTTGCTAGATGTTCTAGTTCTATTGTATAGTGAAACACTAAAGAACCAACAGGCCAACTGCAATGAATAGTAGATTCAGCAATGAGCAATCATGAAACTACCCAGCTTATTATTTGCATTCTGTTATGCAGTAGGTAGTTGTAGGTGGAGACTGTGTGATAAGGCACATTTTTGTTATAGAGTTTTCTCTTCCAGTGCCATATGTATGATTACCTCCTGGTAACAAAATTGGTTCTACATGCTTAAATACTTTCCAAGTGCTGCTTTCCCCTTATGCCAATTTCCATTTCTGTTTCTTAATTGTCTTTCCTGTGCACCGGAGGGCCTCACATTTTCCCTTTTATTTCAACTTCATTATCCAAAAACAGACATCAATGTATTTACATTTGGATTGAATTTTCTCTCCTTTCCTTTCCTTTCCTTTCCTTTCCCTCCCCTTTCCCTTCCCTTCCCTTCCCTTTTTTCTTCTCTCTCTCTCTTTCTTTCTTTCTTTCTGAATTCTTTATAACCAAGATCAGACCAGGTCAACCAATGTTTAGTTATCTTGAACAGTAATTAATATCTAAATACTTTTTTTGTGAGGAGTGTCACTCAATAGGAGAGCTAGAAATTCTAGTACAATGGCAAATTATCTAATCATTTCTAAGCTGCTTATAGTTTAGCAGTATTAGAGGGGAAAAAAGCACTTTGGTTGATCTTTCCTAATTAAATTTATTAAAATGAATATTCATTGTTCTATACCAAAGTGTAATATCACATCCCTTTAACTTGTGAGAATCTCATCTAATCAGCTCAGTTCACAAGAATTTACATTCAGAGAATAGTTGAAATTTTCATGTTAGCCAAAAGAATAGAGAGTGAGTTCTAAATTCCATGGGATTTCAGAATAGTGTCCACATATTTTAAACCAATAATATTAAGAATATTATCACACATATTTTAAACCAAACTTAGCAGTTAATATTGAATAAGATAACATGTGATATTCCCTTCACATGACATGTTAATATTCCTATCACATACAGGATTAATCTGGATTAATCTTGCACATTCTCCCGTCAAGCCCCCTTTAATACCAAAGTGAATCCTATATACTATGTCCAAACTCCAGCTTAAATAACATCTCTTTATTAAACTGTTAACAATTATCTTAGCTCACAATGGACTGATCCTTCTCTTAATGTTTCTGGCACTTATAGTCAATATCATGTAATTTAACACAATAAAGCTTTGAGTTGTCCTTTGATTGGTTAAAGTCTTCCATGTCTTTTCAAGCCTTCCATGTCCCCAACAAAATTGTATTTGTTGAATGGATCTTCTACCATTTGCTTTTTTTAGTGCCTAATGTATAGTGATTTACACTCATGCATATTTGTTACTTGATTCATATAAAGGCTATGAATTCTGAGGATGTTATTGATTAATATTATATTAACTTATTTTTTAAATGCTTCTTCATAGTATTTCATATATATTTAGCACCCAGATTCAAATACTTCCTGATTGCCCCACCCGTAAACATACACAAACAAGCAGATATTTCCTCTAAAGGAGTCCATGTACACTATCTAAGCTGTGTGTCAAGAGATCAATTTATATTTTTTTAAGTTAAATATAGATAGTATACAATATTATGTTAGTTATATTAGTTTCTGATGTACAATATAATGATTTGACATTTGTATACCTTGTAGTGTGATCACCCCACTGAATCTGGTAATCATCTGTCACTAAACAAACTTATTACAATATTAATATTTTCCCCCATTTCCACCCATCTCCCCACCCTCTTTTAATTTCCTTTTTTAATCTTATCAACTAAGTTTATATAGATATTTTCTCTGAAATAAAGACTTAAAAACCACATTTACCTAAATATACAGAATGTGTCACACATATCCACCCAAAGCTTCAATAGTATCAATTTTGAAAATCTAGCCTGGAATCTTTATTCATTTTATAGCAAACCTTAGTTCAGTATTTTTGGGGTAAGGCAAAACTGAAAACCTTTAAGCAAACTTTGAACATGTTCTCTACTTTAGCCAACCTTAGTTCCTTATTTCCAATTTGTAGAAAAGTTTGTAAGCAAATTATTTCTAAAATGACAGAGTTTGTCATTTTTTTATTTCAAAAACTATATATTGCTTGTTGACTACGGGAATAGCATTATGTTAATTGTACTGTGGATGATGCAAAATCACTAAAATACCATCCACATCTAGTTTGGTGAAACTAGAACAGTTCTGAGAGTGAAAAGGGAGTTATTATAATTATGTCAGAATGATAGGAATAAACTTGGACTGTCTAAGGAAATTCTGTTTGTATGGTTAACCTATACATCGTACTAGTTTCTTATGGCTGCTGTAACAAATTTCCATAAACTTGGTGGTCTGAAATAGAAATTTATTCCCTTACAGTTCCAAAGGTTAGAAGTCCAATATCAGTAATACTGGGCTGAGGTCTATGTGTTTGTAGGGCTGGGCTTTCCAGACACTACAGGGAAGTGTCTGTTTTTTGCTTCTAATGACTGCCGGCATTCCTGGCCTCATGCCTGCATCACTTCAATCTTAACCTCTTTGGTTGCACCATTTTTTCTTCTTTTATTTTTGTAAGATCTCCCTCTGCTTCCCTCTTGTATGGAAACTCCTGAGGTCATTTAGGGGCCATGAGGATAATCTAAGATAATTGCTCTATCTTAGAATCCTTAACTTAATCATATCTGCAAAGACTTTTTTTCTTTATATTAATTGATGTTTACAAATTCCAGGGATTAGGATCTGATATCTTTGGGAGCCTTTAAAGTTTTTATGGTATCACTAAGAATAAAATTACTTTATTAATTTTATTACTAAAATTAATAAACTTAAGAAATTAGAAACTGGATTTTTTGGAAAACATGGCAGAGTGAGAGATGTCCTCAGATCTCTCCCCTTGAAACAACAACATGCTGAACATCTAAAACTCAACAAAAACACCAAAACTGCACACCAGCACATCTGAGCATGGGATCTGCTCATAAGACCTACCACAGGTCAGAACCCTGGGTGTAGGGCGGTGGATTGGGAGAAATAAAGAAGCTGCCTCTGGCAGCTGCTAGAGCTCCTTTTAGGAGGAGGGAAATGATTGAAGGTGCAGCATCTTCTCTAATCAGCCTGCCCGGAAATGCTGGCAGCAGGGCCCAGTCATCAGGGCAGAAAGCAGAAAAGTGGAAGGGGACTACAGAGAAACAACAGCTAATTTTTACCAGGTCTGGTTGCAAAACCGAGGCCGAGCTGTAGCCCCCAACTCCCAACCCAGAGGGCTGCTCCCCCCATACCCTCCGAGACCGATCAGCACAGAGCCCCAGGGGAATCTGAGCGAACACTACAGAAACTGTTGCTAACACTTGCAGGGACTAAAACTGAGAGTAGCAAGTGTGATTAAATATCTACAAGAAAATAAAAAAGACATTTAGGATTTATATAAAGCAGAGATCCAAGAGGCTTGCATGCCACCTACTGGAAACCAAAAGAAAAGCGCCTTCTTTGGAGCAAGCTAAAGAGAGACCTTTATGTAATAAATCTTCTTTCTGGAAAAACAACAGAATACACTTCCATTAATGCTCAGGTGGAGAAATAGTCCATTAAACAACATGAACAACCAAGGTGACAAGGCATCTCAGAAAGAAAGAGAAAAATCTCCAGGAAATAAGCTTATGGGCATAGAAATATGTGAATTAAATGACAGAGAATTCAGAATGTTATTTCTAAAATAACTCAATGAGATCCAAAACAACTCAAATCAGCAATTTCAGGAATTGAAAAAACAACTAGGTGAGCAGAGCAAGGAGATTCAAACCTTCAAAAAGAACGAAATAGAACTTCTGGAGAGGAAGAACACACTGCAAGAGCTGAAAATGAAATAGCAAGCTTAGGAAATAGAATTGACCAAATGGAGGAAAGGATCAGTGATATCAAAGACAGAAATCTAGAAATAAATCAGAAGGAAGAAGAGAGAAACCAAAGAATGAAAAATAATGAAAGACAAATACAAGAACTAGCTGATACCATCAGGAAACATAAGAATAATGGGAATTCTTGAAGAAGAGGAAAAGGAGCAGAGAAGAAGAAAACATTTTCAGACAATTAGTAGACAAGAATTTCCCAAATCTAAGGAATGAGCTGGAGCTTGGAATCCAAGAAGTCAACAGAACACCCAATTGTCTCCACCCAAAAAGGCCTTCACAAAGACACATTGTATTAAAATTATCAAAAATCAACAACAAAGAATTCTCAGGGCAGCCAGGGAAAATGAGATGCTAATATATAAAGGAAAACCCATTAGATTATCATCGAACTTCTCAGCCCAAACCTTACAAGCCAGAATCAAATATTTAAACTATTTAGTGAAAGGAACTACCAGCCTAGAATAATGTATCCAGCTAAGCTCTCCTTTAGATATGAAGGAGAAATTAAGACCTTTTCAGACATATAAAAATTGAGGGGATTCTCCACTACGAGACCTGCACTACAGGAAATACTGAAAAGGATCAGCTCACCTAAAACAAAATAATGAAACAAACAAAAAAAATACAGAATTAGGAGTAAAGTGACTATCAGGCAAATAGAAGCAGAGGAGTACAACCCTCACTAAGAACAGGGCATTATAAGCTCAAATAATAATAATAAGAGAATTGCTATAGCAAGATTGTAAGCATACATAGGGACAAATTGAGATAACAGTGACTGAAAAGGAGAAGGCTCAAAGATCCAAATTTGCAAAGGGGAAAGGAGATAAGGCACACACAGAAGAAAATGGACGACTGTATATATATATATATATATATAACTATTCTTTTCATATTTGTAATGGAAACCACACATCAAAGATTCAGAACTGAAGTATATAACATGAAACAAGAAGAACCGGAGGCAAAACCCAGAAAAGCCAATCAAAACAAAGAAAACTGAAACAAGTACAAGGAAACAATGGAAACACCAAGGTACCAGAAAGCAAAAGATAAAATGGCTATAAGAAGACCTAATGTTTCAATAATCGTACTAAATATAAATGGACTGAACTCACCAATAAAAAGGCACAGAGTTGCAGAATGGATCAAAAAACAAAACCCAACCATACGCTACCTCCAGGAGACACATCTCAGCTCTAAAGACAACTATAGACTCAAAGCGAAAGGATGGAAAATGATATTTCAAGCAAAAGGCATTCAGAGAAAAGCAGGAGTAGCGGTACTAATATCAGATGAAATAGACTTCAAAATAAAAAAAGGTAAAGAAAGATACTGAAGGACACTTCATAATGAAAAAGGGAATCATGCACCAAGAAGACATAACACTTATTAATATCTATGTTCCCAATCAGGGAGCCCCAAAATATGTAAAGCAATTACTAACAGAACTAAAGGGAGAAACAGACCAAAACACTATCGTAGTAGGGGACCTAAATACTCCACAGTCAGATATGGACAGATCATCCAAACAGAAAATCGGTAAGGAAATAACATCCTTAAATGACACATTAGACCAACTGGACATAATTGACATATACAGAGCCTTCCATTCCAAAACAACTGCGTATACATTCTTCTCTAGTGCCCATGGAACATTCTCAAGAATAGACCACATACTGGGACACAGAAATAGCCTCAACAAATATAAGAGGATTGAAATCATACCAACCATATTCTGTGATCATAATGCTTTGAAACTAGAGATCCACTGCAAAAAGAAATCAGAACGAAACACAAATACATGCAGATTAAACAACATGTTACTTAAGAATAACTGGTTCAGGGAAAAAATAAAAAGAGAGATCAAGAGATACATAGACATGAATGATAATGATAGTACAACATATCAAAACTTTTGGGACACAGCAAAAGCGGTCATAAGAAGGAAGTTCCTATCATTACAAGCTTATCTCCAAAAACAAGAACGAGTCCAAATAAACAAGCTAACGCTTCATCTTAAAAAAACAAACAAACAAACAAACAAACAAAAACCCTAGAAAAGGAAGAAAAAATGAGGGCTAAAGTCAGCAGAAGAAAAGAAATCGTCAAAATTAGAGCAGAAATAAATTGAAAACAAACAAACAAAAAATAGAAAAAATAAATACAACTAGGAGCTGGTTCTTTGAGAGGGGTAATAAAATTGACAAACCCCTGGCTAGACTCACTAAAGAAAAAAGAGAAAGGACACAAATAAACAAAATTAGGGATAAAAGAAAGGAAATTATGACTGACATCACAGAAATATAAAGGATCATGCAAGAATACTATGAAGAAGTATATAATAACAAATTTAATAGCCTAGAAGAAATGGACCAGTACTTAAAAATATATACTCTTCCTAGACTGAATCAAGAAGATCTGGAAAATCTAAATATGGAAATTGAAACAATTATCAAAAACCTACCAAAAAGTACAAGTCCAGGACCAGATGGTTTCACCAGCGAATTCTACCAAACATTCAAAGAAGATTTAATACCTATTCTCCTCAAAAGCTTCCAAAAAATCGAAGAGGAGACAATACTTCCCAACTCATTTTATGAGGCCAATATTACCTTGATACCAAAACCTGCTAAAGATAACACAAAAAAAGAAAACTACAGATCAATATCTCTCATGAACAAAGGTGCAAAAATTTTAAATGAGATACTAGTGAGCCAAATACAGCAACATATTAAAAAGATTATACACTGCGATCACATGGGCTTCATCCCAGGAGCACAGAGATGAGTCAACATATTAAATCAATTAATGTGATACACCACATAAATAAATTAAAAAATAAAAATCATATTATCATATCAATAGATACAAAAAAAGCCTTTGACAAGATAAAACATCCATTTATGATCAAAACACTTCACAAAAGTGGTATAGAAGGAAAGTATCTTAACATAATAAAGGCCATCTATGACAAACTCTCAGTCAACATTATACTTAATGGCGAAAAACTAAAAACCTTCCCTCTAAGATCAGAAACAAGGCAAGGCTGTTCACTATCGCCACTCTTATTCAATATAACATTGGAGGTCCTAGCGAGTGCAATCAGGCAAGAGAAAGATATAAAAGACATCGAAATAGGAAATGAAGAAATTAAACTGTCACTATTGGCAGATGACATGATTCTCTATATAGAAAACCCTAAAGACTCCACAAGAACGCTACTAGAAATAATAAGCAAATACAGTAAAGCCTCTGGATACAAAATCAATGTTTAAAAATCCATAGCTTTCCTATATTCTAACAAAGAAGCGTCTGAAAAAGAAGTGCAAAAATAATTCCTTTTCCAATTGCAACAAAAAGAATTAAATACTTAGGAATAAATTTAACGAAACATGTGAAGGACCTATATAATGAAAACTACAAGACCCTATTAAATGAAATCGAGGAAGATACAAAGAAATGGAAAGATATTTCATGTTCTTGGTTTGCAAGAATCAACATAGTTAAAATGAACATATTATCTAAAGCATTATACAAATTTAATGCAATCCCCATCAAAATCTCATTGGCCTTTTTAAAAAAAGTAGAACAAAAATCATCAGATTTATATGGAAGCATAAAAGACCCCGAATTGCCAAAGGCATCCTGAGAAAAAAAAAACGAGACTGGAGGCATCACTCTGCCTGACTTCAAATTGTACTACAAAATGACAGTAATCAAAACGGCATGGTATTGGCAGCAAAACAGACACACGGACCAGTGGAACAGAATCAAGAGTCCAGAAGTAAACCCATATTTATATGGGCAAATAATTTTTGACACAAAAGTGAGAAACATACAGTGGAGAAAGGAAAGCCTCTTCAATAAATGGTGCTGGGAAAATTGGAAAGCCATCTGCAAAAGAATGAAACTAGATTGTTTTCTATCACCACACACCAAAATTAACTCAAAATGGATTAAGGACCTGAACATAAGATCAGAATCAATACAATGCATAGAAGAAAACATAGGAACTAAACTCAAGGACCTTGGACTTAAAGAGGATTTTATGAATTTGACCTCAAAGGCAAGGGAAGTAAAAGCAAAAATAAATGAATAGAACTACATCAAACTAAAAAGCTTCTGCTCAGCAAAAGAAATCATCACAAGTTAAAGAGACAGCTATTCGAATGGGAAAATATATTTGTAAGCAACGCCTCCGATAAGGGCTTAGTATCCAAAATATACAAAGAACCTATACGACTCAATAACAACAAAAAACAATTCAATCAAAAAATGGGCAGAGGACCTGAACAGACACTTCTCCCTATAGGACATACAAATGGCCAACAAATATATGAAAAGATGCTTAACATCACTAGCTATTAGGGAAATACAAATCAAAACCACAATGAGATACCATCTCACACCTGTTAGAATAGCTATAATCAACAGAACAAGTAATAACAAATGCTGGAGAGGATGTGGAGAAAAAGGAACCCTCATACACATCAGATGGGACTGAAAATTGGTACAGCCACTATGGAAAACAGTATGGAGATTCATCAAAAAACCAAGAATTGATCTATTATATGATCTAGCAATCCCTCTACTGGGTATTTACCTCAAAGACTTGAAAACCCATATCCGATAAGATATCTGCACACCCATGTTCATAGCAGCACTATTCACAGTGGCCAGGACATGGAAGCAACCTACGTGTCCTACAATAGAAGATTGTCTAAAGAAGCTGTGGTACATATATATAATGAATTATTACTCAGCCATAAGAAGAGATGAAATACTGCCATTTGGACAACATCGATGGACCTCGAGATAATCATGCTAAGCAAAATAAGCCAGACTGAAAAAGTTGAAAATCACATGATATCACTTATATGTGATATATAAACCTAAAAGCAACAAATGAACAGGACAAACAGAGGCTCAGGGACATGGACAATGGACTGGTGGTTACCAGAGGATAGGAGTAGGGAAGGAGGGAAGAGGTAGGCAGGGTAAAAATATAGGGGAGTTGGGGGAGAGTGAAGTGGGTAAAGGGGATCAAATATATGGTAGCTGAAGGAAACTGAACTCTAATAACACAATAGAATATATAAATGTCAAATTATAATGTACACCTGAAAATTATATAATTGTATTAATCAATGGTACCCCAATAAACTTAAAATAATAAAAAAATAATAAAAATTAAAAACCATCTTTAGAAATATGCAAGAGTCAGTTCCACATGAGTAGCATGGACAATACTGTTGTGTAGAAGAAACAGAAATCACTTGAACTTGGGGTAACCTCACCCTTAAAGAATAGACCGAATTTGAAAAGATGTGAGAGAATTCATTCTAGATAGATAGAGCCTAAGTAAAAGCTTGAGGGAGGAATGAGCAGAGATGTTTGGGAGACATGAAGGAAAATACTCTGCCCTGAAAACAGAGTTCACAATGGAAGCAGTGAAGATAACTTTGAAAGTTAGGCTGACATCAGAATGTTGGACTTTCCTTATTCCAAGCTTTCCACATTCTCCTACTTTATTTATTCTAAAACTCTTTCACTTCAGTCTCTCTCACTGAAATAAGAGTTTTAGAATAAATAAAGTAGAATAAATACAGTCCGCCCTCTTTAAATCTCCATGATTCATCTTTTTCCCTTTGATAATTTTTGTAACTTTATTTCTGCATTTTTTTTTTGTTTCACTTATTTTTCTGCCCTGCCAGGATGATTTCTATTGCTTCTGCATCTTTTCCGAGTTTCACTTATTTTTCTGTCCTTCTAGGATGATTTCTATTCTTCTGCACAACTGTTCTTACTACTTTACTTCGCAAATCACTTGTATTAGACTGTCAGCTCTTTGAAAGAAAGGGCCATAACATGTGTGTCTTTGTCTCTCCAGTTCTAATTAGCACAGGGAGTAATTTATGAGGTGCTCAATGAATACTTTTTGAATGAATGGATATATAGATTTATAACAAGGACACTGAGAGTCCATTGAAAGTCTTTGGTGATTGTAGTGAGGGTGGTTGTGGTATTTGTTCTTAGTCAGATAGTGATCCCTCCTCTTTTATCGAAAATGAGTTTGAAACTCCTTGGGCACCATCAGGGTGAGCCTAATAAATTTTACCCCTTAATCTACTTATGGGCAAATATTAAAATCATCTTCATTAGAAGCTATATACAGTATGTTCTCTCTACAGATTAAATTCGAAGGTAATATATATGATTTTTCTGTGTCAATTTCTAGTATGTTTTGTCTTACTTCCTTTTTCATATTAATCCATTTTATAATTACCCATTTTCTCTTGTTCTGCCTATAAGCAGTTGAGGAATAGTGATTGGATACTTACTTTTTATGGCCCACAATAATATTGGTTGCTGTAATTAAAGGCGACTTAAGTAGAAGGAATTGGGTATCTGCCCATTAATAAGCAAAATGATATTCATGAGCTACTCAGCCACCATTGAGCTCCCAGATCCAATCCCAATAGCTTTCTATTAAAACAGGGAATTAACCATAGGTACAGCACAGTGGAAGGGCTTAGACAACTAGCTCCTTGGGTCACAACAACAAATTACTTATGAATCAAACCTTTGATTAATAGCTCCAGAATTGCCTCTCTGCTCTGCATAATTAAGTTTCATGGAGTGTTACAATTAACAGCCTTGCTGTCACCCAGGTAGAAACAACCACCATTTATTTGACCAGTAGTGCCAGAAAGTTCTGGGTAGTGAAGAGGAGGCATTTATGACGAGATTAGGTACATTCTGGGGCATAAATTGAATAAGGCTGTAATTACCTTTTAATAAAAAGTAGCAAATATGATGATCTCATGATATCCTTTGAAGTCTCCTTTTTTATTTTTCTGTCAATGTGGATCTAAGAACTCCTTTTTCTTACTCCAATAATAGTTATGGTACTGACAAATTTCTAGATATGCATGAAATTTGACAGCTTCCTCTTTCTAATATTTCTTGACCTTTCTGAATCTCCAAAGCATCGGTTGTTTTATATCATTTATTATGGCTGCCTTTGTTATTACGCGAGTAGTCAAACATGTGATGCAGATGTCCAGTAAGCTTCAGACTTTTGGAAATACCTGGGGAAAAAGCCAAGATGTCATTAGAAGTGCTGGCATACAACAAAATGCCAATTGCTTTGTTGGTGGTGAGCAGTCCAGGAATTAGCCGTTCATCAAAGCCAAGGGATTAAAACATGACCAGAAAATATTTCTCTTAGAATTTTTTTTTCTGCAAAATGACATTCCTCTGACACAGTTACTCTCTTAACCAATATTATTTAGATATTAAGTCAGATGAATCAACAGTAGCCAACATAGGGATGAAATACCCTGTTTTAGTCAAGTTTCACTGGATCAATAGGCATAAAGAAATGAATAATATCAACTACTTTTATGAAGTTTACTAGGTGCCAGATACTTTTCAATGGTCTTGTATAAAAATATTTAATGAAGAATTTGCTAAAAGATATTTGTTAGCTTTATCTTTTTTTTATCTTTCTTACTTCATTATTCCTTTTACTGTCTCCCTCTTCCTCAATTTGCTCACTTCCTTCCTTCTCCCTTCTCTCATTCCCCTTCTCTATATTTCTTCTTAGATATCTTTATATTGTCTGAAATTGATCAAGAGCAAACAATGGGAAAACAGGAAAACTGAATTCAAGTCCTGAAACTGTCATTCTCCATGAGACCAGGTTTTAAGCAAGCGGATTAATTAAACGGGGCCTCATGTTACTTATTTTTTAAAAGAAGAGGAAAGGGGGAAGACAAAGGGAAAAGGAGAGAAAGAAGAAAGAAGGAAAGGAGAAAAAGGGGGAGGAGGGAGACAAGGAAGAGGGACAGGAGGTGGGAAGAAAGGAGAAAGTAATAATACCTGTCTTACAATAAAATGTTGTCATGAGAATTAAAAGAGACAGTCTGTGAAAACCCTCTGTAAATTACATAGAATGCTATAAATTCCCCTTGTTTTTGTTAACCTTCAAATAAATATTTTCAGGAATTTTACTAAGATTTGAGCTAGACATATTTGAAAGAAAAAAAAATAGACTATGCTCTAGACAAATTGGGTGCCTTGTTATGCACTTACCAGGAGGAAAATGCTGCCTTTCCTTGCTAAAAACCCATTTGTCTTGCAAATTTCTATAATGAACAGATTTTGGAATAAGTACCATGTAATATGTGATGACAGTTCTCTCATTTCTTTTTTATTAGTTCCATCTTCTCAACATCTGAATCACACAGCTACAGAACCTCCATAATCATTAAGGCAGCTGGATCATATGCATCCCTTCCCACCCCCCAATTTTTGGCACACAAAGAGTCCCCAGCTAGTCTCTTGTTATAAGGCCCATGTGCTGGTCGCTAAATGCACCTGCATAAGAATGCCAGATTTAAAAAAAAAAAACAAAAACAGTGAACTGCAGGGCATTTGCAACATTATGCCATTTTCCCACTGACTTTTACCTGGGTACATTTAAAACTTAAATTTTTCTTGGAGTTTGTGGAGAACTTGAGGTTTATTAAATATCTTTTTGATTAAAATAATCATCTCTATGAAACATAATGGGATTGTGATCAACTTTAACTCTTTTTCTTTATCCCTTCTCCCTTTTGTCTTTCCCTAGGTAAGTGATATTTGATTATTGTATTGAACTTCTCAAAGGGAGAGTTCTGAGGCCTACCAATTCTCAGTCATTTTGGAAGGAAGTTACGATTTATCCTCTCCGAGTGATTCCATTTCATCTCTTGGCTCCTGCAGCATGGTGGGGCACATGGAGGTATGGCTATTCACAGTTAATGAGTTTGCTTCTGTTAATGGTAAAAGGAATGTCAGTGTTGGATCAGTGTCAATGATACAATTAAGAGAAATTACTAGGAACTGAATGCCAAAAGACAGTCATTTTATCACTCCATGTTGACTCATTGTATGAGTTGTCATGAATTCTATGTTAATCTATTTACTAAAAATGAACTTCATAAAATATCTAAGTGAATTATAATAATTTCATTTCTACTGAAGACTTCACAACTATTCTTTGTCTTTTTTAAAAATAAGAAAAGAGGTTTAAATATATTTTGTTTATATACCAGTTGGGTATATGAGTGAGTCTGAGAAAAGTCAATTAGTACCTTATTTTCAGATGATGGAGTTCAGCATGCTTAAACATATAGTTGACTACATTTTATAAAACATTAGAAAAATAAAAGTACAGAGGAACAATGAATTATGTAAATCTGAGGACTCAAATTATACATATTTTTCTTGTGTCTGTAACTTTTGGTATATTGAGTCATTGTACCATAAAATTTGCTGCAGAACTGCTCTATCAACTGTAGGATCAGCATATTTAATGAAATTGTCAAGAGGACTATCAAATTCATGAATCTCAACCCTATAGCACCTGAAGGGGGACTTCTAATGCAGGTGACTGTGAAGGTCAAGCATGATCTAGATGATGATGACTAAATCTGTGCCAGGAGCAAACTGTGATGGTATAACAAACAGTTAACTGCAGAAGGCAGATATGATTACAGTGCATTTTGAGTACTTCTTCTAGAAATCCCCTTTGTCTTCTAAATTGATGGAAACTTTAACCAGGTCTGGCTAAAAGAAATTTCTCACTCTGATTCAAGTAGAAGACATACTTACTCTTCCTCCATCACCCTAGTTTTGTATTATTCACTGACACATTTTTACAATCCATGATAATCTCTTTTATCTTCTTTATTAGACTCAATACATAGAGCATCCTGTTTTCTTTACTTGTTAAAAGATAATTTTCAGAAAAGGTAAAATGATTATTCATATAGAGATAAAAATGAACAATATTTTATTTAACTCATTATTAATGGAGAATCAGGTACATGTTATATGTTTTGAAGAAAAAGTCAAAGAAGTGCAAATGTATACAGAATAAAGGGGTATTTAAATCAGTTTGCAAACCGACATAAAACTAACTTCGTCCAAAGGAGAGAGGGAAATTGACCGAAAGTGAACCAGACAGAATTTATATGTTTATAGACAGAATTACTTTTGCATTGTAATCAGTTGTCTAAAATTTAGAGTTGTAAAATAGCTGAAAGGCTAGCATGAGATAATCCAGTAGGTATATTCTAAACAGTGCATTGCTTTTCATTAGAAACCTCAGAAATCTTTTTTGCTTATTTTTAATTCCCTTACATAATGAAGGGTGCAGATTTTAAAATGAAAAAAAAAAGTATTATCTGCCATATATTCAGATTCTAACTGTCTAATTTTCTATTTATTAAAGATCAGATCTGTGTCATATCTGGAAATTCAGGTGGTACAGTCTTCTTCTTTTTTTTTTTGGAAACATATCTACCTTAGTTTTCTGTGACTTCCCTGGAATGCCTGGTTTTACAACTGATATAAGAGAAATTTTAGTATTTGCCTGAAAAAGTATTGTTTCTTAAGAAATATTTGTCCAATAAATAAATTCTTTAAAGCTATGCATTAACTAGACGTTCATTATTTTTTGGTTATTTATTAAGTGACACTGTCAAAGTATCCCTCCAGTGGAAGAACTTGAATTTTAAACTTTCTGCTTGAAGTTCCTTTGTCTTTCAAACATGTTTTATTTATCTTCCTTTTATTTATCTTCCTAAATGGAATGGCGTTCCACAGAACTCATATCTGGTTCATGTCAGTGGGAATATGAGGTGGCTGTTTTACCTTAGCTATGTCATGGCTTTTTCCAAATGTGGATGTGCATCAAACTGTCTCATTCTCCATTTGGGGCCACCTCCCCAAATGAATAGGGACCAGAGGGAAACGAGGTGGCCTAAAATAAAGAGGAGGAAAAAGCAGGCATCCCTTGGTTATGGTAAGATGCCTCACTGGTGTAGCATTATGATTTCATGCCCCAGTCACCAGCATCAGGGGAGTCTGCTGGTCTGCTCTAGTTGATGGGTGTGATTGTCTCTCAGCAGATGTGTTAGAATTTTTTCTATGTGTACTCATTTGCCTCTGCAGAATTCTGCTTCACACTGTTGTCACTGATGAAAATCTCTCTTGGTGGTCTAAAGCTATGGTACCACATAGACTCACAGATGACTTTTTTTTTAGGAAAGGCGGTGCTTCTTTCCACCACTTCCCAGAAAATCATATCATTTTCACTGTTAGCAGCTCTCTCTGAGATTTCCCTAACTCCTCTCACATAGAATATCCAGCCGTGATACTGAAAGAAGTTTGAAAGTAGGAAAAAAAAAAAAAAAAACTATTCCAATATTTTTCTTTCTCATAAACCATCTAGATATATATTTTTTTAATTTCTGAGATTTTTTTTAAGGTGTAAAGAGGAAGCTCCCAAAGAGAGACTTCTCAGCCAAGACTTCCTACTGACTTGATCAAACTGATGGATACCTGTGTGTCACTGGATTTACCATGTAGGTTTCTATTAGAGTGCTAAAGCTCAATGTCATGAAATTTATCTCAACCTTGAGGTTTTCTTCTTCAAGATAAATTGGAGCCAGAAGGTTTAGTTGACTTGGCTAAGATGTTACAGATGGTCATTGGTGTGATCTAGTCCACAACTCAGATCTATTTACTCTTTCTTATTTCTTTGCTTAATTCTTCATGGCTCATGTGGTAGAAGGATAAGATCCTAAATATTTAGTTATTCATTGGTTAGTAGCCGATTTTTACTGCCAGTTGCATGAAGGGCCCTTAGATCTCTAATAATTATCAATCAAAGGTATATCAGTGATGAGTACCCATTAGCCTGAAATCTATTCACTTTTCCTAAGGGTTCATGGAGATCTGATATAACCAAACTATCTTTAAATTTTAAACAAACAAGAACAAATCCATTTTGTAAAAAGACAAAAAATATGACCATAGATGCTACCTTTTCTCTCTCCCCGTATGCATCCATCTAGGTTACAGAGGCTGTGTGTGTCTCTAGGATGATGGAAAAGAATCAGTGGTTGAAATGGGGGGAGGCAAAGGAGAAAGAGCACATGGCGTTGTGCCTGTCCTTTGTGCATGTTTGCTGGGCCTTCTCAGTTAATGCTGTGTCCTTCCTTTCTCATCCACAAATTCTACCCAGATCTAAAAACAGCTGAAATTTCACAGAAGATATCTCACATATTGAGATGCAGGATTATCAGGTGGCTGTGACTTATTAAGCTGTGCTTATCTGTGTTCTCAGACTTCTTTATGGAGCAAATACTCATTGGAGTGCATATCTGAGTGTGTCAGCCAGCCCCCCCTCCCACTTCATATCTTTCCTTCCTTTCTTTTTAATTCTGCTCTATCAGTATAACATCATATTTCTCCTTACCTAGCCCACAGTCCACAGAAGAACATCCCCATGTACAAATTTTAGTTGCAGATTGATTTCTAGAATCATGATGAGAAGCCACAAGCAGTATGCCAGGTGGTGGGGAGTGTAATTTAGCTTCCTTATATAACCCTCTGAAGCTCATTCACTGAATGTCACTTTTCCTCAAGTCCACATATTATCTCACTTGAGCAGATGCAATAAGGTAGAAATACAGGGTATTTGGAATGCAGTTTATTAAGACATGTTTTGGAGCCAGTTGGAGGGCACTGGCTGGAAAAGTTAATCATAATAACAACCAATATATTGACCTGCTTCCTCATCTCTTCTGCCTTGAGGAATTGGAACACACATTGGGCTGCTGTCATTTTAATTCAAGTTATGATTATGATTATGATTTCCCTTTTGGTGTGTGTATCAAACTGTATCCTTTTTATTTTTTAGGAAAACAACAAAATAATATTGAAGGGATCACAGTATAGTCACTGTATTATGTGTGGAGTAACAAAAAACAGATTCCTGGAGGGAGGAAAGGAGCAATTTCAAACCTCTAGGAGATTTTCTTGGCATTGGAAAAAAACTAAGAAGCCACAATGAAAGAAACAATATTGCATCTATATCGCAATGAGCTTTTCTAGGAGCTGGAAAAGGCATTATCACTCTTGGAGAAAAGGGCTCTCTTCTTTTTCCCCTCCCTTTTGATTTAGACTTCTGTGAGCCAAAGTGTTCCAGTGTTTTAATGGTCTGTTTTAAAGATGAAAAGGGCCCTTATGTGTCAGAACACAAGCCTGTCCTAGCCAGCACGGGGCTTTGTTTGATTATGAAGCTTGTTTGGGATAGATCATATTTTTAAAGCTTCGGCTTTGCTTCGCCGACGGCCATATTGATGTGGCTCTTCAGGATGAGCCTAATAAATAGTTTATAAAACTGTGATACCGTTCTCTTGGGTAATCTACCACTGGGCCTTCACAACTGCAAACTCGTACATCTAGAGTGAACTGTGGCCACAGGCCATGGGTGGGAGGTACCAGGGTGTGTGTGTGTGTGTGTGTGGTGTGTGCAGGTGTGTGCAAAAAACCACCTGAACTTTCCTGTGAACATTTTTGAAGAGCAGTGAAGAGTGAAATGTTGAGATCTGGTTTTATTAATGTTGCTCAATCTATGCTAGGATATTCTGGCTGCTGGGAAGGCTGGTGCTCAGAAAAGCTATGGAAAACCCTCCCAAAGTGATTTAAGCCTCTGCGATCTCACCATTTGACATAATATTAAGAAGGAACTGAAAATGGTACAAAGATAGTGAATTGGACTTGCTGGCACTTCAGGGAAGAGATGGGGAGAGGTGATAAAGAGCACGGCTCTGCTCACACAGCAGGTAGGACCTGTAATTCCCTTCAGATGCCATTTTAAAATGGACAGTAAATGCTAGCTTTCCGGGGAAAGAGAGGCACTGTGCCCATTAGGGATGCCCTACAGCAGTACCCTGACAGCCAGGGGAAAGGGATGTGGTGAAGATCACAAGGCAATTCATGTAGGAATGCTAGGTTGGAGGAGGTGGGGCTCTGAGATCTGGACTGAATATGGCTCACTCCAACATTAGTAAGTATCTGCACTAGAACAGCAACTGTGCCAGCAGCTCTACATGCATCATCTAGTTCATTTAATGATCATATATTGTCATGAATTTATAGATAAGAAAGTAACTTCAGAGAGGAGTATAGAACAAATAAAAACATAAAAGAACAAGTACGAAAACCCAGATCTTTTGTCTGATTCCACAGCCTTGCACATGCACTATATGTGGAACAAGTAATATCTGTGTTATAGGTAAGCTAAGTAGGCAACTATTTGTAAAATGTGATTTAAAAACTTAGGGAAATACCCTTGCCCAGAAATCCTCATTGCTCCAAATATCTGAGCATTTCAGGCTGATAGTCTGAAAACATGTCTCTAACATTAAAATTTAAACATTAAAATTCAAGTGACACTCAACAATGTAAGCTGCTATTTGTTCTTAAAACTCCATTTTTCTGGCCTCACCAGCACAATAGTCAGAACAAGTCTTTCTCAAGCTCTGCCCGAACCCACTCAGTGGGAATGGAAGCTTTTCTAAAAGCTTTTCCAGATAGTCTGGGAACTCAAGGCATGTTGTAATCTATCTGTATAGTAAGCTTTTTGGCTTCTTGTGGTTATCTCTTGTTTTCTGCTCTCCTTCTGTTTAATGTGGTTCCATCTCAAAGCCCGCTGTGGAAGGTGGCCCTTTGTATACCCAGGGAGCTGCGTTCACATCCTGCTTCACACTTAACGTCACCTCCCATCGCACAACCTTCAGTTGTATCCTGTAACAGCTGAGGTACTAGTCTCTTTCTTTCCTGTGGTCCATATAGGGCAGCATGAACTAGCTCTTTTAGTTTTTATTTGTTAATTTATTGCAGCCAAAATCACCCTAGGGCTCAGATCCAGGCTAGAGGTGATCTGAGTCACGGACACCATTCTCTGTCAAGGGTCACCTCTCTAATCCAGCATTTATCCACTCTCGTTGAACTCAGCTGTGCAGCTCTCACCATACCTCATTAGATGCCTGACCCTCTAGGTCTTCTGAGAGGCCCAGATAAGCCTGAATGCTAGAGTCAAAGCATTATAGCCACAAAGGTAGGACTTTCTGATGTTACAGTCAATAGATTTCCCTAAGTGCTTCTTATACATAGGGCTCATTCTAGATGCAGCCATTGTCACTGTGAAAGGAGTGGAAATACTGAGAGCTTTAGAGTAGGTTAAGAAGGGAAGGCTCTGGAAGATGGAATGCTGGGAAAGAAGCTCTCTGTTTTTGCCTGTGGTCACATCATCTTAGGTCCCTCACCCACTTCCACAGTGGTTGGGTGGCTTGGTCAGAACAGCACAAACACTGAGTGGGTGGTAACCCCCAGAGTCTGTGAAGACCCAACATTCTTCACAGTTGTCTTTTGAGGAGGAGAATTATTAGCAAACTTCTATAGACCCTTTTGGAATGATCAAGGAACAGGAAACAAGAATATATATTCTTGTCCAGGCTTATATGTTAACTGTGTGACCTCAGTCAAGTCAATTCAGCATAACTTTCTCAGGCTCACTTTCTTTAACTGTGACTGAGGAATAGCAATACTGTCCCTGCTCTTTAAGACAGAACTGATGGTAAAATATATAAATAACGATTACCATTTAAAATTGAATTAAATTGCCATCAAAATATAAAGGAGAAAAAAACCTGAAACCATAAGTATTTGTCTTATCTCTGATGAAAGTTTTCTAAATCAGTGTTCATCATCCAAAACAAACAAACGGTATCAACCTAATCCACTATTTGTCATACCCTCATTTCAACAAAAGCAAACACCATCTAGAATGATGTTTTCACTTTTTCTATTCCAAATTGCTGTCCTAGGCCCTTCTGAGTGTCTTCAATGCATTTCCCATGCATCTGTGATCATGTTCTTTTTAGGAGTTTAACAAAAGCAAAGTGAGCCATGATGGGTTCAACATTGTGTTAGTTGCAGGATGGTATTTAGCTGAGTCCTCTAAGTTTAAGGTACCCAAAGACTATCTTATCTTATCTTTCATCATCTCCCTCAAAATGGTAAGGAGAAATACCCTAAGGGGCAAGGTCAGGTAGATATACATTTTTTTGTGTGTGAATTTTTAAATTTATTTTTTAGTTTTAAATTTTTAATTGTTTATTTATTTTTTAATTTTAATTTTAATTTTTTAAAATTATAGTTGACATAAAATATTATACTAATTTTAGGCATACAATACAGGGATTAGACATTTATATAATTTATGGAGCATTCATCCCAATAAATCCAGCATCCATCTGACACCATACATTGTTATTACAATAGTACTGACTGTATTCCCCATGCTGTACTCTATATCCCCATGACTATTTTGTAACTGCCAATTTGTACTCCTTAATCCCTTTCCCCTTTACCTATCTGCCCACACCCCAATATGACGACCATCAAAATGCTCTCTGTAAATATGAACTTGTTTCTGTTGTTTGTTTATCCTGCTCTCTAGATTCTACATATGTCATTTGACTGATTTACTCCACTTAACACAATACCCTCTAGATCCATCCATGTTGTTGCAGATGGCAAGATTGCATTATATTTTTATGACTAATATTCCATTGTAGATATATCACCTTTTCTTCATCCATTCATCCATTGATAGACACCCAGGTGGCCTCCATATCTTGGTTATTGTAAATAATGTTGCAATGAACATGTGGATTCATGTGTCCCTTCAAAGTAGTGTTTTGGGTTTCTTCAAATAAATACTGAGAAGTGAGATTACTGGGTCCTTCTTTGTCTCTTGCTATAGCCTTTGTCTTAAAGTCTATTTTTTCTGGTATAAGTATTCCTACACTAGTTTTTTGTTTGTTTGTTTCCATTTTTATACAAAACCTTTTTCCAAACCTTTACTTTCAGTCTGTGTGTGTCTTGTGATCTGAAGTGAGTCTCTTGTAGGCAGCATGTGTAAGAGTCTTGTTTTCTTATCCATTCAGCTACTCTATCTTTTGATTGGAACAATTAACCCATTTACACTTGAAGTAATTTTTGCTAGATATGTAGTTATTGCCATTTTAGTATTCATATTTTTTATGTGTTATTTATTTTTTTCTCCTTCTTAATGAAGTCCCTTTAACATTTACTACTTAATACTACCTTGGTGGTGATAAACTCCTTTAACTTTTTCTTGTCTGGGAAGTTTTTTATCTGTCCTTTGATTCTGAATGATGGCTTTCCTGAGTAGAGTAATCTTGGTTGTATGTCCTTGCTTTTCATCACTTTGAATATTTCCTACCAGTCCCTTCTGGCCTACAAAGTTTCTGTTGAGAAATCAGCTGACAGTCTAATGGGATATCCCTTGTAGGTAACTAACTGTTTTTCTCTTGCTGCTTTTAAGATTCTTCTTTTGTCTTTAATCTTTGGCATTTTAATTATGACGTGTCTTGGTGTGGGCCTCTTTGAGTACATCTTGTTTGGGACTCTCTGAGCTTCCTGGGCTTGCATGTCTATTTCCTTCACCAGATTAGGGAAGTTTTCATTATTATTTCTTGAAATAAGTTTTAAATTCCTAGCTCTCTCTCTTCTCCTTCTGATATTTTTGTGATATGAATGTTGGCATGGTATGCATGATGCTGTCCCAGAGGCCTCTAAAACTATCCTCTTTTATGGGGCGGGAGGGATTATTTTTTCTTGTTGCTGTTCTGATTAATTGTTCGCTGCTACCTTATCTTCTAAATTGCTGATTCAATCATCTACTTCATCTAATTTGCTGTTAATTCATCCTGGTATACTTCATTTAAATTATTGTATTCTTCATTTCTGACTGGTTCTTTTTATGTTTTCTATCTCTACTTTTATGATTTCTATCTCTTTGTTAAAATTCTCGCTGAGTTCCTCTACTCTTCCCCTAAGTTCATTAAGCCCCCTTATAAACAGTATTTTGAACTCTGCATCTGGTGGATTGCTTGTCTCCATTTTGTTTAGTTCTTTTTCTGGAGCTTTGTTCTGTTCTTTTATATAGGAGGTGTTCCTTTGTCTTTTCATTTTGGCTGCCTACTTGTGTTTGTGTCTATGGATTAAGTAGGGCTGCTATGTCTCTTGGACTTAGTAGAGTGCATTTATGTAATAGGTGTGCTGTAGGGCCCAGTGGCACAGTCTTCCCTGGTCACCTGAGCTGGGTACTTTAGATATGTCCCTTTTATGGGTTTTGTGTGCCTCTTGTTGTAGCTGAGCCTTTGTTGCTGTTTGCTCATCAATGGGAGCGTTAACTCTCAGGCTGATTGGTTGAGATGGCTGGCTTTGACCATTGGAGGAGCTATTGTGTAGAGGCTGACTCTACAGAGCAAGATTTTCTTTACCAGGGTTCTAGTGCCTGCCCTGACTGCCCTTTGGGTATGTCATCTTCAGATGTGACCCTAAGTAGTGCTCCAGTTCAGACCAAAGCCAGATACCAGGTGTGCAGCCCAGGGCCTCCTGGGAGGGCTTTGTTGCAGGCCAAGTTCAGCTGCAGCCTGCGCTCTGACTAGGGCCACCTGGCATGAGTCACTAAGCAATCCGAAGATGGCCACCACTCACACTGGGCTTGGAAATACCTTGAGAGGCCAAGCTGCACACAGACTGGTTGCCACTAGTGCCAGGCTTGGAGCTGTTCATCAAGAGGTCAGGATACTCTGAGGCCAGATGCTGCTTATTTAGGTTTTGTGAACCTTTGAGAGATTGTAGGAAAGTGGCAGCTTGAGCCAAGACAGGCCGTTTGTAAGGAATATCCACTGGAAGTGACTTGGATGAGCCCAAAAGTTGGGAGGCATAGAGCAAACAGTATTAGCTATGTTGCAAGAGACTCAGGTATGGTTGCTGCCTGTGTCTGCAAGCCGGGTAGGAGAGAGCTCAACAAAGGCACAATGCCTTCTGCCAGCACCTCTGTTTGAGAGAAAGCTGCCCCTCCAGCTCTTGCCCCAAAGCCAGGTAATTCACTCCCTCCTCATATACACCTGGTGCCTTTCAAGTCTCTGCCCCAGTGCTGGAGCTTAGAGCGAGTAAGTTCATCACTGAATAAGTCTATGTCGGGGCCCTTTAAGAGAAGCACCTGGGGCTCCCCCAGGCTTTCATCTCATTCAGTCACAATCTCTGCTGGTTTTCACAGCCAGAAGTTGTAGAGACTTCCCTTCCTGGCATTGGAACCCTGGGCTGGGAAGCCCAGTGTGGGGCTGGGGCCCCTCACTGCTCCAGAAGTACCTTTGCAGCCGAGATATTTCTCTCGACTCTCAACCACCATACACAGAAGTGAGACCAGCCCATTTTGCATCTCTCCTTCTCCTACCAGTTTTGAAGTGGCTTCTTCCACCATCCCTAATTGTAGGACTTTTGTTCAGCTAGATTTCAGGTGACTCCCAATAGTTTAGTTCTAATTTTAATGTGGTTGTGAGAGGAGGCAAGTGCAGCATTTACTTTGAAATCTTGTTTATTTCCTAATTGTTTCTTATGCTGAAACTCTACTTTCTCCTCTTTTTTCCCCATGGCTGCTTCCTGCTGACCTGTAAAGGCCTACCTCAGGCATCTTTTCCTTTGGAAATCCTTTTCTGGCTCTAGCAGTCTGCTAAAAGTTCCTTTTCTGTCTTCCCATAGTGTATTCTGCATATCTCTTCTCTAGAAAATTTCACATTCTATTTTTGTCTATTTGTTGGTTGGTTGGGTTTTTTTTTCACCCAACATTCCAAGCAAAGAAACTAGATAATGCTTATAGTTGTTCTGTCCAGTATGGAAATCACCAGCCTTATGTGACTCTTGAACACTTGAAATGCAGCTAGTACACATGTTGAGATGACAATATTTTGAATTAAATAAAATATTTTAGTATTTATCTTTTTTAAACTTTTTACAGTATAGTTGCATTTAAAATTATATTTGTGATATATATATCATATTTTACCTGATATATATGTATGTGTATATATATATGTGTGTATATATATACATATATATATCATATATACATGTATGTGTATATATATACATATGTATATATATGTATGTGTATATATATACATATATATATATCATATTACATTTCTATTAGATAGCTCTGGTCTATAGCATGAAATAAAGGGTCAGATATTTCTCTTCACATTGTTTCTGTTTATATGTTTTCTTCTTTCATCCACCCTCATCCCCTACCCTCCTCCTTTCAGGCAGAGATTTGGAAATATAAAAGATAAACAAGACATTGCCCTTACTCTTTAGTTCTCATGGAGACATATTTTACCTTTGTGAATCCTCTAAACTTCTTCTGCATAGTGCCTACAGTAGAGGTATTCAAAAAATAATTATTGTTTGGTTCATTCATAGATATATTATTTATCCAGAATTATCCAGAATGGTTTTATGTAGCTCTATTAAAATTATCCCTTTCTTTCATGGAGTTTAGAGTTCTTCATGTTCATTTCATTTGTAAATACATTTATCTATTAAATACCCTTGAGGTTAGTGAAAGGATAGATAGTCAGGCTCCAGTTTTATTGATGGGCAAATGAATTATACCAAGAATAAATTAGCAACAAAACCAGGATCAGCCATAGATCCTCACATTAAAACATACTTTCTCGTTCAGTTTGTGGACAAAATATCCAATATTCAGAAACTAAGAAAAAAATCAAATGAAATTAAGATTGTATTCAATATTATATCTGGTACTAAGTACTTTTTCAGCTATTATGCTTTCTCGAGTGTATTTGGGGAAATGGATTTAAAAAACAGATGGGGAGGGGTTAGAAGGAGGCTCTTCTCTCCAAATAGCTGAGTCAATCTGCTCTTTTCCATTGTCTCCCTCTCAAGGAAGCTTACCTTTCCCAATCCCTCTCATTCCTTTGTTCCTCCTCAAGGGTAAGTTCTTATGGAGCTCTGTAACACGTTTATTTGGTGAATATATGTTTTGTGTTCCATTCGTACTATTTTGAGTTGTCAATTATCTTTTGAGCTGCTCCATACATGACTCCTCAGTGTGTCATTTAACTCCTGCAAGGTAGGACCATATGATATACTGTACACTTCTTTGAAGAATAGAATTATATAATGTGCAAGGATTAAGAGAAAGTAAGAACTCAATATGGCTGCGCACTTAATTAAAAAAGATTTTAGAAAATTGCAAAATTTTATATGCCTTTTTTAAGGAGTCAAATCATTAACCAACTGTAGGGTTGTTTCTTAATGTTTATAGATTATTTAAAAATAATTAAGTAAATAGAGCTATGTTAATGAAAAGTAATATAAATGGATCAGATTTTAGCAGAAATAGCACTGTTTGCTCTAGCTTGCTCTCTTTAGCTAAATTTCATTTGTAAATACATTTATCTCTTAAATACTCTTGAGGTTAGTGAAAGGATAGATAGTCAGGCTCCAATTTTATTGATGGGCAAGTGAATTATACCAAGAATAAATTAGCAACAAAACCAGGATCAGCCATAGATCCTTTGATATCACCATTCCTCTCCATGTTCCTTTGATATCACCATTCCTCTCCATGTTCACTGTCATTGTCCCTTCCTTAATTCTGGCACTATTCCAAATGAAGCATTGTAATAGATTACAGCAACTAAAACATATCTCTGTGACAAGGATCCTGTGTATAATAGTCTCCAAAGCTCTTCCTCTAGCCTGGCCTTTATTCAAATTTATCCTCCAAACTATCAGCTGAGTGATATTTATAAAGTCACTCCAAGGTTGAGAAGACTTCAGTGTATCCTCATTACTTGTGTGAGAGAATACCCAGATAATTTAAATTGGCATACATGATCCTTCATGCATTGGTTTATGTCTATCTCACTGCTTGTCCCTCCTTCTCATATACCCTCTGCTGAGACATAAATATCTCAATTGGACAGATACTCTTGCTTGACTTGCCTCTCTAATATCAAATATCCTCTTCTACTTCCTGGATCCCCATCTGAAATTTTGTCCTTATTTCACTTCCTTGTGAAATTTCTCATTACTTCAGAAAAAATTAATTATGCCATTCCTTGCATTTCACATTATTCATGTATCTGCCAGTACCTTGAATTGTAAGAAATTGTTGTTCTCCCCATACTCCCCACAGACTCCAAGCTCTCCTCAAGCAGAAATCTTGCCTACTAGCTTCTGTTGGGTAAGAGCCTTCTATGTGTCAGGCATTTTACCTGCACTGTCTCATTTAAACCTTTAATTTTTTTTTATGGGCCATATTTTTGTCATTTCCCCAAAGCACAACTAAAACCACGATTTGAATCCAGGTGCATTCTGTTTTAAAGCCTGTGGCCTTTCACCACAACGTGTTACCTTTCTTGATTCAAATTTAGGTCTTTTATGCCTGAACAAGTCCTACTACAGCACTGGTAGTAAACAAAATATAATTAAATGAATGGAGCCAGATTTCCAATGTCCCAATGTCCCTTGAATGAAAAGAAGTATGACTTCCTTCTTGTCTTAGCTCTGCTCTTCCCCTTCCTTTTTCTTCTTTTTTCATCCATTTCCATCTTACTAATCACACAGCCCATTTTTAAATCAATCATTTTTTTTTTTTTGTACTGCAAACATCACAAATGTTCCCCCCAGTGGCATCTCCCAAACACCCCTTTTGCTTTCTGACATTTCCAGTTTCCGTTGCCAAGACCCGCTGTGATCCTTGTGACACATAACTGTGCGTGTGAGCTTGAGACAGCCAGAAGGGCCTCTGACAAGACATGCCTTCAGTAAGCTCGTCAGTATGCCTGGTGTAATGAGTTTGCCATTTGAAAGCCCTGATCACAGCTTCTGTTTGGGTTCCTCCTCGCTCTTTGCCTCCCCTCGCCATTTGATATAGATTGGCACAGACCAGGTTTTTCTCATTGTAAGAACATAAAGACATGAATATTCTCAGAATAGAAAAAGGCCACACAACTCAATATATTGACTTCTTTTGTTAATATTTCCAGTGATTCTCCATTTTGGTAAAAGAACTTTGCTAATTACTGATGGCAGCAGGCGAAAGAGTGAGAAAGTTCTTTGGATTCAACTTTTGGATGTTAGAAGTAGAAGGGGTCTGTGAAATTCTCAGGCCTGACTCTACTTTAGAGATAAAAAAAAAGTCTGCAAATTTGGAAAGTTTTTTCAAGGCACATAGGTATTTAGAGCTGAGCTCAGATCAGAAAATGGACTTCTTAAAGTTTGGGGCAGCATTCACAGCATTCCCCAAAACTACTGACCACAGCAAAATAAACCTTGTACAAGGTAGGCTTATTCTCCCAACTTGTATTTTAGAATTTATTCAGTGGAGTGGCCATGAGGCCTGGAACTCTCCTTTGACCTATGCTAAAGGCAAAGCTATCTGGTCCCAAGCACAGTGGGAATGCTGTCTGTAATGATGAACACGTAAAATACATTCATATCTGGTCTTTCCAAGTGAGGCATCCTGTATTCCAAGCTTTCTGCAAGGTGCCCCTAGAGCTAAAAGGGAACCTAGGAAAGGAGTCTGCAGGACAGATCAGCCCACAGTGAACATTTTCTTGTTCAGACAATTGCTCTAGTGCCTCTGTAAAAACACTTTCACTATGAGGCTGGTATAATCAACAGATCAGAACAATACCCAAGATGTTTAGGAAGTGAGTGAAATTTTCCAGGGACAGCACCAGACTACTCCTCCTCCCTTGCTCTTTGTGAAACCTGCTTTCTCACTGGTTGCCATTCTGATTACCAGCTGATCCCCAGTCTCAAGAAGTCCTCACTCTCTTGAAATATTTTTTACTCTCAGCACTATATCCCTGGCAGATAGGGAGAATCATAAATGATCCAAGAGGCTCCATTGTTTTCATGCCACTAGGTAACAACTTAGTTCAGTCTCTGCAATCCTTATTGCAATCTTCACTACTTCCCAAAATACTATGTGTCACCTACTAAATGCAAGGTATAGAGAATGCAATTATTCAAACATGGAACTTCAAACAACTGTTGGTCAAAAGTGCAGCTATTAACCGTTGTTCTATATATATGCATACATACAAGGGGATCCAATTTTGTCTTGAATGTAGTGAGAGGGGGCATCAAAGTAGACTTCTTTAATGATACTTCTCTAAAGCCATTTGGTAAATGACATTTTAGTTAAGGTAATAGAAATTCTATTAGTTCATTGAAACCACTTTCTCTTTTCCCATTGGTGAAGAATATACAGATCAGTTCCTGCTTGACATTTTTTTTCTACTGCAACATCAGATGATGTTTACATTCTTTATCACTGCCATGGACACTTCTAAGATTTTGCAAAGTTCCAAACATGCTATTTTTAAGGAGAGAAAAGGGCAGGCTGGTAAAAAGACAAAATTTATTTGCAGGGCTCAATTAAGTAAATGAAAAGATGTGATGAAATATATACAGTGGCTTCATAAGAAAATGTAAGAAGGTGTCACTCTTTTGTCTGATGAGCATAAGTTCATTGAAAACAGAACCCATGTCTGTCTTGACCCTGCACTCCCAATGTCTATACACAATTTAACTGTTAAGGTTCAATTAATATTTATACCCTATCAGCACCCACTTCTTATTCTGTTTTCTCCCTGTTAGTCCTGCTCTTTTATTTTTATCTGGATTGAGGGATGGCGAGAGAGTTTGGAGAAAAGAGGCACAGATAATGCCCACATGACCGTTTCCTCCAAAGTAAGCAGTTAACTCATTGTGCACCAATATTTATATAAATACCTTCAGCTTCTCTACTAAGTTTTGAGAGAAAACTAAATGTAAAAAATTCTAGATTTTTAAAAAATTCTTTATGAGCAGAGCTATTTTTCATTTCTTTGCTTGAGAAAGGAAAATAATTGAAATGGGGAAATTTTTCATTTCTCTGCCTGCTGTAGAAGGACATTTTTCAGTAGTGATTAAGATTCTCTGAAGTAGTGTATGGCCAGGCCAGCAGAGGCAGCAGCAGAAAGCAGCTGCAGTTGGAACAGAAATGGGAGTGAAGGGGAGAGAGAGTGGGGGCTTCTGTTTGAAAACTGCTCCAAGAGTCATCCTTAGTTCTGCGCAACAGCAGCCGGAGGGAATATCTCTGGCAGGAAGAAATAAAATAGTGTTTGCTGGGCCCAGAGCCTGATTCTCTTTCATCTCCTTAGCCAGACAACAGCTTATCAGGAGCCTTCAGATTGGAAGACAGGAAATTAATGCTGGATTGTAGGGTCATTTGTGCTAAGCTGCCCATGGTTGCTTGGGAGAGCTCAAAGGATCTGAGCTCTTGGCACAACTCTGTGCTTACAGAGAGCAGCACCAGGCATTTGGGAGCAAGAATTTAGACCTCAAAAAAAGGTGACCTGTTTGGAATGGGTCATTGGAATTTTCTTAGCCACAACATGATGCTTACTTTAGACATGGAGATATTGATGACATGTAAAATTTTCTATTTGAGTGGATTTAAAGAGGAAGACTGTTGTTTACTTATTCGTTGTCCAGTGACTGTGGGCCTAGGCTTGGAATTGCTGAGGTTCTCGCTTCAGTTCCTCCTCTCAATCCTGGGCTACCAGTGACAAAGTGAGAAAAACGAGGACTTGATTCTGTGAAATCACCTAGGGTTAGGCACCAGCACTATAATTCAGTGGGTGAATGCACAGGCTTTGGCATGAAACAGATGTGGGTTTTAATTTCCAATCTGCTGTTGACTAGGTAAATGAAAGTGGGTAAGTCATTTAAAAGCTATAAGCCTCATTTTCTCATTTGTAAAATGAAGATAATATAGGCTTACTGTAATTTCTATGAGTGTTGAATTTGGAACATTTGAGTTAAGATACCTCTGTTTTTCTCACCATTGAATTTGGAATCAATTCAGTAAATGATAGGCAGATTTTTTTAAAAAGAAACACACAAAAATAGGTTTATTTCCATAGGTTTATTTCCATAGGTTTATTTCCATTATTTCCATTAGAAAACATAGTTTGGACCTACAGCTAAAATTAGGCTTCCCAATATCCTCAAAAGGAAACTCACATGTCCAGAACCACAGCTTCCTATGTCAATCCTCCCTTCTCTTGACCCCTTGCCCCTCCTCACACATATACTATGGTTATTTCTTTAGGAGGGAGAAAGTCTCTCATTGAAACATAACATGAGGAAAATATGAATCTAAGCTGACAATGAGAAAAGTGGGTCATGTAGATACTGCTCCCCCATATTTGTAGTATTATTATTTTATTGATATTGTTTTTCACCTTTGTGTATTTATTAAAGATTGGATTTATTAAACATACTTTTTAAAGGAAAACAAAGCAAAATAATAAAAACAATGAAAACCTACTCATTGCATGTTTTCTTCACTTCCTACTGTCTTTGTGTTTCATAGGGACCTGAAGGAAGAAATTGATATGCATGTTTTATTTTTTTAGTAATGGCATCTGTGTGCTTTCTATGTCAAGAGATCCAAGACTGATATTTAAGCAGTCTTAAAAGAGCTAGTCATGGTGGAAGCTAAATATATACTACCATGGAACAATGGCTATTAAGGCCAGGATATTGAGAACTTACTCTCACAGGCTCATAGAATCATACTTACAAAACCATAAAATTGAAAATGGCTGCGGTAGCATTTCAGAAATTACTTTAATCCTATTGTCAGTATACATGCTTAAATCCTCTCTCTCTACTATATACTAGTTATATACTAGTTCAAATAGCATATGAACACATGTGTGGGCTGACCTCACAGAGTGAGATTTGCCTCAGTGGGCTCACATGCCTGTTGAGACCAACCTTTGAGTGGGCTGCTTGTGGGGCTAATCAGGTAATACTCTATTGTGGTCTGAAGCCCACCTCCATCTGTGTTGGTTCTTTCGCCCCTTGGGAGGGTCTTCCATGCAGGCCAAGGTCAATTGCTGCCTGTGACCAATCCGGGGCTATCTGGTGGGAGCTACAAAACTACTGCAGTTGTTTGTTGCCTATGCTGGACTGGAGGTGTGTAAGAGAGGCCACACTACAAACCAAGGCCAGATGCCACCAGTACTGGGCCTGGGGCAGCTCACCAAAAGGCCCAGAGTACCCCAAGGCCTGAGGCCACCTTCCAGCTGCTTTAAGGTTCAGCCACTGAAAGAGCCTTGGGCAGTACACAAGTTGGATGAGGTAGGGTCCCAGGTAGTCACCAGGGTGGCGTGAGTGGTGCTTACCAGTTTAGTGCAGATTCAGGTTTGGCATCAGTGCTCAGAATGATGCCACTTGCAAAAGTCTCAGATCGCACCAAGGCCAGCCACCACCTGCCTAGGTCTCATAGACCTCCAAGGTGTGTCCAAGAAAGGCTGCAGCTTGGGCTGGGGCTAGTTGCCCACAATCCAAAATGTCTCTGGTGGCACGCATGAGCTGAGGTCTGCTGATTGCTAATGAAAAGCTTCCTACCATATATGGGGCAGGGCTGGTTGCTCAGTCACTCAAATTCTTTTGCTGGTGGTATGCGAGTTGGGTGGGGCAGGGTCCCAAGGAGTCACCATGGTGGAGTGAGCAGAGTTCACTAGGTCAATGGAGATCTAGCTTTGGGGTGTGGGAGGAGGGTTCAACACCAGTAAAATGGCACCCACCTGTAGGCTACGCAGGAGGAGGGCTCAACACATGGATAATAGCAGCTGTTTTTCTAGCCGTCTTCCTGACATCACACAACTAAGTTTTTCCCTGTATGTCTCTGGTACTTCCTGAGTCGCCGTTTCTCTGCTGGAGCCTAGGGTAAATGCCTGCGAGTGAGTGTGTTTTTGTGTGGGCCTTTTAAGAGGACATCTGGGTTTCTAGCAGCCTTCTGTTTCACCTAGATGGTTGGAATGTCTGCTGATTTTCATAGACAAATTTTGTGAAGACTTTTCTTCCTGGCACTGGAACCCTAGGCTGGGGAGCTCAGTGTGGAGCTGGGGCCCCGCCCTCTTCCAGGGG
Source organism: Pteropus medius (assembly GCF_902729225.1). Taxonomy (NCBI): domain Eukaryota; kingdom Metazoa; phylum Chordata; class Mammalia; order Chiroptera; family Pteropodidae; genus Pteropus; species Pteropus medius. The sequence goes on along the minus strand of NW_024347862.1, from coordinate 3,103,631 downwards.
CATCTCCACAGCCTAACTGTCCCTCCCAATGCTCAAGTGCCATATGTGAGTGTGGAGCCAGCCTGTTTTATGTCTCTGCCCTTCCTGCCAGCCTCAATGCGGCCTCTTTTTATAACCTTAGTTAAGGAATTCTGTTTAGCTAGTCTTCAGATAGTTTTCTGGGTTGATTGTTTTATAATTTAGTTATAATGTTAATGTTATGGGAGGAGACAAGCATAGCATTTATTCACTCTGTCATCTTGACTGGAACTGTCCAGTAACTTATTACATTTGATAGCTGGACTCGATAAGTATTTGAAGGAGAGGTCAATCAAGAATAAGGAGAAATCAAAAATGAGTAAGTACTAAGTTTTTGAGTCTGTGTGGCTTGGCCTACAGAAGGAGAGAGTGGTTCTGAAGTCTGTTACAATAAACAAAATTAAGGATATCAGGAAATAAAATTTCTTTGTGGCTAAAGTAAAGTAGATAAATTTAAAGTAGAGTAGATAAATTTAAAATGCGTATAGAACATCAATAGATTAGGTAGATGATAAATAGGTAGATAGATAGATGATAGATATAAAAAATGGAAATATATCTGAAACTTGGGAGAGATTTGGAAATCTTCTGAACAAAGGAAACAAGTAAAGACATTGAAATGGATGAAGTCATTCAAAGATTTTGCATAATACCTAAAACTACTGAAGGATAATGGAGGTGAATGAGAGAGACCTGTTACAGAAGATAAAAAAATAATACTCTGCGTGATCAAACGTCCTTGGTATCATGAGAAAGAGCATTTAAAAAGAAAAGGATTATCAACAATGTCAGATACTATTGATATTGAGAAAAATCAGAAATAATTTAATAATTAAGAAATCCTCAGGGATTTAGAATATTTTTACATGCCAGTGTGCTAGGGATTAAGAAGTGGATGGGTATGGGGTAAAGACAGTAATAATCTTTTAAGAAGACAGAGGTAAAACATAGGGAAAGAGAAAGTCTGTGGAGTTCTTTGTTGGTTTAATATGTATATGTATATAATCTTAGACTATAGCATGTTTACAGGTGAAGTAAAGAAGAATGAAAGAAATAGAAGATCTACAAGTGGGAAAGGACCTGAAGGATCTGGATTGATGAGCCAAGAGCAAGGGAGGAAAGAAATGAGAACAAAGAGGGATAGATATGAATTTACTGTTAGTAGGGAGAAGTGGGGAGGTGGTCATCTCTAAAAGGGAAGTTTAGAAAGAAGTGAGGTTTGCAACGATAATGCAGAGAACACAGTAAGAAGTTCTTGAAAACAGTAAAGGGAACTCGGGAAGCAAGAGCTCAGCTGAAGCCGCTATTCACCACCACCAGCTATTTCTTATTTTGCTCTTTTCGTTTGTATAACATATTAGACTTGCTAAGGTCAGAATTTGTTTTTTAGTATTTTGCTTTGGGATGTTAATTACTCACCTGTATATTATTAATAAATACATTCCTAATTATATTGACACTTCTGAAGAAGATTTCTAAAGTAATAATTGTCATTCATAAAACATTTGCTAAAACAGAGAAATACGTTCTTGATTCCATGATTTGTATTTTTTCAAAACCTGTTTTTGATTTTTAGGGAGTCATTCATTACATATACTGATTCTTGGGATTAATTTTATCTTGAACCTTCAGCTACTTTTTATTCTTTAACCATCCCTATTCTTTTCTGTTTTCTATTTGGTCATTCTTTAGTGAGGATGTGGCCAACCTAAATATCTCAGGAATGAAAAATATGCCTAAGGGATAAAAAAAAAATAGTTTGAGTACTTTAATGACATGGACTTCAAGAAAAGAGATGGCAACAGAGTCAACAATTATTCATACAACTCTTCCTTTCACCAACAAATATTTATTAAACACTCATATAGTGGGCACTTTGCTTAGTGCAAGGAATACTTGGTGAATAAAAAAGATCTTCAGCTCCCAATACTCTTAGTGTCTAGCAGAGAAAGGGAATATTTTCACCTATGACATACTAATCTCAAATTGTCATTCTCCTGGTGGGACTGGAGCTCATACCATGTTTATGGAGGCAAAACAAGATGGATGGTGATACTAATCTCGGAGTCAGCGGTTTCTAAATGCTGATGCATGAACTGATGCTGGTCTATGATGAAGCCTCTCGCCTATGGAGGAAGAGAAAAATAAGGAGATGAAAGTCAATGGAAGGTTGCCAGCATCCTGTCATGTCAACATCTGTCTTTCAAGCTGAGATTACATACTCCCTCTCTTTGTGACATGAAAATGTCCCCTTCATTTTTAGCAATTAACGATGAGACAAAATAGACATTTTACTTGGCAAAATAAAAGGGTTGGGACCTAATATCTATCTTCTTTTCCATTAAAATTTTACTGGTCTCTAAAGCCCAAACTCTGGGAAGTTCCATTCAAAATGATCCAGTTACTCAGTATACACATATTTTTTAAGAAAAAAAAAAAAAGCCTCCATTGGCATAATCCAGGTTGGATGTTGACAATTGATACATTTTTCTTTTATTTGTCCAGTCTCCTTTGCCTGGATAGAGTGTAAATTCTGCCAAGCAGACTCAACATGAAGCTGAAATGTGCCTTGTCAGTAAATCAATTTAATTGCTAATTGCACCAGACCCAGAAATGTTCTTAAGGCATCTAAAATCATAACTGCCTCTCTGACCCTAAGGACAGGAGACATAAGTTTGAAAGACAAAATCTAAGTTAAATGTCTCAAGGCAAATTTTAAAAAAATGACTTCCAGGGTTTCTAAAAGAGGGAAGGACTCAAGCTATCCAGCTGAATCATGTTTTCCCTTTATCTCTCTGGCTCTTTGTCTTTTGTAGTATTTGAAGTGGAAATTCTAAGAGAAAAATGAAAGTTGAGGTTAAACTTGACTAATTATTTTTTCTAAAAAGCTTTATGGCTTGATATGGAAATGGCAACATGGGGCCACTGTCAGCTGGACTCCAAGCTTCTAGAAGCTGGGGGTTAATTTTGTTAATCATGTATCCTCCCCAAACTAGCATTTCTGTGCTAGATGAGTTTTCTAGGGCTGCTGTAACAAAATGCCACAAACTCGGTGGTTTAACGTCACCAAAGTTTATGGTCTCTCATATCTGGAGGCTAGAATTCCAAAATCAAGGTGTTAGCAGGGCCCTGCTGCCTCTGAAACCTATGGAGGAGGGTCTTTGCTTGCTTTTCCCAGCTTGTTTTACCCAAAATCTTTGGTGTTTTTTGGCTTGCAGGTACATCAATCACTGCCTCCCATTGTCACATGGCCTTCTTCCCTCATGAGACTGTTTCTGTGTCTCTTCTGTTCTTAAAAGAACACTAGGCATATTGACTTAAGAGCTCATGCTACTCCACTATGACCTTATCTTAATAATTACAATCACTACCAGCCTATAGCCAAATATGATCATATTCTGAAGTACTGGGAATTAAGACTTCAACATATCTGTTTCAAGGACACAATTCAACCCATAAAAAGTACTCTTATAAATATATAAATAAATGATTTTTTAAACCACTACCAGTTAGAATTTGGGCTGTGAACATGACAGAGAGTCAACAGAGAAGTGTTTACTTTCCTGCAGGTATGTGTATATAAATATATTTTTATATATTTGTATATCACATATGTATAATAGTTAAGGTTATATTAAATTTTTTAGTGTGTGCTTTTGAAATATCTAACATATGGATTTTGAAGTAGTAATAATTAAACTTGAACATATTGCAGATCTTGCCCATGGTCTTATAATTTGTTGCACTCATGAGATTTTTCCTTATTGAAAGATCCCCATTTATACTGAGGGAAATCAGCTTGCAATGGGACCATTTCCTCCTAAAATAATCAAGTATTTCTGAGTCTGAGAGGGTCTCCAAATAGGTAAGTGGTTCATTTTTTAGGAAACTGGGCTCATTCTTGCTACAGAAGAAAGACCATTTCTCTTTAGCTTCTGTCTTAACTCCCTTGAGGGACTAGTTAAAGCCCAAGAAGAATTTTTACTGATTAATTTTTTTAAAGTTTTTGAAAAACAAACAAACAAACAAACAAACAAACAAACTTCTGTCTCCTGAACTCCAATTTTCCAAGAGAAAGAACAAAAAGTCCTCACATTATTACAGTCGTGACCTTTCATGCAGAGGCTTAATGAGACAGAGGAAACGTGTTGAGAGATGTGTAGGGCGGGGGCAATTCTCAGCTCCATAGAATGCCGCAGGACTGTAGAGTGGGATTTGGTGTGTACTTGAGGATGCTGATCCTCAATCCCCCCGACTCCATGCCCTTAACTCTCCAGTGAGCACACTTGTTCACATATAGTATTTGTTACTTTGCATGTCTTCTCAGAGCTCAGAAGCCTGTTACTCTTTCTAGCTTGCTCTTAGGGCACTTGCTTCCCTTTTAACCCCTCTCCATTCTTCTTACTTTTTTAGGTGCCTGAGAGAAAGTGCCGATTTGTATCTGCATTTTGACACCAGTTAGAATAAAATAAATAGGATGGTCTCACATATTAACAAGCTTTTAATTTCCTTGCACGGTGATGCTCACTTATAGCGGTCCACTGTCTCTTGTTTTGCCTAGCTCTCAAAACCCTTGGCAGCCTTCTGAGACTAAAGGCAGAGCTCTTGAATAATCTAAACCCAGCAAGAAATCACTATCTCAGCAGCAGGCTGAAGTTCTAGACTATCATCTTGCTAAGAGCAAAGGGAAATTTTGATTTAAAGGAAGGCCCTGAATATTCCAAGGAGTGAAAGTGATAACGGTTCCTCCACCCCCTGCTGACTCACCATTTTATAGAAACTTGGCATTTCCATGTCCTGTTCATTTGTTTGTACTTGAATATTTTGTCAAAGTCTTTCAGAAAAAGGTGTTCTTTAGTAAGAAATGCACTGAAGCTATAAAAGTGAACAAGTTAGTGTATATTTGTGAGTTTGGTGAAATAAGAAAGATGTCTTCTCAGCATGTGATCCTGCATGTTCAGACCTGGCTCACCAGCCACCTCTCCCAGTCACTCCTACCCCTCACCTCTCTTCGTGTTGACTCATGCTATGCAGCAGACCATCACCCTTGGGGCTAACGGGAAATGGCCATGCTTTCCATGTGACCACATGGAAACGCTGGCTCAGAAACACAAATACAATTCCATGCCAAGGAATACTGCTTAAAAGTAGTGTTACATATATGGAAAATCTACATCCTGATATATGCTCCATAAATATACTACCTTGTCGGTCTGATTGCAGCATATTTTATTTAGTCAATAATCCTGTATCACATGTATGATAATATGTAATTGCAGTTTGCGGGATGTTCTGAGCTATTAGATTTTTTTCTTGTTTTTCTATTATCAAATTGTATTTGTCTTTCACTCTTTTTTTTTTTTCAGTTCAAATGTCCTGCAACTGCTTAAATATAGACTAGTTCAACTTGCCATTTATCACTAATCCTAAATATCCCAGCAGGCAGTATAAGAGCTAAGAGCAGGAGCATCTACTAAGAGTCTAACTATGGATTAGGTAATGTTGTGATGCAGTTAGTGGCTAGATATGAAGCAACCACCTACCCTCAGGAATGGTGCCTGAGCTCAGAGAGCTTATGCCTAGATGAATACCTATAGTACTGAGCACTAATGAGGACATGGGTGGGTGTCCAACCCAAACATATTGCATTATTTCACTATATGTTTGTCTCTTGGTTTGCCTGAGCAATTTAGGTGCAGAAACTGTATGTTTTCATCTTCATAACCCTTGCAGTTAGCATACTGCCTGGTGCATAACAAGTGCTCACCTGATTTTGTGGAATGAATAGAACACAAAAGAACGAACAAAGAAGTCTTTCTTGATTTGGTACAGCATATCAGTGTATAACTGACTTAGGTATAAGGCACTATTCTAGTGGCACTTTTATATCTGTACTAGTTTCTGGAGCATTGCCAGAGAGTAGTAATATTGCATAAGAGTAAGAATATCAGTTCTAAAGATTATGGTTTCTAAGCTTCAGTTACTTCCACTGTAAAATGGAAACAACACTAGTATTTTATAATATTGTATGTACTCAGTGAAATAATGCATGTATTTAGCATAGTTCACACAGATAGTAAGTGCTGCTTAAACAGAAGCTAATTAATGTCATAATTATTATTAATGATTATGATGATATCCTTTCCTCTTACCATATCATCATCCTACTAAAATTTTTGGTCTTTAATATGTTTAGGTCCCATTTACCTTCGTGTTTTTGGTTTAGATTTAGGCAACATCTATTAATATCAGGCAAAGACCCAGGGTGTGAGAATTGAAGAGACTACTCTGTGTGTGTGTGTGTGTGCGTGTGTGTGTGTGCATGTGTGTGTGTGAAATCCCTTAAAACTTTGGAAATGGCTGGAGAGGATTAGCATTTATTAGATGTATACTTTATGCTAGGCTCTGGGATAGCAAGAAACCACACACACACACATACACACACACACATATATAATCTTTTCTTCTTTAATCACTATAAAAATATTTGAGGTGGGTAATAACATCCTCTTATTCTATAGATTAGGAATTTTAGTCCAGAAAGCATGTGCAACTCATTTAAATCTTACATTAAGAATGCAAGTTTGTACATCTATGTCAAGGGGCAGTTCAGAATGGAATATCCAGATCTTAACTAAGATACAGCAGATCTGATTCTTAGTGTTGAACTAAGAGTAAAGTTTCTGTTAAGGTCTTGGGCCTCCTATGGTTTCTCTGTCAAGTTGGTAGCACAATATAGAGTGCATCAGGTCAGCTCAAGATGTCCTTTATATCATCTCATACCTATGGCTCCCAGCTTGGAAAGAAGTGCACCTGTACCAAGAAGATTAGATAAATATGAACCATTTAATTGAAGGGAAATTTTCTCTTTTCTTTTTATGGTTTTCTGAGATTCTCTGAGCCCCTGAATTGTTCAAATATGAACCACTGAAAACAGCTGTTTATAGTGTTTTTAATCTCTCAGCCAGTGAAACTCCATTTTGAATTAAACAGAAATTGCTATGGGAATGCACGTCTGAAAGAATAAACAGATATCGAATATCTATTTTAAGTGAAAGCCAAAAATATATTGTTGGTACTTAATATTTCTCTCCTACAATGCTTCCTACAATGAGTCTCCAAGAATCAGAGAAACATCAAATTTCAGACCTGGAGGAGATCCGAGAGCTTATTCATCTTGCCCTCTCAGTTTCCAGATGAGCAAAGAGGTTCTTTCCTTTTTTCCCAACTGTGTAATATTTTTAAGTTTCCTAGTGGCATAATTTCTCATTTAGCTAATGCTCCATGTGAGGCCACATGGAGAAAACATTGAGAATATCACATAGGCCATAGTCTTCAGAATGAGTCTGAAAGAATAGGTTTGCTCTTTCTTTTCTTTCAATTAATCAATCAATCAATCAATCTAATAACTAAACAAACAAACAAACAAACAAACAAAACATTAAATTAAACACAAAAAATAACAAAGTTACAGGTAGTCTGTTCTTGGTGTTTTTGCTGTATTTCTTAGCACTTCTACATTGAAAGGACCATGGACTAAAATATGAAAATTAGATTCAAATGTCTGCATCTAAGAGCTCACAAGTATCAACTTTTATTTAAGCTTTCCTATATTGTTAAGTCATACTTCATAATTATTTAGCTATGAAAATAAAATGGATAAAATCAGCCCTCTTGGAGGTATTTTCCTTTTATTTTTCTCTTTTATTATCATGAAGAACTTTCTTGCAGGGGTGTTAAGGTTTGCCTACACCTTTGCACAATGCTCTCTTCTTTGGTAAATGATAGGTTATTCTTCTTGTTCCTACAAAAAAAGCAATTTTTATTAACAGTGCTTCCCTAGTTAGAGAGATTGTTTGCTCCTCTTAGTGCATATTAATGATGTCCACTTCTGACATGGAATTTGACCCCCGTGTGCTCCTTTGTTTAGCCTGTTAACATGAATTTTTGCCATTGCCTGGAATGGGTAGCAGGAGGGTTTAAATGCAGTTCACAGTGTTCTTCATTCTTTTTTTCCCTATCATTAAGGAAAAATAATAATAAAGAGAATCTAGTCCATAACAATGTGAAAATCTGGATTGGCTTTGGGAAATGGAATGTCAGCACATCAGTGAGCAAGAAGACTATGGAGTCCCCAAACCAGCTGTTGTGTCCTCCTCTGGGAAGAATTGCCTTGTTGCTCTCAGGTTCTTGGAGGAAAGTCCATCCTTCCTCTTGGGAGTCATGTACAACTGCTCAAAATGTGTGTTTCCCAAGTTATTATTCTTTCATTTCCCCCAGGGAATTTTTACTTTGGGATTTGATCAGCTCTCAAGTTCAATAGTGTTACTGAAAATGTCATGTACGTGGAATGTTTATTGCTCAGACGTGTCTTTCTTCTCAGATAAGAAAACCATCACTTTTAGACACAGAGAGGGTTTCCAAAATAAAGAATCTGAGCCTGTCTCTATAAAGAAGTAAGATATTGTTGGTTCCAGGGCCACCAGCTGTCCTAAAGCACATACTGAGAGGTGACATTTACATGTACTACAGTGTATATGATGCCCTATAGATTGAGCAAAAATACAATACTAATTGGTTCTGCATTTTGCATTGAATGCAAAGCCATTGGGACCAAAATTTTCTAGTATAAAACAAAAATGTCATTGTAGGCAAAATCTACCTTTAGAGAAATGCTGCATTACTTGACAGTTTTATTTCATTCCATGTTATAAGAGGGATTATCTACCTATATCATATACAAAACTCTTCTATCTCTATTCATGCTAGGTTATTATACTTGGAATCTACAAATTCTTTTATAAAAAGGGTGAATTTAACTTGCTTGATACTAATCATAGTTTTCGAAACACAGTTTTTAATATATGCATTACCTAAAAATTGTTAATCTTGTTTTGCACTTTTTCCTGTCAATCTATAATTAAATCATATGAAAACACACTGATTTCACATCATTATACTAAAGGTGTATTCTGATATTTCTGATGACTGTGGCTCCCTCACATTCATTATTTAATTGTTAGACATTTTACTATCAGCTCATACACTGTTATCTAAATTAATTGTGAACTTTTATATACTTGGATCTAAAAAGGAAATCAGCTGTCTCCTCCATAAAGAAGGCTCAGAAAGCTGAATAGACCAATTTTATGTTAACAACCTAATATCCTCTTACAGTTAGGAACAAAATTTAAATGTTTAGGAAAATACCCTTCAATTTATAAAAGCTTCTAAATTGTGACACTATTCTATCAGTTGAGAGAGGAGATAAGTATTTTATTCAGCTGTTTGGGGATTTTTATTTCTAAATTAATTTCAAGACTACAAAGTCAGTGGGGTATAAGCCGTTTTCTTAAATATGGTCTGAATATCCAAGGCTCTCCACTTTGGCCTAAAGAAGTTGCAGGAAATCCTTGGCTGGGGCTAGAGACAAGATGAGACGTAATCAAAGGAAATGCCAGAGTCACACATTGCCATACCAATGGGCGAAGGAATTGCAGATCATACAAAAGAAAATAATCTGTTAGATGGACCAGACAGGAAGATAAAAATTAAAAGGCAAATAACGGTCACATTCTACTATGATCAGGGTGTGTATATATATAATCTCATTATAATCAATACAAAAAATAAAGATTTTTATTTGCTGAGTGTTCATTATGGTGCAGGTACCAAATTAAGAACTTTATATATGTACCTTGTTTAATTTTTACATTATGTATGCAAAGTAGATTTGATTATCTTTATTTTATAGATGGAAAAACTGAGGCCTAGAGTGATTAGAAAACTTGCTCAGGAGCACACAGCTAGAGAGTGGTAGAGAGAAGATATAGAATCTTTTATATTATTGATGTAAACTATCAAAACTCAAGTCTGTAATATAACATTAATCTGTACAACTCTAGCAATGCTGAGAGTAGGACTCAAGAAAACTATACCTCGGTCTAACCCACACTGCTAGTAAATTACAGAGCTGGGATAGGAGCCAAGGTCATTTTAATTCCAAAACTTATGCTCTTTCCAACACATCTCATTCTACCACCTACAAAGTCTTTTCTGTTATACTAAACAGCCTCTATAGGGAAACAAACAACTACTTATCTACCCAAGGTGCAGAATCACAGTTCTGCTTTTAAGAGAGACAACATAGTAGATGTATCTTGAAGGTCTTTATCTGTCCAAAGATTGACAAGGAAGTTTCAGATGGAATTTAAAAGGAAGATCTCCATTTAAACATCTCGTCTGCTCTGAAGCCTGGGGAAGCTTTCCAGCATGAAATAATCTATTGAAATGAGATTCTAATTTAAAGTAATAGTATATATAATGGCATTAACTATAATGCTCTAGGTTAGAATGTTAAAGCATATTAGTTCTATTCTTTATTCTCAACATTTTCTCATCTCCTTGGAATGTGTTATGACTTACCCACTAAATTGAAACCTTTCTTAATGCAAGTTTTCTCCAGTTAGTCATTCTGTACAGTATTTATTGAGTTGCTAATATATGCTAGGTATTCTTCTGAGTCCTGAGGATAAACTGTTAAGCCAAACAGACATGGGTTTCTGCTTAAACATTTTAGTGGGCAATGGGCAATGACAACACATGGTGCGATAAAGACTGTGACAGGAAATAACAGTATATTATGGGAGCGCATATAATCCAGATTTAAAGGTCAGGGGAAGACTCTCGAGGAAATATCTAGGAGAAGCCCAAAAGGATAGGACAAAGCCAGTCATGAAAATGTGCAGGTCATGGAAGTTGGTGAGGGCTCACAGCTGAAGGAACAGTATGTTTGAAGGAGTGGAAATGAGCAAGAGAATGAGGTATTCAAATCATTGAAAACTCAGTATGCAGGAATCCCAGAGTACTTGGGGTCAGGGAGTGGCTTAAGGAGGGGAACACTGGGTACCCTCCCCTAGTCCTGTGGAGTATGTGTAAATTAAAGACTCATATATTTGTCTGTATGTTTGTTTCGTTGGTTGGTTTGTTTTAAAGACTTGGGATCAGTTACTCCGACTTGGTGTCTACTTTCTTTTTCTTTTTCTTTTGTTTTCCTAGTGGTGTTATCAAATTGCTATTTTGATCCTTGGCCAGGTTGCCTCATTTTGCTTCACTCCCTACCCATTTTGTAAATGGAGGTCTATTAATACTTTATTCACAGCGAAGTTGTGGGGACTAATTATCTGATGCTTGCAAAACCATGTGAGATGATGATTGGCTGAGAGACATGCCATAAAGTCTCATTGCTTCTCAAAAGCCCTGATTGCTTCCGGCACATTTTCCCCTTTCTGTTTTTGTGGGACTGCAGCAGCAATTTATCCCAGTGTCTGTTTTCCCAGCATCTATTACTCACGAATCATCTGACACCTGGGAGGGACGAACACTGGCAATGTCTCCCGTATTCAGCCCGATTCCTTTAAACAGATCTTCACCCACAGATGGGAGTAAGGATACTGATCCAATTCCACCATGAAGGGAACACAGCCCCACATTTGAATTCTTGTGTGAGAACAGAATCAACTTTTTTACTCCCCATCCCTGACTTGCCTATCTTGATTTAAATAATCAAATCTTGCTTTCTTATGATCTCTGGGTTATTATATCCTTCAACATTTGTAAGAAACAATTAATGGTGAGTTTTTTTCTCCTACCTGTTTTCAGAGTAAAAATTAATAGTAAATATTCAGGCCTCTCTTCAGATGTTGCATTTTCTAGAAAGAAAACAGAAAGTGGCACCATCAGAGATAAAAAAAAATAAAAAAAAATGTATCATACTTTCAAGACATATTTCACTTAATGATGAAATATGAGAAATGCCATTGCAAATGTCAGAGGGAAAAGATGCTTGAAGAACTGGGCTGAGAATGAAGAATGCCTCTTTTCCTCTACTTATGACCCATCCTCTGCATTCCTCTCTGTAAGCTGGTCACAGAATTGCCCTGTCCTCCTCATCTCTCCCAGAAAATCCTCTTGAGTCATATTATTCAACTGTTACTCTCCCACCTAAAGTATGATTTTTACAGTGGATGGATCACAAGGAAAGACCTGGACTCAAATCTCAGATCTCCTGTTGGCTGTCTGTAGAACTCTGGGCAGTTGAAAATCTATGAGCTTTACTTCACTTCTATATAAAATGAATATAAGAACACTAAAAATATAAAGGTGGTAGAAGAATTCTAACATAAAATTAACTTCAAGGGTCTATTACACGCAGCAAATATTAGAATCATACTCCCTTAAATTACTTAGTTTACTGAATGTTTTATGCACTATCTATAATTAATTATGATGTATCAGTGACAGTTGTATAGCTGGGTGCATTTTTATAAAGAGCTATTGCATGCATCTTTTCTGTTGATTTACAAAAAGCCCTGTGAATTAGGTAAGGAAGGTATTATTATCATATTAATTTTAAATTTGAAGACTCTGAGGCTTGCACTGGTATCTAAGTGCACTTGTACACTTGACATATTTGCTTTAGTTTGTAATTTACTCTAGTGTTTTAGTTCACGCAAGATGCCCAGGAGGTTAGGTATGCAGTGACCATGGGAGAATTCCCTCGTTTGATCAGACAAGGACCAAGAGAAGGGCCTCCCATTTAAGGAGTATACTTGTCTGTATTGGGTGTACAGAGAGTGATGGAAGTTCTCAGGTTAGCCCTACTGATAAGACAGAATGAAACCTCTGAACACTTTCCTCTTGAGAATTCTCTGAGAATGGCTTTGATTGTCTTTGTCAGCTTCATCAAATCCAGGAGATGAGAACATGCTTTTGTTCTTGAAATGATAGTATACTGCACTGCATGTAATAATTTGCAATACACTATTTCTATCACTTAGAAGGAGTCATTTTCCTTAGCATACTTTGGAAGTTCTTTTCTTTGGGTATTAATTTGCCTTGGTCTTTACCTTTATTCTCATTCCTCTTATTTTTCTAATTTTTCATTTCTCCCATCTTTCATTCTCAACAACTCAAACAGTGGGTTTCTATTACTATTTTTTAAGTATCAAAATATTAATTTTCATTGGAATTTTTTATTGTTGTTATCTGCCAGAGTCTAGGAGGAAAACCAAAATAAAACAATATCTCTTCTCTGTTCCATTTTAAACAAGATATTTGAGAGTCTCGAGGACATTCTGTAAGATGGAATTGTTATTGTAGTCTCCCAAAATGAATCATGAGGAACTTCTACAGAATGACTCCAATGTGGCTTGGAAAGCACCAAGTCTAAAATATCTACCAGCTTTTGTTATCTGCTTGAAAATAAAAGAAAATATATATTATTATGTACTTCTGGTTTCTGGTTTATCTTTCCATGTAGATCTTTCTCTTGTATCTCAGAAAGATCTAAAAGTCCATATTCTGTCATCAAGCCACGTCCTTGGCTAGTTGTCTATCAGCAGAGAGACTTTCATAGGTGATTAAGTAACACCTACCCTGGCCTTCTCCCCTAAAATAACTGATGATCCAATGCAGCAGTAACTACTGGATTGTCAGTTGCTTAATAAATGAATTGTTTAATTTAATACTGCAAAAAACTCTGTCAAACAAGTGATAATTATCTCCTATCATTTACATTTTAAAGAAGAAAAAAAATGAGGCTCAAAGAAATGAAGTAATTTGTGTGGAGTCACCTATGTGGTAAGTTTCTGAGCTAAGATCCAACAATGTCTCCTTCATTTCAGATTCAATGCATTTTCTACTATAGGACTACTCTGGTTGGATTATTGGTCTGAGGTAACTTTAAATTGGATATCCCCTATTTTATCCCAGAAAGTCTCAGGGTATCCACCCTAGTTCTCTCCTGAGGCATTTGTCCCAGACCTATTGATCTAAGCATGCTCAGTCAGTATAGGACATCTGCAAGTCATTTTCTGCTCCTATCTTTCTCCTTTGAAGCAAATCATCCTACAATGCATCCTACAATCCTGCAATGCTCTTCTCAGGGACTTCATAGCTAGCGTTTCTTAGCTGGACTGACCCTCTGCTACTCTACAGTCAGGATATCCTGATATAATCCTCCACTGGAAGGACATGAAGCAGAATTCTGTTTCCCTAGACAATGAGAATATAATAATGAACAAAAACAGTGAGAGCCCACTCATCCCAGAGGTCATCAGGGAGGCAAGACTAGTTCCTAGAGCCTTCCAAATAGGTAAAGGCTATGCTATAGCCTCTGTGACTCTTTGCTGGGATGGTAGCTTGAGCACAGGTAAAGAGACTATGGTTTTGTTTATTATTCAGATACTGACATCTTTCAAACATTTGCAGGATAGCTTATCTCAAAAGTCTGAAGAGATAGTACATGGTGAGACTTCCAGACCCTACAGCAAAGCAGAGCTATAGGACATTATCTAATGGCCCAGAGAGAACACTTTAGGAATGGAAAAGGATGTTTCTTCCTCATTCAGAGGGCCAAGAAGTGGTCAGATTTGGATTTCAGCTAGCCTGAGGCCTGGGTCCCACACCCTGAGGCTTTCTGCACATTTAGCAATAGCTCTAATCTGAAGCTCTCTCAAGTGACTTGTCTGAGCACTAGCTTAGGTACCCAAAGCAAGTTACATGGACAAAAGAACTGAGTTCATAATCCAAGGGGAACCAGGCAGCTGGGTCAGCTGTGGTTGTGTAAGAAGAAGGAATTAATGTTGCAGGAAGTCCTCTGGCCTCTGAGCTCTGTCTTTTTTGTTTCTCTTTCCTTCTTAGTCTGTTTTGGAAAAGACTATGTACTGAAGCCCCAAGGAATAAAGTCAATCGTTTCACTTGTAGATCAGATTAGCTAAGAGAGTGGAGTCTCCCCCATCCAGATGTGATCATGGCAACTGAAATCTGGACTGCTACCACAGGCTCAATTTCAGTTATCCTTGACTCCTCATTCACTCTCTAAGAACCCCCCACTCCTCCCACCACAACCCAGTCCAACAGCAAATCCAAGTAGTTCTACCTTCAAAACCTTTCCAGAATATGATCCCTTCTCACTGCCTATGCTGTTACCACTCTGGTCCAAACCTCCTCTGACTGGATTACTGAAATAGCCCCACCTAGTCCCCATCTCAGTCCTGTCCCCCACTTTACTCTGGTCTCAATACAACAGCCAGAGGAAGCTCTTCCAAGTCTTATCTAGGCCATCTCATTCCTCTCCCCAAACTCTTAGTTTCCCATATCGTTTGGAGTAAAAGCCAAAATCTTTAAAACTGCCTCCAGGACCCTACTTGATCTATCTTCCCATGACCTTCTGACTGTACTTCTTTTACCCTCACTCACATGTCACCAGCCCCACCAAACTTTCTGCTCCTTTATGGAGCTGCCAAATGCGCTTTCATTTCTCTACCTTTGCGATTGCTCTTTCCTTTCCTGGAACTCCGCCACAGAGAGCCACAGTCTCACTGCCATATTTCCCGAGGTCTCTGCTAATGCACCTAGATGAAATTATACTCTTCACCCCCATTCCATTTTCCTTGCTTTATCATCGTCCAATATATTATGTATTCTAATTTATTCATTTATTTACTTATTGTCTGTTGTATTTTTTATTAAACTATAAACTCTTTGAAGGTGGAGGCTTTGTTATGTTCACTACTGTATTCCCAGAACTGAGAAGATACTTAATAAATAATAAATGGATTAATGAATAAATTAAATGATAAGTGAATTAATAATTAATTAATTAATAATCATTCAATGAATAAATACAAAGAAAGTTCCTAGGCAATAAAGACCTGATTCGGTCTCTTTGTCTCATCTTACCCCTGACTGCTCTTATATTTTGTTTTTTTTTTTAATCAGGCAAGATAAATTTTGTTTAATAGTTAACATTCTGTTTTTTTTAAATGTAACTCTAATATGTTTTTTAAACTGCAATTTCTCTTTTACTTTCCTTCTCTCTCTTCTGCATCAAAGATTGAGGAGAATTAGCTTGTTCCTACAAAATCGATCGAGACACATGTAGTTAGATGGAAATGCATTGGGTTTTTACTACATTAAGTGTTCCCTCATCTCAGATTTCAAAGAGCTTTACTTGAATGACAGAGTATTACAAGAAAAAATATAGTATTCTGGGTGACAGCCTGATAGTGATGAAAAGCATTGACTTTATAATTTTACTACTGAGGTTCAAATCTCAGCTTGGCCAGTTACAAACTGTGTGACCTTGGGCAAATTGCTAAACTTCTCTGTGCTTTAATTTCTACTTCTGGAAACTGGAGAAGGTAATGATTGTACTAATTATATAATCCCATAAATTTGTATTGAAATGAAATGTGTTAATACTTAAAAAGTATTTAGAACTAGGCCTAGCATATATAAAAAAGAAGAACACAACAAAATAACAGGGCCTTTTTTTTCCTATCTCTAGAACCTCAAGCAAGTCATTTGCCATAACTGGACTTCAATTTTCCTATCTATAAAATAGAGGGGGATAGGAAAGATTAAATTATTTCTAATTGTGATTTTATCCATTCTGACATTTGAAATCTAAGGTGAGTTTGTCTCAGAGCTAGGAAGACAGATTTTATACTTCCATTTTAATTTAATTTTTGCATTACTTCTGCGCAGGTCTTGACGTTTCAAATGAATTATCCAGATTTCACATCCAAAGCCTGCCAGGCCCTTCTGTTTTTCCTGCAGGATTTTTTGTTTTGTTTGTTTATTTTTTTTTGCCTGAAATGCAGAGCCAATGCCCATTAAGTATTCTTAGAAGCCCCTGAGAAGCACAGGCTGGGCCAGGTGGGGCTTTAGAGTTGCATGACCTCAGGGCCCCTTTGGCTGTTGTGGGATCCTGGCATTTCTGGGGGTACCAGAACCATGTATGTGAGTGGGGGGTGGGCCAAGGGTGAGAGGGTGACAGGTGCTTCAGAAGGACTTTGCAGAACTCTTAGCTTGAGTCCCTAGTGACTTTGCTCAGTAAATCCCCAAGACGGTGACTAGGAATGCTAATCTCTGAGTGGTTCAATTGAAAAACTGAACCCAAAGTTCATGCTCACTTAGCTCTGTTACCTCCTAAAGAAAACCTCCTGCAGACACTGAATCATTGTAACATCTGGTGGGCCTTCTCATTCAAAGTGACAGTGAATTACTTGTCCGCTCCCCACTGTGTGGGAAAAGGGGCTGCAGTAACCCATATGCCAATAGGCATGATCCTAACTTCCTACCCTCACTTACCAGAGCTCGCTAATTCTCAAAGCATTGAAAATATATGCCTTTCTATAAAGTTCTCATACAGCTAGTCTTTCCTACTCTGATAATTTGTTTGTTCATTCCCTCCATGTATTATTCACAGAAATTAAAACAAACGTACAAACAAACAAAACATTTTACTCCATACTGACTATATCATGTGTGGCCTTCCAAAGATGGATGTAGTTCAAATGGCTCAGACTAGAGCCAGCAGGCTGTGCCAGGCTCTCCTCATCTTTACCCACTGGTACCAATGACCTAGCCTGTGTGAACTAAGGCATGAGGATCCCGGGAGATTCTCTAGAAAACATCCTGTTTGTGGCCATCATGCCAGCAAGAGAACAGAGGGACTGTGGGCCAGTGCTGAACTACCTGAAATGCTCAGCAGCTGACTACTACAGAGTTTCTTACATCACTCCCAGATATAATTCTAGAGAAAATGTAAAGACTAATGAGCTTTTCCAGTGATCGGTAGGTTTAATAGTCTTGATTTAGTATTTTCCAGAAGTTGTCTCAAGATGTTTCGTTAGATTGTTTTCTCTGAAGAAAGAAAAGAAGGAAAAGGTGAGGTAGGGAGAAAAGGAAGGAAAGCAAAAGGAAAGGATAGAATGCCTGGTATAGAATAGATGTTCAGTGAATATTTATTAAATGGGTGAATGCATAGGTGGCATAAGCCATAACAAGATTGTTACTGATGCAAGAACAAGACCAATTTAGACTTCTTTGGGCAACAAAGTAGAAGAAATGAGCCATATGTTGTAACAAATGGAAGAAAGGACACTGAAGATTAGACACCTGGTTTCTAATCTTTGCCTCTTACTATCTAATAGTGTATGACCTCTGGAAAAATCACTAACTGTGATGAAATTCAGGTTTCTCATGTGTCATATTAAAGAGTCAAACAAGAGACTATCTTAAATCCTGCTAATTCTAAGACCTGTTTGTTTATTCATCCACTCCACAAACATCTGTTGAGTATGTGCATCTTTAGACCCTGGGAAAGGAAAGGGAAGACATTAAGGAGTTGAGGAGCTCTCAGCCACGTGGACAGGGTCTTGCAGCTTAGAGTGTAAAGGCTCTAAGCGCATAAGCTCTGGGGACCACAGGAGCAGAGAGGATTGAGCACCTACAAATGGATCCCACACACACCTGGCACATGTAACAGGTACAAAAACTGATTATAATGCACACCATTTGTGTTATTAGATATGTTCTCATGAAACCATGGCTTTGTTTCACAGCACAGTAAAATGGAAATCATCACATTTTCTCATAATTTAAGAACTCTCTCGTGTTCCTAAACACTTAGACCCCTGTTCAGAACTAACCTTTTTCTTGGACATTTTTGAAATTTTCATCATTGACATAGAAATATAACTTAGACAGAATTCTGAATGCTGCTTTCATACCTGTTTTTTTCTACTTTAGTTACCAAAATTTTGACTTTAACAGTGAAATAGGATGGTAGTGTGTCCTGGTGGGAGTATTTACCTCACAGGAATCAGCAAACAGTACAAATCAGAGCCTTTTTGTTTTGCTTTGTTGTTGTTTTCCAGAGATCTGGTTTACTAGCCTACCAGTGGGTAGAACTCACCTGTGCAAATGCAAGTAATAGAATTTACCAGAGGAATCTTTCATAAAACAATGAAAGGAGAATTGAAGCAAGGCATGATAATAATACAGAGTACAAGAGCCGCAAAATAAACCCATTTATATATGGTCAACTAACATTTGATGAGGGAGCCATGAATACTCAATGGAGAAGATAGTTTCTTCAATAAATGATGCTGGGAAAATTGAATATTCACATGTAAAAAAATAAAACTATCTTTTCATTAAAATTTTAGAAAACAATAGCTTAAAATGGAATAAAGACTTAAATGTAAGATCAGAAAGGCTAAAACTTCTAGAAAACACACACACACACACACACACACACACACGTAGGAAAAAAGCTCCATGACATGGGTCTTGGCAATGATTTTTTTTTTTTGGATATAACACTCACAGTACAAGCAACAAAATAAAAAATATAAAATAGACAAGTGGGAAACTAAAAAGATTCTTCACAGCAAAAGAAATGATCAACAAAATGAAGACAATATATGGAATGGAAAAATCAGTATTTGTAATATATCTATCTGATAAGAAGTTAATATCCAAAATATAAAGAGAACTCATATAACTTATTAGTAAAAACAAACAAAATAAATAATCTAGTTTAAAAAAAGGGCTAAAGACCTAAATAGACATTTTTCTAAAAAAGACAGACAAATAACTAACAGCAACACAAAAAGGTGCTCAACATCACTAATCATAAGGGAAATGCAAATCAAAACTTTAATGAAATGTCACCTCACACCTGTGAGAACAGCTATTATCAAAAAGACAAGAAACAATAAATGTTGAAAAGGATGTGGAGAAAAAGGAGCCTTGGTGCACCGTTGGTGAGAATGTAAGTTTGGTGCAGCCACTCTGGAAAATAGTGGAAAATCAAATCTTTTTGATTTCCTCAAGAAATCAAAAAGAGAACTACCGCATGATCTAGCAATTCTACTTCTGGGAATATATTCAAAGGAAGCAAAGCATTATGTGGAAGAGATATCTGCATTTCTATGTTCATCATAGTATTATTCACAATAGCCAAGACACGAAAGAAACCTAAATGTCCATCAATGGATGTATGGACTGTGATTGGGGATAGGGAGATGACGTAAATAATCAAGGCTCTGTTTATCGTTCTGGCAACCAAATCAAAGTTGTGACAGAGACAAGGAGCAAACAGCATGGAAAATTGCCTGGGATCTAGATGAATAAGCCATATAACTAGGGAGAAATCTAAGAAATCATCCTGCATGGCAGAAGGTAGGACAGGGCGAGGACATGAGGCTGCCTGGTCCCAGGTGGCTGAGTGGTACAGAGGACGTAGCAGTGGTAGCAGCAGCTGCAGATGCCTCTTAAAGGGGCCGTGTCCACAACTGGATTTTTATAGTAATGGACCTGCTCTCTCTGAGCACCAAAGCCAAGTAGGCTGCACAGGGGGCACCAGGGACTTACAGTGGGACACTGAGTTGTCAGAGTGAGGGCCAAGGTGAGACTCGCTCTGTATAGAAGTGTTGGTAGTATCTACTGTTCCTCTGTTGAGCCCTCCCCCGTCCCACTGTGCAGACTTAGCAGTGACATCATCAAACTGAATAACAGAGGTTGATCTGCCCAGAGGATTCCCTGAAACTTTGCCTCCCCCAACTCATGGCCCTACCCAAGACACATCCAGGTGTGTTCTCTCTTAGTCAGGTGTCCCTTGCTGAGCAACACCTAGACTCACACTGGTGGCAGCTGGCCTGTTTCTGGTGTGGACTTTTGGGGCAACTATAAGCACAGCATCTGTGGATTGCTTGCTGAATCTTAACAGGTGACACCAGAGGGGCACACAGTGGGGCTAAACTTGGCCTACAGCTGAACCCCTCTCAGGACTGTGCCACTGGACACCTACTACAGAAAGTCACACTAATAAGACTGGGAGACTTAAAAGCTTTCTTAGCTCATAGAAACAGACACAGAAAGACAGCCAAAATGGGAAGACAAAGAAGCAGAAACCATATGAGTGAACAGAATAGAGATCAGAAATAATGTAGTCAAGCAATCTAACAGATGCAGAGTTCAAAACACTGGTTATAAAGATGCTCAATGAACTTATGGGAAGTGTAGATGAACTCAATGAGAACTTTAGCAAAGAGATTAAAAAAACATAAAAAAATGGAAATGGAAATTATAAAAGGAAACCAATCAGAAATAAAGAACATATTATGAGATGAGAAGTATATTAAATGGAAGAAACAGAGTGGATAAAGAAGATCAAATGACCTATGTAGTGGATGGGAAAGCCAAAGACACACAATCAGAATGACAAGAAAAAGGAAGCCAAGACTATAACAATAATTTAAGGAGTCTATGGGACACTATTATATGTAAAAATATCCATGTCTTCAGAGTACCAGAAAAAAAAAAAAAAAAGATGTTGAAGAGCTATTAGAAAAAAATAAAGATGGAAAACTTCCTTAACCTGGTGAAGGAAATAGACATAAAACCCCAGGAAGTTCAGAGTCCCAAAAACCAGGAACCTAAAGAGGCCCACACCAAGATACATCATAATTAAAATGCCAAAGATTAAAAACAAAGAGAGAATCTTAAAAACAGCAAAAGAAAGCAATTAGTTACCTTCAAGAGTACCCATAAGACTGAGAGCTGATTTCTCCGGAGAAACTATGCGGGACAGAAAGCTTTGGCACAAAATATTTAATGTGATGAATAACCAGGATCTGCAACCAAGAGTACTTTATCCAGCAAAGCTATCATTTAGAGATGAAGGACAGATAAAGAGCTTCCTAGATGAAATTAAGCTAAAGGAATTTATCACCACCAAGCCAGTGTTACAGGAAATGTTGGAGGGACTTCTTTAAGAAGAAAAACATGTATCAAAAACATTAATAAAGAATGGTAAAAACTACATTCTTGTCAACAAGTACATCAAATGGAAAAGAATTAAGTGTTCCAACCAAAAGATAGAGTGGCTGAATGGATAAGAAAACAAGACTCTTACATACACTGCCTTCATGAGACTCACTTCAGATTAAAAGACACACACAAATTAAAAGGAAGGGGATGGAAAAAGATATTGCCTTGATGGACCTAGTGGGTATTACATTGAATGAAATGGGTCAGATAGAGAAAGACAAATATCACATGATTTCATGTATATGTGGAATCTAAAGGACAAAATCAACAAAGACAACAACAAAAGCGGAAATAAACTAATAGATACAGAGAATATTTAGAGGAATACTAGATGGGAGGAGGTTTTGGGGGACAAAAAAAGCAAAGATTAAGAGGTACAAATGGACAGTTGCAAAATAGACATGGAGATGTGGAGTGTAGCATGGAGAAGATGGTTAATAAGGTTGTAATAAATATGTAAGGGAAAAGAGGGATACTAGATTTAGTGGAAAGATCACTTTGCAAGTTATGTGGGTCTCTGATCACTATGCTATACAATTGAAACTGGTGTACTATTGAATGCCAACTATAATTGAAAAAAACTCATTGAATTGTACAATGTAAATATGGGCAACTAATTATGTATTATATTTCAATCAAGGTGGGGGAAAATTCTCACCCTTCCAAACAAAGTTAATCATAAAAAAAAGAAGCTGTGATTGATACACACACACACACACACACACACACACACACACACACACACACAGAGGCATGCCTGCACACACTGGAATATTATTCAGTCATAAAAAGAAAAAAATCCTGCCATCGTAATGACATGGTTGGAACTTGAGGGCATTACATTAAGTGAAATAGCCAGACAGAAGAAGCCCAAAACTGTATAATCTCACTTACATGTGAAATTAAAAAAAAGATCTAAGTCAAAGGAAAAGATATCAGATTCGTAGTTACCAGAGGCAGTGGGTGAATTGGATGAAGGGCACAAATTTTCTGTTGTAAATAAGTACTAGGGATGTAATGTACAACATCATGACTAACTGCAGCATGTTGTATTTGATGAAAGTTATTAAATGAGTAGATTCTAAGAGTTCTCATTACAAGGAAAATCAGTTTTTTTTCTTTTTTCATGTATATGAGATGATGAATGTTAAACTAATCATGGTAATCATTTCACGGTGTATGTGAGTGTAATTATTATGCTGTGCACCTTAAACTTATACAGTGCTGTGTGTCAACTATATCTCAATAAACCTGGAAAATATATATATTACAACATGCAGAATACTAATCATTCCCAAACTTTATATTTTTGCCATATTTGTATATAACCTTTATCAATACACTTATTTTCTAATTTAAAGCAATTTATGCCTTTATTTAAATTTATTTTAAAGAAATTTCTATTATTGCTGTAAATGAAAAAAAATAGTATCTCAATATAATAATGATAATATATGAATAACATTAAAATAATCTCATCAATATACCATCTAAAATCATCTCACATACTGTACACAATGAACAATAAATGTTATAAAGTAAGTGTTTATGATAATCTTCAGTGTCTTTTCTATAAGGAATGATAATTACCAAGGTTATGGTACATTTGCTAGAAGGAGGCATCACTCTACCACTTCACTACATCACATATTATGTACATATAATTGTGCATACGAGTGCATTAGTTACATAGAGTAACTCATTTAATCATTGCAATAAAAAAATCCTATGAGCAATGTTACAGGGAAAGAAACTGAAGCAAAGATTATTTAAATACCTTGTCCAAGGTTAGTGGCAAAGCCAGGAAGAAGCCCAGTCAACTGAGCCCTTCACCATTACATGGCTATCATCGACAACTCCTGTTAAAACCCAAAATACATATATCTAATATTAGAATTGCTCCAGTCATCTTAAACCTTGGAAGACATTGAAAGCTATCCCATAGAAATAAGAGCAATATAATTAGGAGTGTAATTTGTATTAAGCTATTATAGTTTGGGTTGTAAAAAATAGTGAATGTCCACTAGTAGGTAGAATAAATTAGATAACACTTACACATGCAATTTATGCTGTCTTCTAAAATAATAGATTCAAATTAGGCAAGATAATTTGGAGGGATTTCCATGTGTTATCGATGAATAAGGAAAGGACGATGTAGAGAAGGAAAAAAAAAAGTACAGTCATCCCAGTTTTATAAAATACATATTGGAAGTATTCTTTCACCTGCCAGCTGTAGGTGATATTAGCCTTGAAAGTACCTCTCCTCTACAAGTGTGAAGCAGTGGTCACGTAATTTGTATTTCCCTGCTAATGCTGAGTATGAACACTAGTTCGTGTCAGCTTGCCTTTTGTATTTGTTCTGTGAATAAATCCTTTGGCAATTTTCATTTATTTACTAAGGACCTCTTTTCAATTTGCAAGAGGCTATTTTCATCTTTATTTTTTTACGAATCTATTTATCTTTTGGCTTTGTTAAAAAAGTTTCAGATTTTTTATGTGGTCAAATATGTGTACCTTCTTTTTAAAAAACTTCTGTGTTTTTTTTTCCTGTCTCAGGTCAAAAGTGGGGTGGGGTGGGGGAACCAAATTGACCCGAAGAAAATTTTGGCTAAAAAAAGTTTCTTCTTAAGAAGACTCATAACCTAAAATAATTTCCCATGTGTGCCAAGCCCTGATTCTCCCTGTATCATTAAACCCCTATCCCAGACAGCAGGGGCTAAAGACATTATTATTATTTAAGAGTTTTGTGCCTCAGTTATGTGCTTTACACCTCCATTTCAGTCTACCAACCAGCCTATGCCATCACTGGATAAGCTTCTGAATGAAATGTGAGAAAAGAAGGTGGCAGAGTTGAGTTATATCAGCATACTGATGGCATAGCAACTCCTTGTATTTTATTATCTTAATTAGATGGGTATTAGGTTATATTTAAAGCTTAAATCTTCATTATATCCTGTTACTATTGTGGATTTTAAAAAATCCAACATTTCTTCGAATCAAGGCAGATTCTTAGTTATGCTTTCTGCTTATTACTTTGTCTGTTTGCTGGATTTTTCCTTTTCTTGAACTCAGAGCTGTATTTAATGGGTGTATCAAACATATAGTTAATTTAATGTTTTTCATGAAGATCCCCCTGAGGCCTCATGAAGAAGCGGAAAGATAACTGATCCTTAGACTCCCCTCTGTTTATGCCCATTTCTAATACACTGCAAATTTGCCTCCCTCTAGTGTCCCCAGATGCCCAAATGCCCAAGCCTGAAGGTGTCAATTCATCAATGACTCTTCTCCCCTCACCCTAACACCTCTTTGGTGTTAAATATAATCTAAAGAGATATCTGCTACAGCTGTCTCCTCTCCCCATATTCTCTGTTCAAGTTCTTTAGGTCTCATCCTCATCTTCTTTGGCTCAGGCTATCATAATAGTATCAATACTCAGCCTAGTCTCCACTCCCAGTTTCTTTCTGTTGCCAAAGTTGTCTTTCTAGAAAACACATCTTTTGCCATTCCCCTTAGAAGAATCTCCAGGGCTTGGAGGATAAAGTCCAAATTTCTTTGTGTGGCACCCAAACTTCTTTGTTTTCTGATTCCAACTTATCTATGCAATCTAATCTTCCTTGATTTTTTTTTTTTTTATCGACATCTAGAAACACCCTGGTGCGATGAATGATGGTTAAGGTGTGAAATGAAGCAAACTCGTGCCCTGCTCTCCACATGTCAAATTTCTTAATGTGTCTGCACTAGCCCTTCCTGCTTCCTGGAGCGTCCTTTCCCCTTTCTCTGAGAGGCTAAATCCTAATTATTATTCAAATCCCAATGCACTTGTTGCCTCCTCTCCGAAGCTTTCTTAACACCCTAGTAAAAATTAATTCCCCCTTCCTTAAATCTTCTTGGTAATTTGTAACACCCTAATTCTAACACATGCATTGTATTTTAGTGAATTCAGGTTTTGCTGTCCCTTGACTGATTTATGTCTTTGAAGGTAGAGCCAAGATCAGAACCATCTGTAACTTTTGCCCCTAGCATGCTGAGTGTAGTTGTTCTTTAATAAGGTTTGTGAAAAGAAGAAAGGAAAAAAAAAAGGAAGGTGAAGAAGAAGAAAAAGGAAGGAAGGAAGGAAGGAAAGAAGGAAGGAAAAAAAAGGAAAAGGGAGGAGGAAGGAGGAGGAGGAGGAAGAGGAAAGAAGGAAGGAAGGAAGAAGGAAAAGAAGGAAGGAAGGAAGGAAGGAAGGAAGAAGGAAGAGGAATGGTGGGGAAGAAAATACATTGGAACCTTAAACTAGTACCTCCTGGGCTACACTTAGCTTTTTTGTTTCTTACTTTGTTTTACTTTTTTTTTTCCTCATTTATTTAAAATAATATAATAAGCATTTTTAAACTAATTGAAGAACTTAGCTTACAAGTTTTGCTTATCATAAGGATTTAAAAAGTGACTTGCACTTTATTGAAAACATAGTAGACATCCCAA
Source organism: Pteropus medius (assembly GCF_902729225.1). Classification (NCBI taxonomy): domain Eukaryota; kingdom Metazoa; phylum Chordata; class Mammalia; order Chiroptera; family Pteropodidae; genus Pteropus; species Pteropus medius. The sequence continues at coordinate 3,077,462 of NW_024347862.1, read as the reverse complement.
AAGACCACTTATTATCTTCACATTAATCTCATTTTTATTTTTATTAATTCTGGTTCTGAGTTTAATGCATGCTAAGTATAAAAGAAAAGAAGAACTCTTTCATGGAATCTAAGATTAATATACATAATCTGTTTCTTTTGCTGGGCTTCATTAAGAAATTGGTCATAGCCTTCCTACCTGCTCCTCTACTCAGAAAACAGAAAGAAGAATAAGGAAAAGAAGGAAAGGCTGAGACACTGGCCAGCTTAAGCACAGGAGAATAGGCAGAAGCCAGTCCTGAGGTTTTATGGAGCAAAGCCCACCAGCTAATATTAATGAGATTCCTAGAAGAAGATAGTCAGAATTGAAAATATTTTGAGGTGATGCTGAGGATCATCTGAACTAAGAGTTAATCAGAAATGGGGCCTCCAGAGGTTTGCCCATCTCACATGAAGCGTTACAACACCTGATCAGGTGACTTCGCTTGGTGATGAGTGACAGCTTAATTTACGAGAATGTCGAGCAATGGCAAATTTGAAAATAAAACGAATATACAATCTGAACTCCATTGCAGAGTGTCCCTAAAGTTTCGCCAACCCTATAATTAGATGATACCTAAACTGGGTAAAACGTTAATATTAAATATTATGAGAAATTTATTGGAGATTGTGCCATACCTCCTATTTATATTTCTGGTCTAAGTCGTCTTTCTTACTTTAATAGAGAATATTTATGTAATTGTGTGTATATACTTTAGAAATTTCCATTAGGAATTAATTCTGATGTCTTAATAGATTAACCTTGCTGGTACCTAATATAATTTATTTGAAAAAAATGAAACTCCTATTACTGCAAAGATTTTAATGGGTAAGCTTTCCTGGCATTACTTTAACAATCTCGCTCCCTGAGACTGCAGTTTTCTTAAAGGCCCACTCCCTGCAGAATCCAATAGAAAGCTTACCTATGTAACAGCTGTGAAATCAGACAGTTAACCCTTGAACAACACGAGTTTGAACTAACCTGGTACAAATTTTTTTCAGTAAATATACAATTGGTCCTTTGCATGCTCGGGTTTAGCATCACTGGTTTCAACCAACCCTCAGATGCAGAGGGCCAACTCTATGCCTTGTTCTATGCCATTTCATATAAGGGAGTTGAGCATCTATGGATTTTGATATCCTCATGGGGTTCTTGGTCCTTTGAACCATCCTCATGACGGGGACTGATGTTTGTCTGTCTTTCTAAAATAGCATAATGCCTCTTGATTGCTCAAGGAAGGTGGGCAGGAAAGGTGTGCAAAGGCTGATGATATTAAAAGAAAAGATATTTCAGACTGCAAAATGCTCAAGTAGATGTAAGTCCCATTCTTTGAGAGAGATTCTATTCAAATATACAGTTGACTCTTGAACACACAAGATTTAGGGGTGCTGACCCTGAGCAGTTGAAAACCCACAACTTAATTATAGTCCCTAGGTATCCAAAGACGATTGGTTCTAGGGATCACATTGACTCCTTTACATAAATCTTCTAAGGAAACTCTGCCTGGGTTTCCAGAAATACAAAACTAGGTCTCGTTCTTGTGAGCACTTGAAGGGTGGAGAGTGAAGCAAGATGATCAAAGCCGAAAACTCTTAACCTTTATCTGTCAATTCCTGTCTGGTAGAGAGGGGACAAAGTTCTTTTGATCTCATCTGGATTGTCTTAGTGTTCTTTAACAGATTCAGAAAGGCCATGCTCCTCTATATATTTCTAATAAGTGCCAAGAAAGAATAGATGAGTAGAATATCACATCATTTAATATTAAGAGTGCACACCTAATTGGCTCTATTTCTGTACCTATAGATACTTGTTTCTTTGGGACTCTGAGGTTTCTGATCTATCCCTGGTTCTACCTTATAATCCTTTTTTTCTGTTCTGCAAAATGGTTCCTGTTCAAATTCAGAGTGTCTTAAACACTCTCTACCAAGAGTCTTCTGTTGTCATCCACTCTAAAAACATGTTTTATTGAAACTTCTTGAGGATTTCTTCCTTTTAGTGAGAAATTTCTTTTTCCAATGATATTTTAGCAATAAATATTTGAATATAGAAAAACCCAATAGAGGCACTAGAGTGCTCAAGGGTCCTTTTCTCAAAGGACAACAGCTTCTGTTTTCACAACACTTTTTCTCCAAAGACATACCAGCTCTTGTAGGTGTGTTGCAGGAAGCTGGCTCTCCTGTTCTGTACTGGATTGTGTCAGCAGGTGCAGCAGAGATGAGAAGTGGAAATAGAGTAACTTCAGGTCTGGCAATCATTTTGGATTCTACAGGCCCATTGCTAATGGCAATTATAGTAATTAAATTAGAGATGTCAACTACAGTTCTTTCTTTGCTCTTTAAAAAAATGTTGTCTCTTCCTTCAGGTGCCCTTTTTATGAGCTTAAAGGTTCTAATTAAGGAAATCTCTTCCATCTGGTCTTTAATAAACACTGTATATTTTTCAGTCTAATAAAGCTAAGATTAGGATTATTTTTTTCTTTATTTACTGCTACAATGAACCATGTTAAAAACTGCATTTTCCTAAAGATTTTTGTTTTATTTCCTCCTTCCTTCCTTCCTTCCTTCCTTCCTTCCTTCCTTCCTTCCTTCCTTCCTTCCTTCCTTCCTTCCTTCTTTCTTTCCTTCCCTTTATCCTTTCTTACTTCCACTGACTTAAAACTCGTTTGCTTCATGCAAACCCTGAATTAATAGTTTGACTGATATAGAATTATAGGTTATTGTCCAAAACATTGAAAGTTTCACTCTTTTGTAAACCTCTTTTTTTAAATGAATTATAATAGAAATACAGAAGAGTGCACAAATTATAAGTGTAAAGCTTAATGATCTTTTTAAGTATAAGCATAATCATATAACCTATTTCATGGGGTTATGTGAATGTGTTTATTATATTTTTGAGCATCTTTTATATACAGAAAAAAAATCGTTTTATAAGAGGATATTATTTAAGCTGAGTTTAGTGACTTGGTTGATTCTTTCATTGCCTCTGACCAGGACATTTGGTCCCTGGAGGTTGTTTAATGGCATCTCCCAAGCTCAGAGGTGTTAGCCTGAATTATGTTGCTTCTTCTTGTCTGAGTTCTGATCTAGCTTCTCCCCATAGTCCATTTTTACTTCATCACACTTCTGACAAGTGTTGCTCAGACTCTTGGACTGCCTTCTGGCATTGTTATGTAGAAAAATTAATAAGCACAGTCATAAACTGCTTTGACATTCTAAAGAACTATAGAACTGCTTAATGATAATAGAATTACCATGGAGCTGTCTGGTTCCAATCACATCTTCAGAGGGAGTCTAGATGGAATTGACAGCTCTGGTAGGTAAAGTTTAAAATATATGAACTGTCAAAAAGATCAGAAATGGGTGATGACACTGTCAGCTTTCCCTCCATTGCTTTTGTCTGGGTTGCCTAACTCTGTTGTAAAATATCTCTTCTAGAGCAGGAGTGCATCGAAGGGTTCTGTCTGCTCAAGGGTTGGGTGAGGATGGGCCAGTGTTATTCTTGTCACGGTTTTAACTGCATAGACTCCAGGCGGCTCTGTGAAAGGAGCTAGAAGAAATAATTGATTTTATGTAATTGACTCTACGGTATCAGTTGATGAGTTTCTTCCATTTCCTAAGACACATTCACATCCAAGTAGATGACACATATAACACTTTAATAATTTCTCTTGAATACTAAACACCTTTATTGTCACTCTACTTCAGTAGTTCATTCTCTTGGCCACACTCTGGAATTTTAAGTTATTTGAAACTTCTGTAACCTTAAATTCCACTTTATAATATGATGATTCCCTCTTTCTATGGCCTCTGATCTTCTATCATGTCTAAATCTCCAGTTCTCTGGTTATTCTTTTCTTTCAGTTTCTCTTGGCTTCACTTCACTTCTTCATCCGTCTTAGAAGACTCTCAGCTTACTTGCAACCTTGTCTCTTTGCCATACATGCCTTGAAAAACCTCACCACTGAACTCTCACATAATCATATCTTCTTTGCATCCAAGATTCTGAGCCCTGCTACAGGGAAATTAGCTATGCAGACTGGTACTTTTATGAAGTTATGGCTTTAGCTAAAATCATTTAGTATTTCTTGATATTTGTCTACATTGACTATTTCAACTCCTTTTCACTTCCTTCAAGGTCCCTATGTGTCTTTTTTCATTTCAACAGATGATCTTACCCCAGGTTCTCAGATGAAATAATCAGGTATAAATTCTCTCAGATTTTGTACCTACCTTTCACTTACAAATTTATCTGCACTCTTATTTGCCTTCTTTCCTTCCTTTTCGCTTCAGCCAAAGAAGGTGTCCTTCATTCTGCTTACAGGTAACCCCTATTTCATGTGAACCTCACTCCATTATTGAACCTATATTCTCTGTTATATTTTCAAAATCATCTCTTTAGCCATTTTCTTTAAAAAAAACGATGAACTGCTTCTCTCTTTTGCAAAATCTCTTCCCTCAACTATACATTTCTTGCTACTGGGCTAGCTCTTTTCCTGCTTTCACAACCTCACTGAATAAAATAGCAATCTATGCTCATTATTTCTGTTTCCTAACATCCAAGGCACATCTTAAGCCACAGCAATTTAACTTATTTATGCCCCTGTCTTCCCACATTCCTTTCACTAAAATCAGAATCGTCTTCCAATGTCGGATCTAGCACTTATCTGACTTAACTCCCTCTGAAATTGATGTTACCAACTATTCTCTTTTCCTTCAAAACTCCAGAATTGCCTTTATAACATTGTTTGCAAAAAAATTGTACGTTTAGATAATTATTTGGTTACCTAAATATTTAACTCCCCAATTGTACTATACTCAATAGAGGGAGATATCGTGTCTTTGCTCTAAACATTTTAACCCTGTGCCTAGAGCACATACTAGATGTACAATTTATATTTAATCGAATGAACAAATACTCTTATGGAACATGTAGCACCATTCTTCCTTCTAGTATTTCTCTAACTTTTCTGGGCTCTTCTTGCAAGTTCCTTCCTGGCTCACCCTTTACGTGTTGCTGTTTTTCAGGGCATCATTTAGCCTCTCTTTTTTCATTTTTAATGATGTGCTTATACAATCTGTTCCATGGCTGTGGTTTCAAGTACTAACTCTCTTCTAATATAATCAACTTTCTACTAGATATATTCTTTTGAGTTTCCCCAGATATTTTAAATTCTTTTCTAGAAAAGCTGATGTCATCATCTCCCTCTATTTTTATTCTAGTTCCATCTTATAGTCCAGAACATGGTTGTTGGCATAATGTGCAATGCCAAAACCCAAGAGGCCTGGCAGTCACTTTCAGTTACTACTTATTCTTCTCTGTATCACTGCTGCTACTACTGCGCCCTGGCAATTCTAACTGCATAACAGGTTTTTAGTTTGTCCTCTCTTGACCATCCCTCATTATAATTTCTTGCATGGAAAATAGTTTTCTAACTGATCTCCCTGTCTTCAAACTTGTCACTGCCAATCTATTTTCTATAATGCCATATAGTATTTTATTTCTTTCCTTCTAACAAAATTCTAATTATATAATTTCTTGCTTTGAGACATTGAAAAAAAAAACACATCGAAAGGTTTCTAAGTACTTTCTGTAAGAAATACAAAACACTTCATGGTATTCAAGTCCAGCATACATTCACCTCACTCTACCCTGAACTACAACTTACAGGCCCTCAGGCATTCTCATGCTTCCCTTCTTTGCATAAACTATTTCCTCAACCTAAAATATGCCTACTACTGCCCCCCACCCAACTTTCCCTCACCTAAGATATATAAATATATATATATATATATATATATATATATATATATATATATATATATTGCTTTATAATTTGCCTCGAGCATCATCAATCCAAAAAGACTTTTCTGAACTACCATGTATTAATTGGCCCCCTTTGCATGATCCCTGCCTCAATTTTTACATTAGTGATTATCCGTTGTTCTCTATATTTACTTCTCTGCCCTTCAGTTAGAGTATGAACAATTTAAAGGCTGAGATTACATATCCCTAATGCGTAATATGCATGATATCCATCATGTAATATAAATTTAACAAATGTACACTAAATAAATTTTGAACTTTTCATGTTAATGTCCTGAGTATGAAATAACTAGGCCATTTTTCCATCATGCTACTTAATTTTAGTGGGGAAAAAAACTGCCATTGTTTGGGGTAAAAGAATGGATACATAGTTTACTGCTGTTGATCTGTGGGAAGTGTGCACTGAAAATTCCAACACACTAGCCTCAGGAAGGTCTTAACCCTCGCATTCCAGGCTCTTATTCTTTCCTGGGATCTACAAGCGACATTAGATACTCATGTAATATTATTCTACATCAGTGACAAAACTGTGTGTCCCAGATGGCTTCTTTTACCATTAGGAAGGCTTTGACCTTCCTTCTCCAACTGCCAGTTAGTATATGTTTAAGGAATAGAGCCACATTTTAATACCAGCCTAAGACAATCTGCTGTGCCTAAAACTACCTAAAAGCTAACTGCAAAGAATTTTTAATCATCCAAATATGCATCCCCATCTTTGATCTTTCCAAATAGTAGAAATAGTGAGAATTTGCTAAGATTAAAGCTACACATTGTTTTATATAGTTGTATACTCACAGAACTGGAGGAGATATGTCCTTAAAATCTGACTATAGCTTTTCAGTAAGTCACTTTTTACGCAGCAGTAGACCCACTTTAGGATCAACCAAGTAAAATCATGAAGAAGATGATAGGCATCCAGAGAAGTTCCCTAAATCCTGATGAATTACTGTAAAAACAAAGTTCCCAGATGGTGGGAACTTATTGCCAGTTGCTTGATGGGCTGCATGGTCTCTGGGCAACACTTATATCCCTTAGAATTTCACAGATTATATTTACCCCAAGACATATCTGTTGTAAGCTTCATATATTCAGAAACACAATCTTTGCTGTCTTAAATCATTGGCCCTGGTAATGTTAGTGATTAACAATATTAATAACTAAACTTTATTGAGCTTTTGGCAACTACTCAGAGCATTGCATAGATGATCCAATTCAGCCCTTCCGGGTATGTCCATGCATTATCACTTCTGTTTTCCCAAATGAAGAAATCGAAGTATAAAAGATTAACTTGGCTAAGAGCATTCCACTGGTAAAATCCAAGCCATACAGGCTGATGCCAAAGCCTGTCCATACCCTCTGTGTTATAATGAGCTAGAAGATGCTGTGCACATTCCACCTCTGTCCTCTAAATTCTGACTGCCAGCACCTGGGTGTCTCTGCCTAAAGGTGGAAGTCACCCTCTCAGCCCTGGAGCCCACTCTATCTCCAGGAGATAAGTCAGTGGGGCTGGGAGTTAATGTGTCTTTGCCTACCCTCCATTGATGATGATAGGAGTTGGTGTGTACATGCCACTGTAGCTCTGTCCTTCCTCCAACAGGACAGCTGAGGTGTGTGTTTTATACTAGCTCCATGAGTTCCCCAAAAGGGAAAGAGTCCCATTGGCTAGCAGCAGTTGCCTTTCCTTTCCTTGTCTCCAGGCCCTGCTCGCTCCCTGACAAGTGTTTTTCTTTACCTCCTAAACAAATGACTTGTCCTTGTTTCTTCATCTGAGTGTCTGCTTCTGGGAGAAACCAAACTAAAGCAAATAACTTGCCACGTTGCCACTTTCAGATCCCCTTCAAGACTTTCAGTGCCCTAGAGAAAGCAAAGCAGAGACTGGTAGTGGGCCTTTGAAGCCTGTGGGAGCGTTTGGCTTCTCTATCTATCAGGAAGCCTGGCTCTGACTTTCTCTGCCTCTCAACATTATCTACTTTTCTCCTTTTCTCAAAGCAGATTTCTAGTCCCTCTGCCGGGCCTTCTCACCTTGCTGTGAACTTATTTGCAATAAGCCACTGCACTTCGCTCCATTGCACATGGAAGGATAAATGGTTCTCACCTCTTGTTCCCTGAATCAAGTTATTTGGCAGCTGGTTATTGCAACAAAAATAACTGCAGGTGAAAGTGGCAAATCAGCCCGCTCTGTTCAGAGTGGCTCACCTGAAAGCCCAGCCCACACATTTCCAAGACAGGCCTTCTCCACACTCACAGCAAAAATCCTATTCAATTTGCCTCATTTAGCATACTTACCGAGCACCTTCTGTGTTTTAGTACTGTACTATAGACACTCTCTCAGCCTTGTAACTAGTGGTAGAAAACAGTTATTCTGAGGAACATTGTGTTTGTCCTGACTTCTGGACTCATGAGCATCACTAGTTTCTGGAGGTTCACAAGAATGTTTGTTATCCAAGAAATTGCATGCAGCAAACACACAATGATCTCCCCATTCCCACAGTACAGAAGTCCAGGCAAAGATAAAGAAAAAGAAAGCAAAGACGACAGTATAAAATTTGTTTGATTGTACTGCCAGATTTTGTTTGACTTTTTTACTTTTTTTAATGTATTCTTATTTCTTTTGAATCTGGAACTTGGGAGAGTTCAAATGTTTGTTGTTACTTTAAGACTGGGTAAGAAAATTAAACAAACGACACAAAAATATTAAAACAATCATAAAACATGCAACATTCTCTCCCTCAAATTAGTAGGTCAGCCTCTTGAGTACACTCAGTTGTTATTTATGTATATACAGAGCAGCTATGTACAAATCGTGGTAAGAATACTGATATGGGCTGAATCCTGTTCCCCCCAAAAGTCATATATTGAAGTCTTAGCCCCTAGTACCTCAGAATGTGATTGTATTTGCATTATAGAGCCTTTAAAGAAGTGAACAAGGTACAATGAGATCTTTAGGGTGTGTCCTCATCCAATCTGACTGATGTCCTTGTAAGAAGAGGGAGAAACACCAGAGATGCTTATGGAGAAAAGACCATGTGAGGATGTAGTGAGAAAGTGGCCATCTGTAAGCCAAAGAGAGAGGTCTGAGGAGAAACCAAACCTGTCAACACTTTATTTTGGAATTGGCCTCTGGAACTGTGAGAAAATAAATCTCTGTTATTTAAGCCACTCAGTCTGTGGTATTTTGTTATGGCAGCCTAGCAAACTAATACAAATACCTGGATTAGAATCACAGCTGTGTCATTTAATTTATTCTTTGATCTTTAGAATATCACTTCGTCATCCCACCCCCCTGCCCCCCGCCCCACAGCTCAGTTTTTCTATCTAGTAATGATATTCTCTAAACCCTTTTGAAATGACGTATTTACAAAGTGTGCCTGAAGGTGTCCAGCACACAGGGCTTTCACTCGGCTGCTAAATACATATTTGGTGATTTATTTTGTGGGTGTGGGAGAAGGAGATAGAATCCAAATTTTTTTATGTTAGCTGGCATATAAGTCTCAAACATTTATGAGGGTTAATTAAAAATATATGATTCTAAGTGTGAAAATGTTGATAAATACATCTTACGAGATTGCAGGAAATGATGCTAGTGGAAAATGTTCTCTAAGTACTAGGAAAAGATCTTCTGAAGATAAGCCTGAAGCTAGACCCCATAGGAGAGGTGATATTAGAAGAAAAGGAGAGAGACTGAGGAGGGTGTGTATGGAAATGTATAAAATGGTGTGGGAGTAAGGAGTTCTGCAGCTCAGAGAATAGCTGTGTTGGTCCCACAGGAGATAAAGGTATGCTCCTGAAGGCCAGTGAGAAGTGCCAAGTTCTTCTCTTTGGATTTTGGGAAAAGGGTGCCCCAGAAGAGATCCTTACATTGAGAAGTTGTACTACATTATCTGTGATATCTTTTAACTCTAAGATTCCTTAATATGGCTGAAAAGTGCCTAAGGGCTAGTTTGGTATGTTGAAATGTTTAAACTTTATTCATTGTGTAATCGAGAGCAAGTAAAGATTTTTTTATTATGATACAATATATGACGATAAAACATGCTCACAAATAATTAATCTGATGATGTACTGGAAACATCTGTGAAGGAGACTAGTTAGAAACACAGTAGAAAGAAGAGCTTAGTTTTTGTCTCTGGCTCTACCATTTCCTAGTTGTGTGCCCTTAGGAATATGATTCCATTAATTTATTTTTATGCATGCATCCATTTATTAGAGAACAATTTAGTGTGTGCTTTGTATCTTTCAAGCACATTATTGAGCAATGTGAAAATAACAGTAAATAGTTACTGATTTCATGTCTCTAACAACCTAGTGTTAATGACACAGAAAGTAGTGAATGATACAGGAGTTAAAGGAAGCACAAAACTAGTCTTGGGGATTCAGAAAAGTCTTCCTTGGGAAATAATATCAAGGCTTCCCAGAGAGAAAGAGGTCAAATGAGCACCTAGGCATACGACCCCATCTCTCCATCTATTGAAAATAAAAGATGGGAGTATATTTTACCTGCCTACGTCATCAGTTTTGTATGATTAAAAATAACATAAATGTATGGGAAATGTTTGAAAGTTCTAAATACTAAATAAATATTGGGCATTAAGATTTAACAGAGCTTAGTGACTGGATATAGAGGAATGATAAAGAAACAAGTAAGAGCAGCCTTTAGTATTCAACCTGGAGAAATAAAAGTTTTGGGATACCTTTAAATTCTTTGAAATTAAGTCTAGTGCTTTGGGAAGTGGCACTTACTGGGTGAGGAGGAGCAGGTGGTGAGGATAGCAATGTTGGGTATGTTGACTTTTGAGGTTGTCTATAAATGTATGATGGAAGCAATTGAAAATGTAGGCTTGAAAGGTAGGGCTTAGCTAGAGAAAAAGGAATTATCAGTATAAAGGTGAAGTCTTAAAGCAACATTAGTGTTTAGATAAAAACATGCAAATGAGCTCTCCTTATCTCATTTTTTAAAAGAATATTAAAATGCTGAAGTCTTATATCTCCGATTCCAGGCCAGGTAGGCTGGCTGCTGGCTGGTTTTTGGTCTATGATGCAGGTGCTTCTAAGCTGCAGAATGAAGGTCGGGTGAGGACTAGAGAGACCATCACACCAGTGCCTAGTTTAGTGAGCCCGCAGACAAGGATTTATAACCTACTAGCTGAAGAATTGTGGGAGAGAAGAAGAAAGCAATTGATTGAGCCTTGGTGGGCAGGAATTAAAAATAGTTGAGGGAAAATGAATAAAACATTACGGGGAAAATGAATAAAACATTACGGATAGGCATCCTTAGCATGAGACAGAGGTGCATGCAAGTAAGTCTGGATTTTGTACCCCGTTAAGTCAAAGAGTGTGGATATTCAGTCCACTCTAGACAAGACCTTTACAGGAAGGGAGCACATAAGACAGAGGCTTTAGAGTAAAAAGGGCTCCTCAGGAGGCCTAGCAGTGTGCACTTTCTAATGCTTTTGTTGGAGCCGTTTTAATGTTTGAATCTAATCATCTCCTTGATTTAGCAAATCAAAGATACTTTTTCTCCTCAAGGGCAAAATACCTTCATTTTATTTTCTTCTCCATAATTAAGTAATTTCTTAATTAGTAATGTTCAACTTATTCAATCTAAAATGACACATTTTATTTCTTTTTATAAAAGCTTGCATACACACACCCAACCCCCGTCTGGTGGTGGAGTACTTGTCACTCCTGTGCTCTTTCGTGTTGCAGAGCTCTGTCTCCCCCTCCTCCACCCCTTCTGTCTCTTTCTCACTTGGTGAGAGAGATTAGGCCTCTCCAGTAGTTCTTCCTGAGCAGTGGGGGAATCCAGCTGTGTCATCTCACACTGTCTGACTTCCTGGTGGCTTTAATTAGCATAAAGGAATTTCTCCTCAGAGGGGATGTCACACTGTGGCTTTGCACCTGGTGGGCAACCCAACTTTTTGGTCTTTCACACTTGGCAGGCAGGAGATGGGGCATCTGCTGCAGAGGTCTTCCTGAGTCGGACTTGGCTGTGACATTCCTCAAAGTCCCGAAGTATTTTGCACCTGAGGCTGGGGCTGAGGCCAGGCTGCAGGGAGCACAGAGCCTAGTATGCTCTCTTTCTATTTTTGCAGGCATTTTTCCTCTGCTTGATTAAGCACAGCATCAGATGTCACTTCCCTCGTGCCATCCTGCTGTAGAATGCAGAAAAATGGTAGGGGCCGAAGGGAAAGCTGGTCTGGATTGAACTGAGCGCAGCGTTTAAACTCTGTGACCGTTCCTCTCTCAAGCTGTCACATCCACCACCATGTCTGACAATTAATGACAGACACTTTGTCCACTGAACAGCTCGTTCAACCAGCCAGGATTCACTGAGTGATTGGTATGTGCTAGCTCTATAAAAACCATGCAGGGAAGGCAGAGAAAGCCTCAAGTATTGTTTAGTCAGAGTTTTCAGGGTCTCTCTTGCAGGATGCTTCTTCCATAAGTCCGGGCTCTAAGTTAATTTTACCTGAGATCTGGGCTGGGTACAAGGAGTATATTTTTTTTCTGACCACAGGTCACCTGTTAACTGTCTCTATACACAGCCTGGTAAGGAAGATAATGGTCCAGCACGCCAGTGAGGCACAATTAATGTTAAAAAGTAATAGAACAATAATGCTCATCTGTGATGAGGACTTTGACATCTCCAGATGAAAGGCCCACAGAAGTACAGCGAGCTATTATTAGCATTTATGTAGTACATTTCATCTTCAAAGCATTTTGCAAATATTAACTAATGAACACAGAATATTGTCTTTCCTTGCCTCCAGTACTAGGAAGGGTGTCTCCTGGTTAGTCTCCACTTAGGTGGGAACATTGCTCCATGACATGGAGGCAGGGGTAACTCTTTCTATCAGTAACCCTCTTTAGTCTCTTTAGGGAGGGCTGCTCCCACCGACCATAGAAAGAGCTGCAAGTCTACACTCTCCCCATAGGTGAAAAGGAAATCAGAACACCTGTGAGACCAGTTCTGTCCAACAAAAGTACAGAGTGAGTAACACTTGTGATTCCAAATTTCTTAGAGCCACATTTTTTTTTAAAAAGTAAATAGATAAAATTAGTTTTAATAATTCATATAACCCAGTATATTTGAGATATTATAATTTCGATAAGTAATTAACATAGATTTATTAATGAGATATTTCACTTTTTGTCTGTACTGTCTTTGAAATCACCACATATTTTACACTGACAGCACAGCTCAGTGTGCACTAGCACAATTCATGTGCCCGATCACCACATGTGAGAAGTGGCTACTGTATAGAACAGCACAGACCTAGACGGTTTCTGAGAAGGAAAGCCAAGAATTCTTGGTAGCGTCACGCAGGGCTATCACTCATTTGGCAAAATGGGACAATGGTCAAATGGAGTCCATAGTCTGACAGACCTAAAATTGAGTCCCAGTTCAGAACTTCGTAATTAATCATTTTGAGTTTCAGTTTCTTCATCTGGAACATAGGGATACTACTAGGTCCATTGTCATAGTTTTTACGAAGATTAAATAAAATTACTTTTGTAAAGTGCTTAGTGCAGTGCCTAGCATGTATTATAATAATGCAAGAGAATAACTACTGTCATGAATAGGGCGAGCTCCTTTTCAAGGGCCCTTACTCTATCCTTTCTCCACTAGCATCAGACACATACATCCTAATTCTGACTTGATATCTCATTGCATTTTGGCAATGAGGTTGATAGATTTCCTCAGCCTCGACCTATGCATGACATGTGTTCTCATGGATATATGCACACAGCTCTGTATGGCCAAGACAAGGAGCCCTTGTAGGGTCATGTGGTTTGAAGAGAGGAAGGATAACCCTGGAATCTGAGGGTTATTTCTTCATGTACCTTAGGCCTTTTGATTTCTTTCCATTGTTTATTCTTTAAAAACAAATACTAGCTCCTCCATAACTCTTAAATAACTTTAGCCTAAACTTCACCCTCCAGTGATGCAGTGCCCCAAACACATCAGAATGTTTTGCATCTCCATGCCTTTGTTCACCTCATTCCCTTCACCTAGAATACTGTTCTTGCACCTCAACCCACAGATCCTGTGTTAACTTTAATCTTGGCACTTGTAACATCTCGTTGTACTTAATCGACATGGCATAGCAGAGAGTCTATGCTGGGGGCTCTCTCATCCTGAAGTTCAATGTTTCCAAATGTTATTTATACCAACAATTCCTTAACTTTAAATCATTTTAAAATAAGAAGTAACAATGGAAATATAAGTCATTCTATATTTTAAAATAATATAGAATGACTTCTGGAGATATCTTTTTGTCAAGAAACTTCCCTCCAGAGCATTTCTTAAAGCTTGTTAGCTCACGAAGGAGACTTCTGACTTCTAATCCTATATATCCTATATATAGAAGGTACCTTACCTAGTACAAGTGTTGTCCATCCCTCCCTCTTTACAAATGAGAAGATTGTCAATCAGCTACTTTCAGTCTGAACTGGTAACTGATTCTAAATCTGACTCTTGATTCACTATCCATTTTTAGAGGCTCTCTGAATCAGTACACCAAAAATGATTATGGCCAGAAAATTTAATCATCAATGAGGGAGGAAGTTCTTTCTGGATCCCTCATGGATGTCTTTATTTGTTTAGGACCAGAAGGAGTGATATTGTGGTGGGCTGTGGAGCCAGGGTTCAGTTTCATAACAAAATGATCTCTTTCAGCCCTTGCAGGCAGCTGCATGCAATGTGTTTTGGCATTTGCCAGCTTGGGTACTGGTGCTGACACAAGCATCCCTTGTTTTGTTTGAGTTGAATATGTTTGATTCCTTCCTAGGTGCTTTTTCTTCCTCTTTCTTCTTCTTCTCTTTTTTTTTTTTTTTTTTCAACATGCATTTTATTTCCCTGACTCTGTTCTCATGTCCCTCCTCTCATGTAAATGTCTCGTGTTATGGTTACATGAATAATCAACTGCCTCTTAGGAGGGGGTAGTGAAAAAATAGGAATTAATTTTCCTTGAGACCAATTTGCTCAAGAAGGTCTCTTTCTGAGGGTTCTTTGCCTCCAGGAATTTCCTTTGGGGGACTCTTCAGAGGAAAACACAAAAGCACAAAATGCAACTGACCAATTGAGCAGAACTATTGGTAGGGAAAGATAGTGTGATCGGGTGGGAAAAGGAATTCTTCGTGACCCCTGAGGTGCCAGCTAAAGCTGCGGAGCCCCTGAAGCATGAAATTTGATTACCCTTATCTTGGTACACAGCTCCTGATAACTGCTGTGGGTCATTCAATTACCCAGCAACCTCTACAAATGTCTACAGTGGCAGTTAATTCGGCATTAGGGTGGAACTGTGCACCTCTCTTGTGCCGCACCTCTGAAATGGCAGCAGGACGTCCCTATCGAGGAAATGAGCTTGGCCAAGGATGATTCAATATTCGATCATTACTCCTAAGCATTGTTAACAAATGACTGAGTGCTTTCTTCTACTTTTCAAATTTTGTTGACTCCCTCCTCAAATCAGATATTCAAGAATGGCTTGGGGAGAGTCCAAGGTGATTAAGGAGTTTGCAAAATAAAACCTCCAAAGAAAGGCTGAAGAATTAGTATTAGGAGGAGGGAGGCAGAAATGTTACAAAGAGAGAGATGGTCAGCTACTCTGACTATACCTTGAGGTCAAAATGAGAAAAGCCATTTAATCCTCACAAAGTACAACAGATAAGTGCTGGGCTGGACAATCAGAAGGCCTGGTCCCAGTCCTAGCCCTTCCATTAAAAGTTATGTGTGTGACCTTAAGTATGTTCCTCGGCTTTCTGGGCTTTACACTACATGGTCTGCCTCACTGCCTGCATTTTTTTTTTCCCCCAATTCTGTGAGTCATTAGGTTAAAATGGTGGTTAGGCTAAAAGAGGACAAGTTTTCACTTCCCACTGTGGTTCTGCCTAGAGATGGAAGAGCCCGTGAAATAATCTTCCAAAGGGTTTTTACAGCAATTTACAGAAATGTTTATTAGTCATAAAAACATGGAAACTGTAATTTTTTTTTTTTTAGGAAACCGAAGAACTGGACTCTTCTTGAAAGAAGAGTTACATCTGAGAAACAATATCGACTTCCACTGAGACAGACAAAAAGTCAACAATTCTAATCTTGTCCCTCACAACAATATCCCAGTGTGTTCTTGTAGCTTGGGAGCATCTATCTGAGGACTTTGCCCTTCTCTAGGTTAATGCTGATGGCAGCTCAGCTCTGCAATCATTTAAATTATCCAATTTGTGGTCAGAACTGGAAGAGAGGAGAGGCCAGCTACCTGAGTTGTTCTGAGGCTTGTCTGAAGTGAGCATACTAATGGTCTGGGGATGGGGGTGGACACCCCGTGGGCATTCCAGTTCTTATCTGCAGGGGAGGAAAGACTTTTCCTCTACCCTCTTAAGGTCTGTAACTAGGGCCTAGGAATTAAGCTAATCAGAGACAGATTAACAGGAGAAAAACATACACATTTTTTTTGATGCTAATATTTTTAGGCGAGACTGCAAGGGCTTCAAAGAAAAAAGTGAAACCCTGAAAGAAGCAGTTAGACTCACAGATTTATACACCATTTTTAACAACGAGTGGAAAATTGTGGAGACATGACAAGACAATAAAAAGGGGCTTGGGCTAAGACAAGTTGTGGGACAGTGACTAGGAAATATATGGTCTAAAGTAATGAATGATCAATGTTATTCTAGTAGGTCTATTTATACAGGTCCTTTTCAGTGCTGACTCCCAGTGTCCGGTAATAAGAATGTTCTTCTCTTCTTGGACCAGGGAGGGCACCCTTCTCAGGGGAAATTTCATATCCTGCTTTTAGGCAGAAAGGGAGAAGGCAGGAAATTTTCACTTCCTGCTTTTAGGTAGAAAGGGAGAAGACACCTGCTGTTTCTCAAGAGCCTTCAGCTCAAAATAATCAGTATCCCAAAGCAGCATATTTGGGGTGGCATATGCTGATCCCCTTCACATCCTTCCTATAAAGAATGGTACAGCAGCTGGGAAATGCAGCTGCATCTTCCCCTCTCCTTGACACCCCTCCCCAGTCTGGAAGAAAGTTCAGCACCTCCTTTGGTTCACAATTTCTCTGGATACATTTCCACAAAAGTTGCTGTTGCTCTTTGTAAAAGAAGCTCAGCTGCTATACAGCCCAAGGTGGATTGCTGTGGTTACCTGCAAGACCAGGTTAGGGGGCAATCCAAAGAATGGCCCAAGCACCCAAGTGTAGTAATAGTGACAGCAGGTGTTATTTAGCAGGAGTCAACAGCACTCTGGATGCAGTCCCAACTACAAAGGCAGTATATCCTCATTAACTGCAAATGCCTTGCTCGTAAAGCTGTCAGCACTGGGCTCTAATGTCTGTACTTTTAATGATGCATTTGATTAGGAGATAATTCCATTCACTTGGTAGCAGGCAGACCTGTTTGGTGAGGGTCTCTTTCCCCTCCTTTTCCCCCACCTTTCTCTCCTGTTGGAAACATTTATCAAATTGTGATGTATAAAACAATCTAATAAGTAAATACATAAATCTACAAAACAATGTCACAGTGTCTCTTGAACACCAGTCTCTGTGTGTGTGTGTCTGTGTGTATGTGTGTGTGTGTTTGTGTGTGTTGTGTTGTGTTGTGTAATGGGATAAAGTGAAGAGTAGTTTTTCTAATTCCTCATAGAGGACCATATCTGGAATCTCTTCTTTTACAACCTAATAATATTCCCTGCACTCCAAGTCTTAATAATTGACATGACTTCATAGTGCATCACATTTTGCAAATCAATTCCATGTCTGATATTTCATTTATATCTCACAATAAACCTGTGAGGTAGTTATACCTCTGAAGAAGGAACAGAAATTCAGAGGTTATATCACCTGTCCTAGGAAGCCAGTCAATAACAAAGGAATTCAAAACCAAATCCCAGTCTATATCCTGGGCTTTCTCTACCACTGTATGTGCTTCCCTTCAAAGAGGAATTTTATCTTCTTTTTTCTTGAATACAAAGCATGGGGCTGACAGACCCTGATAATTTTCTCTTGCTAGAGAACATCCAGAAACTAGTTACAGGTGAGGTACAATCAAGTTTCTGAATCTCCTGAGTCACTTCTTTTGCTGTGGAAGCATAAAGTGATGTTCAAGGTAATGAAAAGTTTTGACTTCTGAGTAAATCCAGGTCCTTCATGAGCTTCCTCACATCTCTCCCTCTTCCTTCTCCTCCACCTCATTTTTAACAATGGTGCTAGTGGTTTTCCACATAAGATCCAGAGCCTCTTGCCTGTAAGTCCCTTTTCATCTAATGATTATATCCCTGTCTCCCTACTTTTCTCTTCCTTCTAGTCCTTGAATGATAATAATAGCTAATAGTCATTGAGGACTTATTTCTTGCACATTCTTTACATATATGTATCATCTCATATAATGTATATACAATGCAGGTACAGTTTCACCCCTGAAGGAAACTGTAGTCCAGTCAGCTTTGTGTCTTACGCCCAGTCATAAGCTGGTAAGTGAGAGAGGCTGCAAGTCTGATTTCAGACTTTTTTTTTGCTAATCAGCATATTGCTAGTAGGTATTGTACCTGTTGTGCTTAACACTGAGTGAGGTGGTGTGAGAAATGTTGAAAGAGAAATAAGAGATGACAGCAGTTTTTAACTGGGGATCCCAGAAGAAGAATACTTCTCTAAATTACAATTTAACCTGTATATATCAAGATATCACACATTTTCACCTAGGAATCTCAAAACACTATGGCCTGAGTATGAAGTATTCAGTCCCACCAACCCTAAGAATCTCTTTTTTAATTGAAAGTCAGAAAGGTTAAGTGGCTTTGATTTGTTCAGTTTGGTTGGTGTCAGTGAAGGCTTTTGATCTGAGGGGCCAATCTCCTCCACTTTACTAAGCCTCCTGTCTGTATTCTTCATGGGGCAAAAAAGGAGAACACCTTGTTGTAACAGTCTCCTTGGAGATTAATTTTTATTCTCAGATGTTTTATCCCTAGCCACTCTTTAGGTGGTTGATTCTACTATGAAATTTTCATTTGAAGGAAAATTGTATCATGTGTTAGAACAGTGGAGAGAAGAGCCCATGACCTTGCCTTGCTTTGTACTATGTTGCCTTCTCTGATATTCACTTCTGCACTAGCAGGGAGTTTGACACATGGAGGCAGACAGCCTTTATTACTAAATCTGTTTGCAAATGTGTGGACAAGTGCCCTGCACACCCACCCTCATTATAAGCAGTGGCAGGTCGTGGATATGAATCACAGGTTTCTAGTAGCACTTGTCTTCTCCCTTTCCTTAACTCAGATTGTCAATATTTCAGAAACAGTAACAATAATGATGCCAGATCATCAGAGCCATGGGACAGTGTCCTGCAACATGGGGACACACAGCTTTAAAGAAGTTGACAGCTCCCTGAAATGTGCTCACCCTTCAGTGAAATGGGGTCTACCTTATCTAGTGCACTAAGATGTGCAGTCAGGCTAAGAGTGGGTGACTGTGTGCATACCATCTACTTTTATGATGTCCTTAATCGGTGGAATTAATTAACCAAGCTTTGATTGCCAAACATTCTAGATATGTAAAGTGCTGGATAAGAGATTGTTAAAAATAATAATCTCATAAATTAAGCAGGTTTGAGTGTGGTGGGTGCCTAGAGATAAGGCCTCTTGGGAAAGCCTCTTGCTCCAGTTATGGTTCAAAGCCTGTGTTTTTGCTCCTTAGGTCTGCATCCCTCTCTCTGAGTCTATAGAAGGGCTGAGGAAAGGAGAGGAAGAGAAAAAAATGAGGTGTGGCCACTGAGGGCTCCAGTGCCTCGCCTCAACCAGCACCAGAGTGGGAGTGTAAATGCCTTTTCTATAGTCTAGATGTAAGGGGGCAGAGAAAATGCCACTTAGCATTCATATGTTTGCCACACATGTCCCACTACCTTCACACCACCACTGCAACAAGATGAGTGCTTCTCTTTTCACTTAATTTGGGAGGTGGTGTTCCCATACTTGTGCTAAAATTCATTCGGTTCTTCATCCAACATATCTCTGGAAGGAGCTGAATGTGCTTAGCACTATGCTAGGCCCTAGAAACACGATGAGAAGAATTGTATGTTAGATATATCATATTTTTCTAACACTACGAATTGATCATTTTTCCCCCATTCTGGATAAAATTCTTAGGAGGATGTTTTTATGAAATATTTAATATAATCAAGGCACTGCCTTTGTCGCTCAAGTGAGTATACATGCATCTAATATGGCTTATTAGGTGAGGAAATTATGTATTCACACAATAAAACTGACAAAGCAATACACATTAACAGCACTCAGCAAAGAGCTCTTGGGGCTTATTAAAGGGATCAAGAGCTCTAGATAGGCAGGTCTGTGAAGGCTTCATGGAAGAAGTAAGAAAATGGTAGAGCCTTGAAGTGTGGTGAAAACTTGTATTCATCATCTTCCAGGCTTTAGGTTCATAAATGTTCTTTAACATTTTAACTGAGTGCTGAGCATCCTATCCTTGCCCCAGGCAATCTAGCAACAGCAGCGTTTAACAAAAGAAAAGCAATTAAAGGCCCAGTTGACTTCTCGGTGGGGGCAAGAGAGGGTGTCCTTTGCTGTCCCTTTAATGCCTTGGGGATGCTTCTGTGCTGTGCTGGCCTTCTCCTAGCTCAGCCTCTACATAATTCCTCCTAGCTTTCTGGATTTTTTCCTCTTGAGAAGAAATCTGGGGATGAAGTGCAAAATCTCACTGAGAATTATGGGGTGCAATTGGGGTACCTTGATTTTAAATTGAGACCTCAGCACATAAAAAGTCTGCGGCAGACGTCCAGGTCTGGCTTCAGAAATTAAAGGCTGTCACTTTAAACTGATTTCCTCTTCCCGGGCCTGCTCTCCTGGTCTGAGCCTAAGGCAGAGGAGAAGGGATATTTTAAAGTGACAGGTTTAAACAGCCTCTGTGTGTGGTGCAATCATTTTTCATGTGAAGCCTCCTGGGGTCGTGCTGAGGGGCACTGCAGGATCCAATCTCCCTCCATAAATTTGTGGGAAGCCCCATGCTGCCTGGCAGCTAGAACTGGCAGAAAGGGCTGCCCAAGGCAGAGTAAGAGAGCAAGACAGAGGGCTGAAGAAAAAGAGGCCCCACAGGGCACTGAGCCCTCAGCCTCCATGCACACACACACCCTGCAGGCACTGCAGGGCACCGATGGGATTGTAGGTGTGGAGTGGACTCTGCATGGATTTGATAATCGTGTCTGAGATTCGTTTCTATGAAGCAGAAAACTTTGGGTCTAATCCTATTTTAAGTGCTTTTGCTGTGTGACCTTCACCAACTTTAACCTTTCCAGACCTCAGCTTCCAGATCTCTACCAGGGGGCTGCTTCAGCCCGTAGACCAAGGATGATAATTTCTGCCTGGCTCACCCAGGGTCCTTGGGAGAAACAACTGAGCAGTTGGTCTGAAAGTGTTTTGTAAAACGCAGTGTCATGAAAATGAATGGCATTTATTGCATGGTTACCACCAAAACTGTAGAATTGGATGTCAGTGACTGGGACAGTAGTCACCTAATTTACTGTTCTCACAGCCTCAGAGTGAATGTCAGTTTCTCCTTAGTACTCATTCACAGCCAGTACTGTAATTAATAAATGGGATACCTTCCATCCCAAGGGCAAAGGTCT
This sequence comes from Pteropus medius, assembly GCF_902729225.1. Lineage (NCBI taxonomy): Eukaryota > Metazoa > Chordata > Mammalia > Chiroptera > Pteropodidae > Pteropus > Pteropus medius. Next base: position 3,055,988 of record NW_024347862.1, on the reverse strand, counting down.
CCTAATAAAGATGAGAGCCTCAGCTCAAAAGCTGAGTGAACACAACCCCAGCTCTCTAGGCAGAGTCCCCAGGGTCCTGGCCTGGTCCTTGCCCTCTGGTTAGGAAATGGACACTGGCCATGTCGTTCTCTGGGTTGAAGCCTGAGCCAACTTCTTTTTGCACATAGCCACAGGCCCAACTCCTACACCTCAGAAAGTCTTAGATGGAAAGATTAAGTACAGTTCTTTTTTGCCTGGATCACTACGAAACTATACCCACTGCTTTTTGTGATAAGAAAAAAGCTGTCTGGGAGAGGTAGGTGACCTCTTGGCTACTGTCTGGCTTTACTCCCCAGGTGTACTTCATGCTGGTAGGCCACACACTTTCCAGACAAAGCCACAGGAAACCCAGCCTAAGGTGGGGGTGGAGGTGGGAGAAGAACTGCCTTTTTTTCTTCCCTTCCTTTAAAATCCTGTGATTTTCTGAGCAATTCATAGCTTGCTGGCAGAGCTTCACAGCCACCGATATATTTAAACTTTTGATATTAAAGATCTTAGCAGCTTCTCCTAGGAGAAAATTACCTCCCCAATTCAAGTAAGCCAGGTGCCCTCTTGAGACATGTGGGATTTGTGTTCCCAGCAAAAACTTCTCTTTTCAAACTGGGAGATGAGAGTACATAGGCCTATTCCTGGAAATAGATGCATTAATGAATTTCAACATCCTATTAGTGGTGATGATTTGACAAAATCACGAGAATGGAGATATTTGGGTATACAGCTGACAGATGAGTTATGTGCTAAGGTGTCACAAGGATATAAACTGTGTCTCCTAAAGGCACTTCAGGAAACAACGATGCAGGTACGAAATGCAGGGATCCCATCGGTATGACCCAGGCTGCCTCCGAGTTTACAGGGACCCTTCAGAGACATCTGTAATGATGCAGCTGAGGCAGTGACACAGAGGGTTGTACAGATCAGGGTGAGGTGGGCTTGTGAGGACAGCATTCATCACTCAGACTCCAGTCTCTTTGAAACAGGCTTGAGCAGATACAAGCAGATCAGCCAAAATACATTTCTTTTCCTCAGATGTAATAGTTTAACTGGAATTGATAAAATGAAATATATTTTGGAATCACTATGTCAGTGAGATTGGATCATGACAAGAATATATTGAGTTACAAATATCTAAATGCGGTCATGAAGGAACTCTCTCTTTGGGTGCCCATTAGATGTGGGTCCTGCTGTTGTTAATTGCCTAATTTGGTTTGTAGGGGCTGTGTTGACTGTTTATCCAAACCCTCTACTTTCTTTTTCCACTAGAGCAGAGAGCTACTTAGATCTTTATTGGCTTTTATGCCCTTACAAGCTCCGTCCATAAGAGAAAAATTGAATTGGTCCCATTAGCTTGATTTTAGTAGTAGTGGAGAAGGTAATGGATTCCAGGCTTGCTTGCCATTTAATTTAGATGTTAAAATATCGCATATGAATGACCCAGATACATCACTGCCATTGCCATACAGAGTTGGAAGTGCACAGGAGGGGGTACTGACAGCCGTTGCAGGGTATCAGTGACCCCATTGGTGAAATATCTAGTTAATTAAGAGAAGATGGTCACCAAGTTGAGATGGAGTTCCCTTAGGGATACAAGAAAGAGGTTAGGAAAAAAGTTTGTCATAGCTGACTATTTTTTTATAACCTCAACCACCACATTTGAGTGTATAAAATGAAGAAAACTTTGTCCTGGCTGGAATGGAACAAACCACCCTGGTGTGTGCATGCACACACACACACACACGACACACATACAACACACACAAAAATTGTAGCATTTTAGAACCATAGACTACAGTTCCCTGTGGGGAAGAAAATGTCTGTCAGATTCACTGCCAGACCCTCAGGGTACTATCCCAGTGCCTGACAGGTCTGAGGGTGGGGTTAGGCGTAGGAAATATGGTGAAGAGATTTGGGAAGTATTTGTTGAAGAAACCATAGGGTTGGTAGAGAATTTCAGGTATATCTAATCTATCTGTTTCTCAGGTTAATTATCCTACTCATGGAGGGCTCTGCAACCAACCCAGGAAGTTTTTCAAATACTAGATTTGCCACTTTGGCACTTGCTTTGCAACCTAGTACAAGTAATTTAACCTCTCTGTGAAGTTTCTTCAGCTGTAACAGTTTAGTCCAAATAATACATACCTTATAGGGCTGTTTGTGGATTAAATGATATTGCACGAAAAGCTCTTTGAAGAATATTTAGTATATTACATTTAAGTGTTAATTGCTATTATTATTAAATGGCTTTTCCAATCCGACTTGCTTTTCATTAATCTATACTTATGCCTAATTAAGATGTGAAACTCTACCTTATAAGAATTTTCAATCTACTTTTCTATCTTAAGCTCTTTTTCTTATACCGAACTTACAGAGCTAACACAAATCCTCCATTGAAACTGCTCGGTGCCATGCATAAGTCCCCATTCGCTGTGGGTCTCAGTTTTGGTTCGTTTGGTATAATCTGGAGGCCAAGCTAGATAATCTCTAGAAAACTCTTTCAGCTCCATTGTAGTGATTGTAGCCGCAGTTACACTTAGATAACAAGTTATGTTGATAGGTACTGTTTTAAGTGCATTACTTGTGTTAACTCATTTAATTCATGCAGTAATCCCATTGAAGAATTTAACATTAATATATTCATCATATATATAAACTGAGGCACAGAGAGGTCAGGTAACTTGCCAAGGTTGCCCAGCCAGTAGGAGGAGGAGTCAATTTTTAGTTCTAGGAGAAAGTTCATGAGCCTGTAGAGCAGAATTTGTGCTTCTATGGTTTTCTGTTACTATGGTTTTGCAAATCTTCCTGAACACAGGGTGAATCTAGAAATCAGGATAGCTCTACCCTGTTGGCTTTATACAGTGACCTGACCTTGGCATCGAAGAATATTTTCCATCCATAAATAGCAAAGCTTATGATTGCCAAATAAATGAAGGCATATTTGCTACTGTGAAAATGCCCCAAACAAGCTGAGCTATTATTATTGTGTCATGATTAGAACAAGAATAATGTGCATTTATGGAACTCTTTATGTCCCCCAAGTACTTCATGGCTATCCTAATTAGGCAGCCTGTTGACACATTCCTGAGAGAAGACTGCAAACGTTTATTTCAATGTTCCGGTGCCATGAAACTTAGAAGTCCTCTCAGCTTGGGGTGGAGGGTCAAGGAAAAGATATGGGAAAGTCAGTAAGGCTAAACCTAGAAGAATGACTGAATATGGATCAGCACCTAATATATTAGAAATACGATATTTGATCCAATTCTCTTTAGATTGTGTAAATCAAAAGTTAATTACTGGGAGGACCCCATTCGTATTTTTATTGCTCTATTTACATTTTACAAAACCATCTGGTATCATTAATATGCTCAAAGTCAGTTTAGTTGTATTTGTAATTTTATAGCAAAAGAAAAATCTCATCCTTCATCAAGTGAGAGCAACCATAGGCCTGGGAGAGGAAGGTGCACCCTTGGCTGGAATGATGACCAATGGATCAGCTCCTTGGTCTCTGTTCAGGTGGAATCCTGGCAGGCTTCTGGGGCTCCTGGCAGCTTTTTGGAAGGCTTAGTCACTTGGAGGGAGGCTAGGCTCTGAGCTGAGGGATAATCTGCATTCCTGGGAGGCGGATAACTTGTTAAGATTTGTGCAGTGACAGGTTGAAGAATAGTAGAACAAGCCCACCAGCTGCCCTTTCCGGGCACTGAGATACAGTGAGCTGGTCCAAGGTATCATTGTTTCCAACCAGGACCATCTGCAGGCCATCCCAAGGCCCACACATGGATGAAATCTATAAGCCGTCTTGTTCTTTTTCTCTTGTTCAGCATCCCTAGGACACAGCCGAGTGGCCCCCTCAGAGGTGGCTTAGGGAGATGAGACACCACCTCCGGCCACTCTTGGCTCAGGAACTAATGGCAAACTGCTGCTTTTCAATCTTGACCCAAAGTGAGCAGCTGCTGGAGGATTACAAAGCATTGGACCTTCTCATTTTTCATTTTAAATGTTATCTCAGCTGGGCAGTTCTTGCAAATGAGCTCTTCACCCTCCCCTTCCTTCCAATTTCCTCACTACTGTCACCCTACGCTCTACCCAAATACTCTCAGGCCAAAACCAGGGCCTACAAGTGGTGCACATTAACTAAATTGCAGCTTACTGGCTTCGTTGGTGGTGTTTTCAGATTGAGTTTCTCTGGCCTAACACTCAGATGCTAATGACAGGAACTGGTTGGTTAGATGGGACAGATGGACAACCTTCAAAATCAAAATGGCAAGGGTTAGTGTCACGGAGCTTCAGTTTTAGACTAGTTCATGGATCCATAAGTTTGGTGAGGATGCATTTTTTTTAGACAATGGAAACATCTTTTTTTCTGCTACAGAAAAATTTGCACTTAATAACTGTCTGCAATGGTACCCTGAAGGTTTCAGAAACACAAAACAAAACCTTTTATTGATTCTGCTGAAAAATAACCATCATTTCTTTCTCTAAGTCCTCCCCAGGTGCAGTTTCTTCCCAATGACTTCTATCTCCAAAGTTTTCTTGACTCTGCACCTACCCGCATTCAGTTTCTTCTCTGATACAAGATATGAATAAGAAGAAAAGATCAGAGGCTTTGAATAGAAAAAAAAAATGGTGAGAAAAACAGAACCAAAACACTGAGCCTGCTGAATCATTCCTATCAAATACTACAATTGCTTGGGAAGCAGAAGAATGTTTTTTCCTTCTTTTCCTACTCTCAGTCCTATTCATTTTAGGTCTTCCTCATCAGTGCCCGAAAACTAGTTACAAAAACTTTCCTACACAAAGCAGGCTTATTCAGGAAGCCATTTCCACACCAAAACCATTGCACCAGGCTGTGAAGGGGGTGACAAGCCATTTAAGTGGCTCAGTGGGCATTGGAGAGTTGAGAAGAACTTCGTTCTAGGCTCAGGGCCTGGTCTGGTGCTTGATGAGGATAGGAGCTGAGACAATTCTCTGCCCCACATCCCTGCTCCTGCCTGAAATGGTGAGGGCCTGGCTGCCCATCTCTTGGCATGATGATGCCCTAAGGTACAATGCTTGTGGTTCCAAAGGAAATGGAAGATTCGGTATTCCTCAAGAGGAATCTAAATGCTCAAAATACATGAGGCTGGGACCTGGGGAGGGCTAATTGGGTGCTCTTATAATTCCAAGTGCTTTCCAACTTGTCCTTTGTCTCCTGTAACTGCACAGACCATGTTCGATTAATGACGGGATGCTCCATTCTCAACACCGACCCTCCTTTCCTCACCGCTCCACACTTCCACACATGTCCATTTTAATTCTCTCCTCCTTCTTTTGGCATCTGGTCTATTTTGTATATAAACTGCTGATGTAAATGTCCAAAATAAATTATGTTGAATAATAAATGAAGACAGCTACATAATTTATAATGCTAGAGGCTAGACAGAGCTGCACGGGCTGTGTTCAAGCTGGTGGCCTCTCCTCAGCTGCTTACCACAGCTTGCCCACTGGTGTTTACAGCCTTACTGCTGAAACCAACAGAGCCCGATGCCTGTGGCTCAAGTATCATCTTCCCTGTCTAGGCACTTGAGCCCAGCTCACCTGCAACTCAGGAACCACCTTGAGTTACTGGTACTATTAGGCCTGGAGTGACTGACTGTGGGCCACATACCAAGCATCTCTGAAGTCTTGCCTAAGTGGCCCTGACCTTGGGGAGTTGCAGGTAGGGAGGAAGTAAACAGAGCTGGTGTTGACAAATAGGAAGAGAAAGCCAGTTTTGCTCACAGAAGACATATTCAGAAGAGGAGAACATTAGTTATTTTTCCCAGTCTGTGGTGTCTGCTCTGATAATCGAGAATAGTGAAATGGCTGAGATAAGTGTCACTATGATTGGCTAAAAGGAAATGTGAGTTGTATAATTATGAGACCAAATTCGCACAGGTCAAAACTCATTAGCCAAAGTGTAAAAACAGTGTTCTATAATAATACAGTATTCTCTGTGTAGTCACACATGTTCAGCTTAATTTCCTTCATGCCTCAGAATAACCCAGAGGCAGACATGGCACCCTCCTCACGTGCGTGCCCCATATCTGGCTCAGAGAGGTGCTGCTTTGTACCTTTGCACGTGTGCAGGCATCAGACCTCAGAGCTGTGCCCCAGGGGTGTAGATACCATACTAAGAGATTTAGAATTTCCTGAATGCCCACTGTGGACGAGGTACTGTGCTGGCTCATGAATAAGTGTTATTTAACTCATACCTTAAACAACTTTAGGAGCTAGTGTTACTTCATGTTCTAGAAAAGAAACTGAGTCTTACACCAAACTACTTCACTCAGATCACACAGCTGGAATGTGAAGGAGAGGGAGGATTTAAGATGCTGTAGAAAGGGTTAGAGAGCCTAAAGTCAAGTTATTTTTGGGGACCCAGCTTTCCTTATAGGTATCAGCTGGCTCCAACTTGGTTGTTCTGCAAACAGGACTTCATTTTCTCATAAGAGCTAGTCACTTCATCCCTGTGCCATCACATGCTATGACCCTCTCCATTCTGAGCTGCTAAGGGATAGTGGATGGAGTATTACCAATCAAAAGCTCAAAAGTGGTAAATAGTCAAACCCTTACTGTGTCATACAGACAAGTGTGACTGGGACAACAGCTGCGTTTGAGAAGGCATTTGGGGATCTAAAAAAGGAAAGCAGGTTTAGGCCATAACAATAGTTGCTGAATGATTTCAGATTCTCATTTCCGACCAAAAAAAAAAAAAAAGAAAGAAAGGGCAATATAACCCTGAGATTAGTTTTGTCCTGTGACTCACCAGGGAGGCCTGGGGGATGCTAAGCAGAGAAACCAGATTGAAACAGTTTTGTAAACAGACCACAATGGGAGTTTGGGGCTTAAAAATGGAGGAAATATGTGAGTGGGACTTGGGGCAAGTACTTACTGGTGAATGAGATGGAATATCTGAGTGATTTTAAGAACTGAAATTAGCAGACAGAAATATTCAGCTTTTGCTCCCCATAAGCAGACTAACGGGGACTTGCATCTAGTGCTTGCTTCGTGTCTGGGAGGCACAGGCCTGTTCAAGGAGAGCCTCACCTGTTCTGACCTCCAACTCCACAGGGCTCCAGGTGCCTTTGTCACTTCTCCCGGAGGTTCCTGCCTGACAGCTTCAAAGCCCTAGGAAAGCAAAGGTAACTGTGGGGCCCACCCAGGCAAGACTGAAGAAACCGCTCTTTAGAAGAATATCAGGAACCCTGGCATTTTTGCGCCCTTATCCCCTATATTATTTCTTAGTGTACTTCTCAGCTTAATGCCTCCAGCACAGCTCCTGATGACTAACTCTCATGTGATACACAAACTAGACATCCAGTGTACTGTTCCTCGCATAGATCAAAGAAAGAAGCCATTTGCTCCATTGTCTGGTGTGCTTTTCATCTATCTGGCAAGTTCTTTCCCTGGAACCTGGTGGCCTGGTGCACACTGGTCCTGTCTCCCACTGTAGAAGCCAGTGAAACTCATATGCCACACGCCACTGTCAGTATTCAATCTTTCAGTTTGGAAAAATCTGAGGTTGAAGGAATGGATAGGTATTAGAATATAAATATAATATGAAAGGAATAATGACATAGCCTGTCAAGGATACTGGGTAACACTGAATAGAAATAATGTCACTGTAACCACTTTTGAAGCCAGAATCTGATTGGCATGAGCAGTTAGAAGAATTTCTCTACTCTGACACTACTGACATTTCTGTGTGATACTTTATTGTGGGGGGCTGTCCCTTACATAGGTTAGCAGCAGCTTTGATCTCTACCCAGTAGACGGCAGTAGTACCCCCTGCTCTCCAACTGTTCAATCAAAAAAATGTCCTGCGGGAGACAAAGCTGCTCCTGGCTACTGACCACTGAATTAAGTAATTCCAGCCTTCTCCATCAGGGCTTCTCAAAATGAGGCCCTTGGACATGCAGCTGCATGTCATCTGGGGGTCTATTAGGAATGAAAATTTTCGTATCACACCTGAACCTACTGAATCAATTTCTGGCTATGGGACCCAGGGGTTTATCTTTTAACAAGTCCTCCAGGTAATTCTTATTCATATTAAACTTTGAGAAACATTGCTACACCATAGCCTCTTTCTACATGTGGCTATTTAAATCTTTATACTTAACTAAATTAACTAAAACTAAAAATTCAGTTTCTCAATCGCTCTAGCAATAGCCATGTGAAATTGGTGGCTACCAATGCCGTGTAAAATAGTTATAGAACATTTTCATCACTGCAGAAAGTTCTATTGGACTGCTTGTTTTCTACCATGATGTGTTGCTACCATAATGCGGACACCTCCAAGAATCATAAGACTGTCACTTTTTCTAGCATTCAAATCTTATGGAACATGCACTGGGTACCTTATGGTATTATGTAGCAAGATATAGAAGCAAATTGAGAGAAGATAGATTTCTTCCTCCCTTATACTTGTTCATGCTCATATAACGAGTATAACAGCACTTACCCCTCCAGACCTTATCTATTGTGTTAACCTAAAAATAAAAAGGCCTTTCAAAGTGAGGGGCGACAAGCATTCCTTTGATATCAATAAGAACAGCTATTAGGGACACGCTGATTCAGGCAGAAGCCCAAATGATGTTCCAATTAGGAAACAAGTGAAATGGGTATTTATGAGAACAGGAAGAGAAATGTTTACATCAATAGAAGGAAGGCAATTTTATTGGTGCAGATAACATAACATAGCAGATGTTAATTTTAAAGTTTTTATTTTTTTTTTAATTTTTGAGTTTTGTGGTTATCAGTACAATAGTCATAATAACTGCTTTCTTGTTATCTTTGCAAATAGTTCTTTGCTTTAGGCCCAGTCCAAAGGTTATTTTGCCCTGTTTTAACATTCCAAGGTTTGAGGCACAAGATGTGTAAAGCAGGTCCTCTGGCATGGCAGCTTCCACTCCATTTTAAAGAGGATCCGTTTATATTATTTTGACAATGATAACAGTTAAGTCAACTAGACAGAAAAACATAAAGTTTGGTGCAAAATACATAATACAGAATAAGCCTAAATCCTTCTTTAAAGCAATACTTTGTGATAGGGAAATAAAAACAATCACAAAATTAACTACTACTGCACAAATAAAAGAGGGATGTAAGTATATCAGCTGTTAGGCACTTCGCAGGGGCACTGGGCTTTATGGTATGATGGGACCAGCCGGTTCTAATGTCTCTACAAAGGGCCTGTATGAAACCGATGAACTCAGATGAGCACCAACCCCAAAGATCTCTGAGAACTCTTTAGGAGTTCTTCCTCTATCAACCCATTGAACAGAGTTTAGAAGTTCCAGAGTGAAACATAATAACTCTCATAGCACCAAACTCTCAGGCAATGCCTGGAGTAGAGTAGGCCATTGCATGTGTGCCACCTCCTCTCCATGTCATGACAATCGCAGATATCACTGATTAATCATTCTACTCTTTCCCTTGGAGCCTGAATGAAGCCAGTACCAATTGATCGAAGTTTACATGCACAGGACACTAGTTCGTTCTCTTTGTCTTTGAACTCAGATTCTCTTACTTGCCTCAGTTTCTCTTTGGAAAACTCAAATACTACTTTTCTGTACAACTAGTTGCTATATTATTTCTCTTTTAGTGAACTAACGAATTATTTCTTGGCTTCCAAAAGATGATCACTTGATGTTTACTGTTCTTATCCCTTTTCTATCAACAAGCCTTGTATTTCAGCACAAAGGGTAATTTGTCCTCCCACACTAACTTAATGGGTCTTGGGAGCTACACAGACACAAATCGACATAGAAGTACTTCTGGATTGGTTTTTAACTGCTGCTTCTTAACATGATGCCAATTTGGATTATATACCAAGCCTGGAATTCACTATGATTCCTTCTCAACTGAAGATAAAATAAAATAAATGTAAAGAATGTACAGGATATTCCCAGCCCAGCCTGCAGCAGTTTCAGCAAGACAGAAACCCAGTCTTGAGTGAAATCAGCCCAGTGAAGGAAAGCTCTTAAACCTCTGCTGGAAAGGCCAGCAGCTTCAGTGTGATTTGTCTCTGGCCTTGCTCATCTCCCTTGAGATAGGCTGGGAGTGGGCTTCACTGAACAAGAAAATATAAAAGGCACTGACCCTCTCATTCTGACCACAGTGGCCAGCTGGCCCGAGCACCCACCACCCAGACAGACGGTTTCTCCTGCTGCCATCAGCTCTGGATCTGGGCTAGGGTAGGTGACCACAGCAGACTTATTCTTCTGCCCACCTTCTTGGGTGACACAATCCTGTGAAAGTGTCTTCTCTTTACCTCTTTCCCCGCTCCACTGGGTGCCCACATTGTTCTTGAATTAGAAATATTTTAAAGCATAGGAATATTCTCATTTTCAGGAGGCCCTGAGAGTCCATAGGCTGGACACAAGATAATGGGCCTCCCTTTCTACCCATGGGAAGTAGGGAGAATGATGAGTAATTAAAAAATGAGGGTTTACCAACAGGTGATTTGTTTGTGGTGGAGTTTAGGGAGACAGGAAAGGGGACTAGAGCAACAGACTCAGGTACCAAGAGAGATCATCAAAGTTGACTAGACACGAGAGAGGCAAGTGGGTTAGGTGGAAGTAGGCTGCAGACCTGAAGGCGAGGGACTGTCTATCATTCCTGAAAAAAAGTGATCAAGTTCCTGTGAAGAAGAAAGATGTGTGTAGTCAGCTGATTTGAATAAATACTTAGTTTTCAACAATAATCTACAGATTAAACCAACCCAAGCCACAGGCCCTAATTAGCTTTAAGATATACACATATAGTATTTACTTATGACTATATACATATTTATACAAGTATTTATTTGTATAGTGTATATTTATACATTGATTACATATGTTTATTTGTGTATCAGCTATCCATACACACATACACATATACATATAAACATATATATACACATAATAAAAAGATTTGACTGTAAAAATATATACCTATTTATACATATAAATGAATATATGTATAAATTATTACATGATAATCGAAAGACCTATCTTTGCAAGTTTGGGTCTCAGTTCAGTCACTTAGAGAAGGTGTTCCCATGAGTGGATTATTTAATTGAGACTTAATTTCCTTTTCTGAAAGTGGGTGTAATCATATATATAAATTTCATACAGATGTAATGAGGAACAAGATAAGTAGATACAGAGAGTAGGCGATAAGTGGTAGATATAGCTATTTATGTTACTACCATTTCTGCTACTACAACTAGTTGAAAATGAATTTTTCATTCTTTTGGGTGAATAGTGGAAATCTGGCAGAGACAGTGGCCTTTCTGCTTGAGGATTTCTAAACAAATTCATCCATTATGTACCATCCAAAGGGCTCATAAAGGATTTCTATACATAAAAAAAAATTGCTTCTATTGTAAGAATGACTCATTTATATTTTATAGCTGGGTGATTTATTGACGGAATTCCCTACTGGGGTTTATAAAACACAAGGGTGCAGGTGACAGTTTGTAAAACCAGTTTCAGGGAGGTAAATGCTAACAACACACAAAGGAGAACTTCCTAAGAAAGTTGTCTCTGGAGGGAATGAGTTACCTGTGACAAAGATGCTTCAGTAGAGGCAGGACGATCATACGTGGAAATGCAAATGTCAGATGAGGGTTTAACTACATATTTTCTGACGTCCTCTTGCAACAGGAAATTCACATGTTCTCGGGCCTTTTCAGACAGTGCCTTCTGAATGAGGTGTGCTATGACTTCTGTATCACCTGCATCCGTATGCCTCACCCCTCCTCCCTCCTGGTGGCCTCTATTCATCAGTAACAAGGCTCTGAAGGAATCCAATAGTGAGGAGGTGAGATTACATTCTGAGGAAATGGGTAAACTGAAATGGGGCTGGGATTGAACTCAACCGGGCAGCTAGCTTCATTTAGCAGCTTGTGCAAAGTCTTATTAGGAAAATGCAGCGATCCAGAACACTGGCTCTTGCTGCTCTCCTGGTGGCAGAAGGGGGTGGGGCTGGCACGCTGGAGGTAGCAGAGGCAACCCTCTGTGCTCATGCACTGCCTGCCTGCCAGGCCAGCTCTCCTGGGCTCCGCTCCCTCCAATGATCAAAGTAGATGTCCTGATGTAGCCCAGCCCATGCCTCCCATGCTTATTATACTCCAGCTTCCTTCCAGATAAATATCTTCCCTTGCCTGTGTTCCCTAGGACATTTCTGATATTTATTTCTCTTCACCAGTCTGAAGGTATGAAAACATGTTGCAGTGAATCTTGGGAATAAAACATGGAATACACTGAGTATAGAGTTTAGAATTAATTATTGCAAAGGGATTTAGGGAGACGACATATGAAGTAATGTGAAAAATCCACGAAAACAATACGTGCTTCCTGTGAAGACAGACAGTGAATAAATAAAGGTAAGTGGTAACAGTATAAGCAGCAGCTGTTAGTAACCTCACAGTTTCAAAGAGATGGGTGTGTAATCCTTAAAATTTCAAGCACTCCTATCACTTTATTTCTCTGTCGCTGTTTATCTGTCCTTGTTTCTCTGTCTCTTTATTTCTCTGTCATAGACACACATGTGTGCATGTGCACACACGTGCATGCATACACTCAAAATATGACCTTTTCTTAAACTCCTTTGTGCTTCAGAGGAACATAAGCCTGGAAGGAGGGACCTTTGGTGTCCTGGTTTATAGCTGCTTAAACTTTCCCATCAGTAAAAAGGTAGAAATATGTAGAGCTATAACTAGGCATTTTTTGTATCTATGAAAAGTTCAAAGATATATGTTTATGCCATTCTAAAGGTGGCCTTGGCAATTTTCAGATGAAAAATGTCATAGAAATTTCAGGTTCTGTAATTATCTATTTATATGCTCTGGATGCCCAATGAGGAGTCTGGAGATTGCCTCATTTGCTGGCTATAGAGCTGTTCATAAGTAAGTGTAATGTGACACACACCCTGTATTGGTTCATCGGGCTGGGGAAATTAGTTATGTCACATCTGAAAGCCACTTTACTTTCATAGGTCATAAACCAAGAGGAAGAATAACCCAAAGTTTCAGTATTCAATTTGTTTACTCCGAGCAAAATGCAGCCTCTTAAGCTGATGAGAGGAGGGTGGAAGATATGGAAAAGGCTTTTAGGAGCTCACTTTAAAAGCTCAAAAGGTGTCTGGAACATTAAATAGCTGTTAAAAGCTCTAGTTGTATAATTTAAGTGTAAATGAGTATGAACTATGTGGATTAAATTTGCCTTAAAATACCAGTCTGAAAAATTAAGAAAAGACTATTGGAGACAAACACAGTTTGCCTTTTTTTCAAAACCCAAACGTTTGGAAAAAATAATTTCAGTCTCAATGAAAGCTAAATGCAGTCAGATTTAACTGTCCCTAATGATCTTCTCATTAAAAGCCACAATTCAGTAATAATTATACCCACATTAAAATAAGTACGTGTGTTCATAAACACACCACAAAAAGTCTAGGGATTTATTCTAAGCTTTTAAAATTTTTTTCTATCATAAATGATGAAAGAATATATATATTCTCATCACACACACACACACACACACACACATACATAATAACAATGTCCACCCTGTGAATTAGAAAAAAATGTCACAATTTGATATACAGTTAATTTGGTCTTTTGGGGTATTTTATTATTATTAAAATTGAAATATTACATTTTAGAGTATATATTTAGAGTATATTTTATCTCCAAATTATTGCTAAGTCCTTCATTTTATAAATTAATTTATAGAGAATGTCTGTGCTTCCTTCTAAGGATAGTCACATTTAAAATAATGTCACTTTAAAATACTCAATTTTCAACTTTAATTGTGACTTATAGAGCTGCTTTTCTACATTAAGTGTTGATAATGCAATGAAGTTACACATGAAAGAGCATCTTTTAAATTATTCATTATTAGTAGTGGTAGTATTGCTCTGTTAAAGCCATACTTTTGCTTGATTTTAATAGTTTTCTTTAGAATTGAAAAATACCCATTTTCTGTATTTAATGTGTTCATTGACTCCTTATATTCTGGTAGTAACCTACATCTTGTGTATCACTTAGTTTCAGCTGCATAACAAATTACCCTCAAAGCTTAGTGGCTTTAAACAGCAAGCGTTTATTATTTCTCAAGGATTCTATACATGAGCTGATTGGTATTTCTAGTCTGGGCTAACCTAGCTGATTTCTGAGGTTGACTGAAGCTCAGCTAGGCCGGTTGGTTTCACTCATGTCCAGCCATAGGCTTGGAGTCAGCAGTGGTACTGGGGAAACTTGGTCCTACATCCTTCCTCATCCTGCAGGCTAGCAGAGGCTCATTACCATGATGGTGGTCAGACCTGTTCCAATGGCAGTAAGAAGACAAACCCCAATGAGTGAGTGTTATGGAGCATCTCCTAGTTCCAAGTGTGCTAATGTCTCATTGGCCACAGCAAGTTGCATGATCACACCCAGTTTCAGTGAATGAAGAATTAGGCTCCACCTTTTGTTGAAAGTGGCAGCAAAGACACATTGTAAAGTTGCATGCATACAAGCATGTGAAAAATCTGTGGCCAATTTTACAATCATGATGTCACATAACACATATTTTAACACACCAGAGTAGAAATTGGTACACGGAACTAAAAAAGGAATCAGACTTGATGAATTATAGAAGACTTTGTAGAATAGATGACTTGTGCATAAGATTTTGAAAGACAAATGGAAGCTTTTTGAGTTTAAAAATCAAATTAGAAGAACTAGAGCCAGGAAGGACAGATACAGAGAACCAGAGAGTCTAAATGCCCTTGTTAGAGGATAAGACTAGGCTGTAGTCACGATCCTGGAGTTACACAGAAAGTACTGTACTGTTCTTGTTAATATAATATTTTCATTATTATAGTGTTTTAATTTTAGATTTTCTCTCACCCAAGCAAAAACTAAATATTTTTGTAATGTAACTTTGTATTATTTTCTAAAGCATTTTGTTTGCAAACTATCTTTTGCAAATTAACTGTGAACATTAAGCTTGCTTTTTTGTTTTTCTTTATTAAAGTTATGACTTAGAAGACATACAATCAAACCAAGACCTGGATGCTCTCTAAACTATAGATTCTCAGAACCTAATTTTCTCAAACTCCTTTTAGTTATTTCTAATTTTCAAAACATTCAAATGCTGTCTTAGCCACAACTAAATACTCATTCCAAGTTGCAGATGGATTTTTCATTTTATTATTTAGAACCCTGAGTGTTTCAAAAAGTAGGTCAAACAAGATTTCTTAATCCAATCATTTACTCAAATACTATTCTATACACATGTAGATATTAGACACAGAGCCATATGGTTAGGGAACTTCTGGACTGACAAGAGACAGACAATAACAACACTAATATTAAGGAAGTAAATCATAGAGATTGTTAAAAATGGCAAGTGTTTGGGAAAAGTAAACAAGTAGAACAGAGCAAGGGGAACAAGAGGGGTTTGGGGTGGGGAGGGTGGATTGCGATTTCAATAGGGTGTTCAGTGTAAGCTTCCTGGGAAAGGAGACAATTGCTCAAATATTTGAAGAAGGTGAGGGCTTGGCCAAGCATAGAGAAATAGTTTTTGAGAAAGAGGAATAAGGGGCTGTAAATATCTTGGTGCATAAACACATCTGACATAATTTAATGAACATCAGAGGAGTAGTGTGGTTGGGATGGAGGAACAATGGGGAACAGTGATAGAAAATATGACCTGAGAGGTAATGGGGAAGAAAGGAGGCAGTCTCCTGCCAGTTCAGAGCTCCTTAACCATATGGCTCTGTAAAATCAGCTTTACAGACTGTTGGAAGAATTTTGCACAGCTATCTGACTTGAGGGTAAGAGAGAGCAAAAAAGATTTGTTTTATTGTTGTTATCCTTGTTGTTTTGGTTGATTGAGTAGTTGTTTTGTTATGATTGGTGTATTGCAGGTGTTTTTGTGTGCAGGTTCAAGCAGGTAAAAAATTCTCACCCCTGTTTCACTATGCACTCTACACCTTTGAAAGGCTCTTATAATGATGTATATTGTAAAGGTTACAGTAGGCATGGTCAGCCTTATGTCATTCATCTGCTAGTCATCTGAGAGTTCAGAGTTTATGACTCTGTTTGAGTACATGAACTACTTGGTAGTATTTGTGATCATAGTCTTGACTTCAACTCTACATTCTGTCACTCCCTAACTACATATGTTTGAGTCAAATACGCAAGTCTTTAAGCCTTCAATTTGTCTACTTCATAGGGCTTTTATGAGACTTAAAAGAGATATTGTATGGAAAACATGATGTGATGATGATGATTAATCCATAAATTCTATTGTTCCACAAAGCTGATGGTTCCCTATCCTGGGATGACTTCTGGGGCAAGATTCACAGTTTTAGTCTCAGAATCTCTCAGCTTCCCCGGGAAACTACTTCTAACTCCACTGATACACATCAGAGCATGGAAACAGAATCCTTGATAGGGTTCAAGGTTTTCACAGTCCCAAACACACACATACACTCATGTCTCTTCTGGCTTATACGCAGTCTTCATATGAAAAAAAAAATATATATATATCTAGGGGCTCAAGGCTGTTTTACAATGTTTCATTTCAGTGAGGGAAACACATTTATTATATGTATAAAGCTTTGAAGTCCATTGTTCCAGATGTGTGAGAGAGAGAGTTCTTAGGACTTCCAAGGGTTTGATTACTGAAGAAATCAACAGAAAACTATGTTAGAGAGTAGATTTTTGGACAACAGGTGCTGTGGTCTCACTTAGAAGCCCTCAAAACAATAAATGACAATCACCTTCTTCCCTGGGCTCCAGAAAACCATCACCAGAAGGCATATTCTAAAGAAATCTTCACTGAACTTTCAGAACTTACAGAAATATTTGATCTCTTCTAAGAGGCTCATCAACTAGATGATGATTAGAAAGCCGAGGTTGCAATGGGCAAACCTCCATTTGGAATGATACTTCATTTCATTGCTATTAGTAGGTAGTTGTAGTTCATAGAGAGATTTCCCTATACATGTTCTTTTACTTTTGTTTTTAACTAGATACTCTCCTCTTATGGGAATAAAGAAATTATGGCAATGATTAAAACTTTGGGAGAGGGAGGGCACAACAGGCATAAAGAGATCTAAATTATTCTTACTGTGCTCCTACTCTGTACCAGGCACATATAATCTCATCAAAGTTGTCTATTCAGGGAGGCAAGTTCAGAGAAGTAAACCTCCTAAAATTATTCTTGTATTAGAAAATATAAATGGAATTTGAATCCTGGTCTTTCTGAGTTAGGATCCAGGGTGATTTTCACAAGAAAATAGTTTTATTTTACCCCCATATTTGCTACAAAACAAAAAGAAATAGTGGTACATGTAAGTGCCCCCACTTCCTGCAAAACCATTTCCTTGATTGCTTCCACTCTGTGGAACTGAGGATAAAGAAAGCAACAAAGAAGAAATGTCCCTTTGAGCTCAGTTTCCATGGCTTTGCTAGTCAAAAATAAAAAAGGTTTAGTCCAAAGAATCTACAATGCATAAGGGCTTTTATAACAAACAACTCAATGAGAAGTTCATCAGAGAGAGAATGCAGGGCAGCAGAACAAATCTTGTCCATGTAACTCCCTTGTGCCAGTAGTAGTAGAGCTGCAGAATTCTGCAGTGGGGCAAAGGTGGAAAGAGGCAGAGAGTAAGGAAGGGCTGGCAGGAGAAAGACAGGGGAGGAGAGCAAGGGAAAGCTGCATTATTTTCTTTATTATCCTATCCATTTGCCTTCATTTTTTCCGATGTTCTGTCCATCAGTGGCTAGCGCATAATTCTCTAAAAAATAAATACAACTTGAGCAAATTAAGTGAAAAGGCTTTGAGCCCAATTACTCCATATCCCCCAGTTGCTTGGACATGAACTTCATTTCCCCATAATGAACAAAATGGTGAGTGACAGCCTGGCCAAATGAGGCACGACCAAGCTTTGGCTTCATTTGTCAGGCACATGCAGAAAGAGAAAGATGTTATGGATTGTTGCTGCAGCACACATGAGTATGTGTGTGTGTGTGTGTGTGTGTGTGTGTGTGTGTGTGTGTGTGCATACTTAAACTAAATTGAAAGACACCTGCTCCTGGGAGAGCTGCTATTTTTCCCCCCAATTTATCACAGCAGTTGCTACCTCCTGAAATTCTAGTAGGTTTCTGAGAACATGTTTATTATGGAAGTCATTTATTCATAATAAATAGAGGTGAAACTCAGAAACAGACATATTTTATTTCCCCATATCTAATACAAAGGCATTAATAGATAACTTACTTTTGCCTTATAGTCTGGGCTCATTTTTTAGTTTCCTCTTTAAGTATCTTTGGTTTTTCCACCCATTCATTCATTCATTCATTCATACAACAAAGACATCATGAAAATCTACTCTCTGTCATGGACTGTGATAGGTTCAAGGTGGTTGCAAAGCTGGTAATCAACATTCCTCTACAAAAACTCCTGATCTTGTGGGGAAGACAGAAACATCAAAAGCCGAATACCTAGAATATAATATGTTAGGTATTCTACTAGAACATTCCCTTTGAAAAATGATACCATGTCTTTCAAATTCAAGTTGATAGTATTTGCCCTTATACATTTATTTTGATGGGCGTGCTATTTGTTAAACTCTATCTCAGAGTATACACACCTGCATTGCTATTTTTAAACTAAAATGTGTCATTAAGGCAGCTGACAATTGTATCTTTTCTTATGTGTGATGTGAGCTTTTTATTTTTAAACTTCTCAACACTGAAAAATTGTATCATTTCATTATCATCCACTCAACAAATAATTGCTGGGCATCTCTTCCATTCCAGGTACCATACCAGATACTAAGATTCTAGGTATAAAAATGGCTCTCATAGTCCCTACCCTCATATAGTTTTTAATCTGTCAAGGGAAATAGACATTAAACAAATAATTACCACCAATAAGTATTTAATTACAGCTGTAATTAAGCGATATGATGAAAAAGGGCAGAATGCTTTAAGAATGTATAATAAGGACAGGACATAGATTGAGGAAAGAAAGGGAGAGTATAAAAAAAGCATTCTTAAATAAAATCTATGATATGAGGTAGTGATATGGAGAGGACTCAGGATAGCTTTTCAGGTAAATTTTTTATTTATTGTTTTTGTTTCCATATAAGTATGACTTTTTCCAAGAGTGAGTGGGTTTGGTTCTTAGACATTAATGTGAGCTATTAAAGGAGGGCTTTTTCATGAGCACTTAAAACAGGTAACTAGGAGATGGCATGATTTATAGGGAATGAGGAACCCCACCCTGACCTATAACCTGCCTCAGCCCTTGATATATTCCTTTGATCCTAGAGAAGGTCATCACTTCAGATAAATGTATTTTTCAGTCTTATAACATCTTTTATTTACATGGACATTCTCTCCGGATAGCCAATGCTCCTAAAATCCTGCAGTAAAGGAATACAAGAAGGTACATAAGGCTTTACAGCAGTAAACGGGTAAATAGAAGGTGAGATGTGTGTCAAATGGGTATTAAAGACCACATTTTCCTATTCATGTCCATTAGTATAGATATGTGGATAGCCAGCAATGGTGTTATATTTATGATGTCCTACTGGTATACTTCTTTTAACTTCATCATCCTAATATTTTATGCAAAAATTGAGTGATTAAGAGAGGTTTAATGAGTTACTCTGCCACATCCTATGCCCAGAGTTGACTCCAGAGAGATCCCAGGTTCTTGGCTACTGCTCTTTCCATTATGGAGCAGTTACCCTTTTATAATTCCTCTGCCTGTAGCAAAACCTACTACATAGATGTCTTGCTTACATTAATTCATCTACTCTTGTATTTATACACTCTAATACAACACGGCACAACACAATGCAAAGCAACACAACACTACATAATGTGATACAAAACAATATAATATGAGAGTGCTTATTGAGTACCTCCGATGTGTCAAGCAATGTGTATCCATTGGGATACAGTGGTGAGTAAGATGGACAGGGGCCCTTCCTCGATATAATTTATAATTAAATTAGGAAGAACAACAGCTAAATGAGCCACTACAATATAGAGTGGTCAGTGCTCTGAATAACGAAATTATGAGATGCCATGGTAGCTCAGAGAAGAGATTGCTTCACCTTGCCTGGGATGCTTAAATGCAGTTTGAGATGTTAAATGCAGTTTAGGGGCGCTAAATAGACACATAAAGAAGGGAAGAGAACATTTTCCAAGGCAAAAGAATAGCATGAGCAGCTAGCTAGAAGAGAACATTTTGCAGGGTTCAGTATGGCTGCAGCAGCTGTGGCAGAGCAGGAGGAGGATAGTGACAAGAGGTGAGGATATCATAAGGGATATCTGATTTTCTCATATTAAAAGGTAATTGTAGTGACAGCAATGCATCCAGAAGCCTGGGCCTGAAAATTGTATTTGACAGTCTGCCTCTTCCTCTGTGGAGATTGTCTTCTGAGAATGTACCTACTACACGACAGACCACGGTGCCTCTTTCTCTGACAGTCAATGACTATCTCAGACATAGTTTTCTTTGAATGCACATATGTTCAGAATCAAAATTTGAAGGAATCTCAGAAGTCATCTAATTCTGACCTTACACAACTCCTGCCATTTTACAGATGAAAAAAACTGAGATCTAGTGATAGATAATGAATGCCCAAAGTCACAGAACTATATGCATATCTAAGGCTAGAATCAGGGCCCTACAGTCCAAAGCCTTTAAAATGTATCATTATTATTATTAGAAGCACCTAAAAACTCTAATATTCAATTGCTAATATTCTTACTTAAAGCCTGTTTATTGGTTCAGTACCAAAGCCATTGATTCAAACAGAGATTATTTTTCTTCTGGAAGAGCAGGTGAGTGTACTTCAGGGGCAATATCTTGAACTGTTGTTAGTCTGAGGCTCCACCCAGACCTGCTCTACCCCCTTCACTTTCCAGGCCTGGGCAATGGCAATAGGTCACTGCAACTGTGAGTATATAAATGGGAGCAGGGAGGCTAAAATGTGTGCTTTCTTCGTTCACAACTCTTCTGACTAGAAGAATCTGAGTTAGTGCATATCTTGTTTCCATTTTGGCCTTGGGGATAACAGCAGGTAAATAAGCAAACCTGTGATACAGGGACAGAAGGTGCATAAAGTAAGAGACTACAATCATTGGTCAGCCCTAGTGATCTCTCAGGCAAATACTGGGCACTTGATTATTGGACTAGCATAAAAATGGCCTTCCAAACTAGCCTTTACTTACTTAATGGCTTAAAATTGCAAATGTTTCCAGGAATGTAGGATATTCCAGGAGTGATAGAGAACAGTAAGCTCTCTTTGTTACCTTCCATTCTTAACGAGCCCTTCATACTCTAATTGAAGAATCAGAATCAGCGGTTTCACAGGTGAACATACCTTTCATCACCTAGTTTTTGTATTTTATAACTGAGGAAACTGAGGGCCCCAGAAGTTATTAAATTTCCTAAAAGTTCTGTAGCTAGTCAGTAGTGGAAATAAAACCGAGTGCATCAATGTCTCTTTGAAAAGACAGCACAGATACAAGACTGACAAGTTTTACTCCTTTCATTAATTACTCTAATCTTTAAAAGCAATGGCTCCCCATCCATTGAGCAATTAATGTTGTGTTAGGACCTATGTGAAACATCTTTAGTGCATTATCTCTTTTAAGCCTTAAAACAATCTTATGAAGTGTAACTAGTATCATCATTATCCCTGTTGTACACAGTAAGAGTTAACAATTATTAAATGCTTACTGTAGGCACTAGACTCTGAAATCGTTTATGTGCATCAACTCTTGTATTCCTCACAACACTTCTAGAATCTCTATCTCACAGACAGGAAACTGAGGCAAAGCAAATGTTCATACCTTGTCCAAGAATAAAAAACAAGTATTGAGAAACAGGATCTGTACTTCATTGAACCTTTCATCACACTCACACCATTCCATCTTTCTGAGGCAAGATTTGAATTCAGGTCTGTTAGATATCAGAAACCTTGTTCTTTCTCACTGTGCTTTACTCTTGCTAAATTTAAAAGCACAAAATATAACTTATACCAGATGGTATCTTCTTGGGATTCTTAATCACAAGAAGTAAAACAAACAGTGATATTTCTTTATTCTAAATTAATTTAAGGTCAATATCAACTGATGAACTCTATCATACTTCTGAGAAATAACATCTAGAGGGAATCAAGCATTCTCTCTAGTACTTAGCCTGTCACTTTCCTACCTTTTGGAAAATTCATACTGCTTTTGTTCTTTAGGGAGTGTCTGAAATTCTGAAGAATTAGAGAACTAATTACAGGTGACTGTTGAACAGCACGCATTTGCTATACCTGTCCACTTCTGCACGGATATTTTCAATAAGTATTGTAAATGTATTTTTCTTATTATTCTCTTAATAACATTTCTCTTTAGCTAACTTTATTGCATGAATACAGTATATAATACATATAACATACAAAATATGTGTTAATCAACTGCTGATATTATTGGTAAGGCTTCCAGTCACAATGACCATTAATAATTAAGTTTTTGAGGGGTCAAATGTTACATGCAGATGTTTAACTGTTGGAGGGTGGTCGGTGTCCCTAATCCTCACATTGTTCTAAGATCAACTGTATATTATTGTATTCCAAAGCCACCCACCACCACACCCACCAAAAATTTATATGTAAGAAACTTACTATTCGTTTAGATCTGTTGTGTGTTTGTGTGTACATTTCACAGATGTTTGGTAAAGGCCATGTCGTAGGGTCCAGATCATGCCACAGGGGAATGATAAAGTGCCAGGCCATTGACAGTCTATACATCTCCCTTGGTGCCCAGATATCAGATATTCTTCTTTATAAAGATTTGTTGTACAGCATGTAATTTGAACACCATATAATCTAGTCCTTTTCATATGTAGAATAACAGATAAGTGAAGATAGGCTTACAAAGTCAGGGAAAAAAATACTCACTCAGGTGAATGTCGAAACATAAATTTTAAATTTGAATTTGCGAACAACTTTCATGGTAAGTCAAATGACCAGTTTATTATTTTTACTTTAATCTGATGTTCAGATAATAACCTTGCCTTAATTCTCTCTGGTCCTTTTATTTTCAGAGTATATATTTTTGCATAGTTTAAATACTGCCTAATTGATCATACCAAGTTTCTATTAAGATGAAAAAAAATTATTTTCCATTGCATCTTTTAAAACTATCCTACAATGAATAGAAATTATGTTATTTAAAAACACTTAGCATAATGTGACAGATAGCTATAGTAATGCTTCATTAACTTGGCCTCCAGAAATTCAGAATTTTATAATAGTACACAGATCTGGACAGAGATTGCAGATTATATACCCTTCCTGACAATTCATTTCTTAGTTCCACATCTTTACATAAATAATTCACAACTGCATATTGGCTGTATTTTGATATAGAATCGTCCTGTGTAGAAAGTTTCTGAGATGAGCAGCAATGTTCTTCCCTCCTAGCCTTCCAGATCCCTCATGGTTTTCACTTGGAAGGCAAGGATACTCAGTCTTGGCCAAGTAGACACTCCAAGGCATTGGTTGAGGAAGGAAACAGCAGTAAAGAGAACTCGCATTTAATTTTCCTTCCCATTAGAACGAGTTTATGATCTGTTGAGAATCCACTAGTGCTCTGTGCAATTGGTCCTTGCAGTACTGCAAGGTATTATCATCCTGTTTTACAGATGAAAAAACTTGAAGTCCAAAGAGATGAAGTAACTTGTTTAGAGGTGTATAATTGAAAGCATTGAGTTTGGAGTTAGACCTGGGCTTGAATTCTAACTCCACTACCAGTTACCACCTAGCTTTGTGGTCTATCATCTTTCTCTAGCCTCAGTTTCTGCATTTATAAAATGGTGACATAACAGTACCGCATATGTAATAGTAGAACCTCATGATGTTCTTGTGGTAACACATAAATAAATTTAGGTTATGTGCTCAGCACTGGCACATAGAAAGTACTAAATAGTGGTAGTTACTTTTATTTCTTATTCAATATTGTACTGCTACTAAGGGAATGAACCAAGATGGAAGTCCAGAAGAAAAGTTCTAAAGCTTGCATCTTCCCCTACTACCATTCCTCTATACATACTCATTCCCAAGGTCTAAGACTTTTTGGTAAAATGAAACAGTGTACAGTAATGTTGGGTCCTGATAAGATCCTTTGGGCATTGTGATGGAGCATCTAGGCTCCCACATGGAAGATAGAGCCCTAACTCAGAAGACTGAGTGAGTTGTTATTGGACAACATACTCTGTAAGGAGCATTACTTCTAGATCATCAAAAACAAGAAGATGGATCTGCTGGGCAATTATTCCCTGTCTTAGGAACTTTAGCAAAGCAAGCGATGACAGAGGCCTCATGCCTTCCTTTGCTGTTGAGTAGTCTACATGGTTCTCTTTTGTTAGGCAAATTCCTGGTGATCTTTCATTCCATCTACTAAATAAAGAAAAGATGGCTTCTGCTAAATACCAGCATGGCTGACCTTGTCACTTCATTCAGATCTCTGAGCAAAGTCACCTCCCCAGAGAACCCTTTCTTCATTATTTTATCTAAATTATTCCCCAATTTTTCTCTATTTCTTTATATTCTTTCATGTTTTTATAGCATTTGCCAGAAGCTGACAGTGGATTATGTTTTGTATTATGTATTTATTGTCTACCCATTTCAATGGCGTATAAATCTATTAAGAGAGAAGCTTTGTCTTCATAACAGCTGTATCTCCAACACATAGAACAATATCAGTAGCATAGTAATTAATAAACAGTCAACAATGTTTCTTGAAAGAGCAAATGAATGATATGAAATCCTGACTCAAGAATATAATAGGTAAATATTGGGAGGTAAGTTTGGAGAGACAATGAAAAGGAGAGCAGAAGCTTCTATCCTTGTCCCATGGTATAATGGTTTTGGAGAGCACTGGGCTTTTCTGAGCTGCAGAAACAGCACAAGAATGAAATCTCCTAAGTTGCTCATCTTCTGCTATTCTGCAATCTCAAATTTCTGGAAATCCAGAAAACTCCATCTTTCCTGGTTTTCTTCATTAAATTCCTCTCCTTTTGCCTTTCTTGTGCTCTGCTTTGGTTTAGAACTGCGCATATTCTGAATAATGTATCTTCTAGATTATCGACATCCAACTCACATGCTACTTACCTACTTACCTGTGATGAACTAGAATAAGAGTTACCTCAGGAAACACTTAGAGTACTTGAAGAGAAAATACTCATCAAAATGTTCGACCATCTTGAACACTTTGAAGGTGTAAAGCATTGTTCTGAGTCCTAGAAATCCAAAGTTGATTAAATTACATAAAATATACTTCTATTCTATGGAATCCTATTCAACTGTAAAAAAAATAAAAGCATGGGTTGTTTTCTGTATATATAGATATGAAAGATATCTGGGACATGTTGTTAAGTGAAAAATATGTTTCAATTTGGTAGAAGTTCAGCAGGCACATATGGCTTTTCATGCAGATGGGAGCATGTGCACGGGCTGGTGGCAAAATGGACCTTATCTGAGCAATAAAGAGTGATTCAGCAAGGTATGTGCTGGGCAATAGCATAAAGGAGGTTGAAAAGTAGTCTGGGTCCAGACTGTTAAAGACGCAACTTTTTAGAAAGCTCTCTGGAGTCAGTGCAGATTGATTCACTTTATTCTTTAATTTCAGAAATATATTAAGAGCATCTACTGGATGGTAGATTTTTACTAAGTGTGGGGATTTCATAATAAACAAGAAATACAGTAACCTTGCCTTTTTGGAGACTACTCTAGCAGACTTAGATTTTTTTTCTCTTTCTTATCCAAAGAAAGAAAAGATAGCAAACTGCAATATGATTTGTTGGTACTTAGCATTAGTTAGGAATTGTAGCTTTTAGGTGAAATGGAGGGGTTGCTAAAAAACAATGATTCAAATCTACAATTAAGAGCAGCTTGGGCATTTCATATTTTGTGGAACACTTGAGAAGAATGAAACTATGTACATAGAGCCAAGGTTTCTTGAAATCAAAATTGAAATAGTTGTGGCATTTATTCTTCTCTCAGTTGTCTGGAAAGGTAGAGAGTTGATTTGTTTAGCTCATCTGCCTAGCCAGCTATTTCCCTCTCCTGTGTGTTACCAGCTTTCCATCACTAGGTGGCTGGAGACTCGTAGGTTTGTGTTAGAGCAATGAACTGTGAACCTTATTTTGTTAAAAAAAAGAAAAAGAAAAGAAAGAAAGAAAGAAAGAAAGAAAGGGAGAGAGAGAGAGAGAGAGAAAGAAAGAAAGAAAGAAAAGAAAGGAAGAAAGAAAGAAAAGGAAAGAGAAAGAAAAGAAAAAAAGGAAATAAAAAAGAATTCTCTTAAAAAATTGTTAAAAAGATGTTAATTGTAAAACAATAATGAGATGATTTCCAAAGGCAAAAGATCAAAATATATATATTTTCTCTTTGTTTCCCTCCAGAGCTAATTTTAAGCAAGAAATTATTCTCATATCTCTAAAGAACTCTACCCAAAATTCTGTTACTTACCCTCTCCTCCACTTCCTTTATAAAGTCAGGCTATTTTCATTTTTATTTCCTGAATTTTTTTTGCCCTTGAAGACATGTTCACCCAAAACTCTGTATACATTAGAGTCTCTTATTCTTTTCAATTAGCCTGCTTCAGATTTTTTCTTGTCTTCTTTTTTATATATATTATTTTTTCTATGAGAAAGAAATCTTACTGTTCTCTTATCTATCATTTTTCTACTTTGTATATGTTCTTTATTTAAATGCTTTAAGTTATGCACCTTTCCATATAAACTATTTTAAGATACAAAGAGATGGATTTCACAGACTTATATACTGTTGTTATTAGAATAAAACATATAGCTCATCTTTTAATATGCTCCCAGAATAATATGCAGGTCTTCAAGTGCTTAGATAGCCTCTCTTTGAATGTCCTTGAAGACACCTCTGCTATTAACCATTTTATGCTGCTTTACATAACTATGGCTTTTGGAATGGGCCTCCTTCCACTGCAATCCCATGGTTTCCCAGGAAAGTCCACACACTAGCTAATATTAGTTCTACCCCAGGAGCTATACAGAATAAATGTGATTTCACTTCAACACAACTCTTCTCTTATCCAAAGGCAGCTATGTTGTCTCTCTTGATATTGTTCTTTTTCATATCCAACTGGAACCTGAAGATGAGGCCCTTCTCAGTCTGGTTGTTTTCTGCCCAATATCCCTGGTTTGCATAAGCGTGTATTACATGTTATTCCCAAATATAGTCTGTTCAAAGTAAAGTGGAATGGGAGTCTTATTTCTTTTGTTTTTATACAGGTTTACATATCTGCTATGTAAACTTACATTTTAAACAGTCATTTCATGTTTTAAACTCAGGATTGTGAAAATACTATAAAACTCTTGGTGATTGTTCACACATATTGCTATTAAAATACACCTCTTCACTGAGTTTTTAAGTCATCATACAAAAACCTATAACACAGTGAGATAAAGCTTTAAACAGTGCCATCATATCCATCACTATACAAATCACTGAATGGGACAAAAAATTTTGACCTCATTTTGGAAGGATATGCAAGTGAATTTTTGTTTACTTCAGGAAACCTGAAAAATCCCAATTTCATTTATTTTTCTACTAATATTGAAAAGTGTGGCTCTATGAGAGAAGGAGTAGCTTAAAAATAGGTTGTCTGTTTGGGTTGATGATTATCCTTTAGAGGTGGGCCTGGCAGCTGTGTAGTGAAGCCTCCTGGAGGAAATTTTGGTGTCTGGCATTCCTTTTCTTTTCAGGCTATATCAAGGCCCGAACTTCTCAGAAAAGATACCTATTTTCTCCCTTACTTACCTGCCCTTTGACTAAAAGCTGATTTGGAAGCCGTCCCACTCAGATCATGCTTGCCCCATTAAACAAGGGATCAGTAAAGTCGATCACACACAGCCACTCTGAAAGAGCTGATGACTCTAACTCACTGGATCTCAAACTCATGCTAAATCAATACCCACTGCAGCAGTGTGGCTATTGACTCATATTTGTTGCCATAAACACCATTTGTCAGCCTTCCAGGGAGAAGAGTTCCATGACCAACCTAAGGACTGGCTTTCGCTCCTGCGATTAGTTATTCTCATTTAATTGCAGTGAATGGCTCATTATCTTTGCATTTCCAGACCTTAGTCACTTCTGAGAAGCAGTGAGGTGTGGAAATGAGTCCACACAAGCAGGCTTAGTATTATGGTAGCTCTTCTATTGTCTCGTTTATTAGGCAGGTGCCATGTGCTGAATTTGGTACAGAACTTTGAAATGACATGGTTTATGCCCTTAATGAGTGAACACATTAAGGTTTAGTGATCTTTTACCAAAGAGCTGATTCTTTCTTAGATAAAGGACAATATATCACTCTAGAAGTAAAGTTATACTTTATTTGCACCTCTCAATCCCTTTCAGATATCATAGAGCAAGAATCCAAAGATCTATTGTACCCTGATGGTATCATTTAGTATGTTAATAAGGGAAAGAGGTACTCTAGTGGAGGGAAATTCTTCTGCTAAAATGCAATATTGTTTGTGATGACTAAAATACTGTGTAGATTACAGATTCCATCTTCCAGTGTGGGAAAAGCCTAACTTGATTTAATTTAAGATAGTGTATTTCTAGCAGCATGATATTTTGGATCAAGATGACATACTCAAGGCAGGTCATTGCCAGTTGACTGGCTTCCTTAGCTGTGTGGTCTCTGCACCCTGTCTTTATTGGAAAGGGTGAAATGCCCTCTCTTTGAGTAATGTCAAATTGTATACAGAATCACGCTTGTTTCCAGTAAGTCTTTGGGGGTCACTTCAGTTACAGGAATAGGTCCTCACGCCTCAGACATGTAAATAAAAAGCTCTTTAGTATTTCAAATGCTCATCAATTACAAGCACTCCACCCCACTGCAGCTGGGCAATTGACGATGTGTCTTGGCTCATAAACTGGTTTTTCTTTGATTTGCTCTAGACCTGGTAGGTTCTCAGTTGTTTCTTAATCTCCTCACTAATATTGCCCTTTTCTTCCATTACTCTATTCTGGCCTTTGCATAAAAGGGAAGGAATAATATTTGATAGTCAATAAATCTTCAAGTGAGTAGTGCTATTAAAGGGCAAAGTATTTTTACTTGAAAGTCTAGTTCCAGGCAATGGAGACATTTAAGAGTTGGTGCTTAGATTACGAAGACACTGCTCTGGTGTCAAGAAGCAGTCTGCCTGGTAAGAAAGTTAGAAAATAGCCTTCATTAAGGAGCTTAGATTTTGCCTTGCCATCTTTGCAAAGACTAATATGCATGAGCATCTCCCAAGAGCCTCTGGAGGGTTTGTTAGATAGAGGGGAGAAACCTAGTCATTGGAGTCCCCATGGAGAAAAAATGAGGAGTCAGAGTGAGAAGCTGCTGGAAGGTATGCATTAAGCTGATATTAAAATCACCTAGGTGGCTAAGAAACCCACTAATAACACCTTGCAAGCCTCAGGGGCAGAATCAATTTAGGGAGTTCAGAAAATTCTACACTTGGTTTGGTGCAGTAAACCCTAAAGTAATTATGAAGAAGTAGTTAAGCCCCTTTGTTCCTCAGACATCTATTTTCCTTGATCGTATTTAGTTATTTCTTTAATTTGCTAAGACACAGGTGTACACTGATCTCAGCAGCCCATAAATATTTGAAAACTAAACTTTCTTGCGAAGACATTTAAACTCCCAAATCACTGCTTTAAATTTGTATTGTCTGATCATTTAAGCTCAAGAAAGTCTTTAGGATTGCTTTAACTTAGAGAGAGAAAAAAAACATAGAAATATTCTGGTCTATATTTATACCTCCCCTAGCGGCCATTGCTGGTTTAGTATGGCAATAGACTTCATTAATGTAACAAATGTTTATTGAGAATATGCTATCAAGACTTGGCTTGGTGTTGAAGAATATGACTTTGTAGAAGACAGAAGTGGCCCCTGTCCTCATAGAGTTTATAATCTAAAGGGAGGACAAAGATACATAAGAAGGAATTTTAATATATGAAAGTAAATGTGATCCTTTTGAATATGAAAACCATTTTCATCACTTTAAATTTCATACTTCTCCCTCCAATACTAATTTAATCCTACATAGATATCATGAATAAGTTTTATTAACTGTGTTGTGTGATCGATGACAGAACATAGTCATTGATTTTTGTCAATGGCAATAGATTGGGTGCTATAATGAGTCCTAGGAATAGAATCTAAAAGAACTTCAATATATT
Source organism: Pteropus medius (assembly GCF_902729225.1). Classification (NCBI taxonomy): domain Eukaryota; kingdom Metazoa; phylum Chordata; class Mammalia; order Chiroptera; family Pteropodidae; genus Pteropus; species Pteropus medius. The sequence goes on along the minus strand of NW_024347862.1, from coordinate 3,025,676 downwards.
AAAGAAACGTTTATTAAAGTGAAAACGAGGTTTAGCAAGGACAGGTTGGGATTTTACAGAAAAACACTGCTTGTACATATTGAGGATATCAATGTATTTCCTCTTGGGTGCTTGCCCTACTTTAGCTATGAACTTTCAATGAACATTTATTGAACACGTACTACATACCATACACAATACATGAAATACTTTTACATATTAGAGAAATGTTTGTCAATATTAGGATGAAGCTCAATAAGGACATGACCTGGAATTTTACTGAAAGCACAGATCATAAAATTTCAAAGTATTAGTATATTTCTCCATGGGCGTCCTTCCAACTATAGCAATAGATTCGATAAATATATATTAAGCATCCACTATGTGTAAAACTTGTGTACTTTTAAATCTTACAGTCTTCTATGAGAGAATTATTTACATTTAATTTTATACAAGGAAGAATAAAATGAATGTTATAAAAATGCTACAATTATGATTTACTGGAGTACAAGAGAATCAGGAATCAACATTAAATAAAGGAACTATAAAAAGCTACATGAAAGTGTTGACATAACTGCACATTAAAGAAGAATCTCAGCAGGCAGCAAAGTAAATTCCATGTGGGAATCAGCCTAAGCAAAGGCACAGACACTAGGTAAGTAAGTGCATGGAGAGTGAGAGTCATTATGAGTGTATCAGTGGAACAGGATTCTGAAGAGAAAATGTACTGGAATGTGAAGCTGCAAAGCTAAGGTGGAAACAGGTGATCAGTACAGATTTTGAATTCATTTCATAGGCAATATGTAATCATTGAAGGGTCCTGGGAAAAAGATCTTTTGTGTTTTACAAACCTTCCTTGTGGAAGCAAAATGAAAGATGAGTTGGATGTGGAACAGTCTGGGTGTAGAAGGTAGTTATCAGGTTATTTTAACTTAGTATAACATCATCATTCAAAGAAATGTGGCCTGACGTAAAGCTAGGGTGTTCATTAGTGATAACAGAAACAATGGAAATGAGCTTCAAATGATTGAGAAAGTTAGATTGAGAGAGGTGAATAGAGATATATTAGCATCTCTCCTCACCCAAGCAAGGCAAGCTACCTCCTCAAAAAGCAAACAAAAGTAGACATTTATATCTTGTTTCTGAATCCAGTAATTTAAATGTGCTAATGAAATCATCCTCTTTTCCTAAAATAATAACTTGTGTTATTCTGGATATCGTTGCCTTCCTTCCTTCCTTCCTTCCTTCATTCCTTCCTTCCTTCCTTCCTTCCTTCCTTCCTTCTTCCTTCCTTCCTTTCCTTTTCTCTTTTTTCCTTGTTTCCTTTTTTTTCTTTCTTTCATTTTCATTTTTTTTTAAATTTTGGGCTGTATAAATAATTGGCTATTATTGTTATTATCGTTATTCTTAAAATTACATTTTCTTTGAATTATAAAGGAATGGATTATCTCCCTTCAAGGCACATCTTCGATTTAAAGAGCCAGATCAATTTTTACCGGACATGCCAACATATGAATCTTTGATTCATTTTTTTTTAACTCCTGAAGACTTTTGGATCAGGATTATTATTATCATTATTTATTATTTATTGAGTACTATCAGAGGGCTCAGCAGTGTACAAATATAAATGGATAAACATCATCATTTAATGTGTTTTCAAAGGAGCAGGTTTTTATTATGAAATAAAGTATTCAAAATACTAAAATAATGTCCATTAGTGGTTTTCATTTCCTGGGAAATACTGTCTCTGTGGACATTCAACTCCTGTGGCATTTCAGGTGGAAGAAATAGGGATAATCTCTCATTTCTGATTTGTTTCCAAGTTGGGAAGTACTTTCTGCTTTTTGAGTCATTCTTGATTTAATTGGAGCAGCTTTGACTTGATACCATCTAAGATTTTCTCTTTGTCAGTGCCTTTTTTTTTTTAATTGAAGAAATAATTTAAATTTTTTCTCCTGTCTACCTCTCCCTTTCTCCCTCCCCGCTACCCTCTGGTAACCACTAGTTCATTGTCCATGTCCATGAGTCTCTGTTTGTTTGTCCTGTTCATTTGTTGCTTTTAGGTTTATATCCCACATATAAGTGATATGTGATTTTCAACTTTTTCTGACTGGCTTATTTCACTTAGTATGATTATTTCAAGGTCCATCCGTGTTGTCGCAAATGGCAGTATTTCATCTCTTCTTATGGCTGAGTAATATTCCATTGTATATATGTACCACCGCTTCTTTAGCCAATCATCTATAGTAGGACACTTTGGTTGCTTCCATGTCCTAGGCACTGTGAATAATGCTGCTATGAACATCGGTGTGCAAATATCTTTTCGGATAGAAGTTTTCAAGTCTTTGGGGTAAATAACCAGTAGAAGGATTGCTGGATCATATGATAGATCAATTCTTAAGTTTTTCAGAAACCTCCATACTATTTTCCGTAGTGGCTGTACCAATTTGCAGTCCCACCAGCAGTTATGAGGTTTTCTATTTCTCGGCATCCTCTCAAGTATTTGTTATTACTTGTCTTGTTGATTTTAACTATTCTAACAGGTGTGAGATGGTATCTCACTGTGGTTTTGATTTGCATTTCCCTAATAGCTAGAGATGTTTTCTTCTATGCATTTTATTGTTTCCGGTCATATTCAGGTCCTTAATCCATTTTGAGTTCATTTTGGTGTGTGGTGATAGACAACAGTCTAGTTTCACTCTTTTTCAGGTGGCTTTCCTGTTTTCCCAGCACCATTTATTGAAGAGGCTTTCTTTTCTCCACTGTATGTTTTGTCGAAAATTATTTGCCCATATAAATATGGGTTTACTTCTAGATTCTCGATTCTGTTCCACTGGTCTGTGTGTCTGTTTTGCTGCCAATACCACGCCATTTTGATTGCTGTCACTTTGTAGTATAATTTGAAGTCAGGCAGAGTGATGCCTCCAGCCTCGTTCTTTTTTCTCAGAATGGCTTTGGTGATTTGGGTTCTTTTATGCTTCCATACAAATCTGATGATTTTTTGTTGTATTTCTTTACAAAATGACGATGGGATTTTGATGAGGATTACATTAAATCTGTATAATGCTTTAGGTAATATGGTCATTTTAACTAAGCTGATTCTTCCAACTCAAGAATATGAAATATCTTTCCATTTCTTTGTAGTTTTCATTATATAGGTTCTTCACATGTTTCTTTAGATTTATTCCTAGGTATTTAATTATTTTTGTTGCAATTGCAAAAGGAATTATTTTTTTCACTTTTTCTGACATTCATTATTGGAGTACAGGAATGCTATGGATTTTTGAAAATTGATTTTGTATCCAGAGGCTTTACTGTATTTGCTTATTGTTTCTAGTAGTGTTCTTGTGGAGTCTTTAGAGTTTTCTATATAGAGAATCATGTCATCTGCAAATAATGACAGTTTGATTTCTTCACTTCCTATTTGGATGCCTTTTATATCTTTCTCTTGCCTGATTGCACTTGCTAGGACCTCCAATATTATATTGAATAACAGTGGCGATAGTGGACAGCTTTGCCTAGTTCTTGATCTTAGAGGGAACATTTTTGGTTTTTCACCATTAAGTGGCTGAGGACTTGTCATATATGGCTTTTATTACATTAAGGTATTTTCCTTTTATACCAATTTTGTTAAATGTTTTGATCATAACTGGATGCTGTATCTTGTCAAAGGCTTTTTCTGCATCTATTGATATGATCACATGATTCTTATTTTTTAATTTGTTTATGTGATGTATCACATTAAGTGATTTGCATATGTCGAACCATCTCTTTGCCTCTGGGAAGAAGCTCACTTGATTGTGGTGTATAATCTTTTTAATATGTTGCTGTATTCGATTCGCTAGTATTTTATTTAGAAATTTCGCATCTATGTTCATGAGGGATATTGGTCTGTAGCTTTCTATTTTTTGTGTTATCTTTACCAAGTTTTGATATCAGGGTGATATTGGCTCATAAAATGAGTTAGAAAGTATTGTCTCCTCTTTGATTTTTTGGAAGATTTTGAGGAGAATAGGTATTAAATCTTTGGATGTTTGGTAGAATTCACTGGTGAAGCCATCTGGTCCTGGACTTTTACTTTTTGGTAGGTTTTTGATGATTGTTTAAATTTCCATACTACTAATCAGTCTGTTTAGATATTCCTGTTCTTGATTCAGTCTAGGAAGGTTGTATTTTTCTAAGTACTGGTCCATTTCTTCTAGGTTACTAAATTTGATGTTATGTACTTTTTCATAGTATTCTTGTATGATCCTTTGTATTTCTGCAGTTTGTGTCGTAATTTCCTCTCTTTCATCTCTGATTTTGTTTATTTGTGTCATTTCACTTTTTTCTTTAGTGAGTCTAGCCAGCCAGGGTTTTGTCAATTTTATTAACCTTTTCAAAGAACCAGCTCTTTGTTGCATTTATTTTTCTATTGTTTTCGTTGTCGTTGTTGTTTTCAATTTAATTTATATCTGCTCTAATTTTGATTATTTCTTTCCTTCTGCTGACTTTAGGCTCCATTTGTTCTTCCTTTACTAGTTTTTTAAGATGAAGCGTTAGGTTTTTTATTTGGACTTGTTCTTGTTTTTGGAGATAGGCCTGTACAGATATCAATTTTTCTCTTAGGACCACTTTTGCTGAGTCTCAAAAGTTTTGATAGTTTTACTATCATTATCATTTGTTTGTATGTATTTCTTGATCTTTCTTTTTATTTCTTCTTTGACCCAGTTATTCTTCAGTGGAATGTTGTTTAATCTCCATGTATTTGTAGTTCTTTCTGTTTTTTTTTTTTTTTTAATAGTTGATCTTTAGTTTCCAAGCATTATGATCAGAGAATATGATTGATATGATTTCAACGCTCTTATTTATATTGAGGCTATCTCTGTGTCTCAATATGTGGTCAATCCTTGAGAATGTTCCTTATGCACTAGAGAAGAATATATAAGCAGCTATTTGGAGATGGAAGGCTATACAAATATCAATTATGTCCAGTTGGTCTAATGTATCATTTAAGGATATAATTTTCTTATTGATTTACTGTTTGGATGATTAGTCCATATCCGAAGTGGGGTATTTAGATCTTCCTACTATGATAGTGTTTTGGTCTGTCTCTCCCTTTAGTTCTGTTAGTAATTGCTTTTTATATTTTGAGGCTCCCTGATTGGAAGTATAGATATTAATAATTGTTATGACTTTTTGGTGCATGATTCCCTTTATCATTATGAAGTGTCCCTCAGTATCTCTTTTTACATTTTTTATTTTGAAGTGTATTTCATCTGTGATATTAATACTACTACTCCTGCTTTTCTCTGAATATCATTTGCTTGAAATATCATTTTCCACCCTTTTGCTTTGAATCTATATTTGTCTTTGGAACTGAGATGTGTCTCCTGGAGGCAACATATGGTTGGGTTTTGTTTTTTGATCCAATCTGCAACTCTGTGCCTTTTTATTGGTGAGTTCAGTCCATTTACATTTAGGGTGATTATTGAAAAATGAAGTTTTCTTATAACCATTTTATCTTTTGTTTTCTGGTAGCTCAGTGTTTTCATTGCTTCCTTGTCCTTGTGTTTCTGTTTTCTTTGTTTTGGTTGGCTTTTGTGGGTTTTGCCTCTAGTTCTTCTTGTTTTATGTTATATACATCAGTTCTGAATCTTTGGCGTGTGGTTACCATTACAAATATGTAAAAGATAGTTATACACACACACACACACACACACACACACACACACACACACACAGTTGTTCCTTTTCTTCTGCATGTGCCTTATTTCCATTCCCTTTTGCAAATTTGGATCATTAAATCCTCCCGTTTTCAGTCATTGTTGTCTCAATTTGTCCCTATATATGCTGAACATTCATTAATATCTTGTTATAGCAAATCTCTTCTTATTTTTTAGCTTGTAATGCCCTCTTCCTAGTAAAGGTTGCACTCTCTGCTTCTATCAGCCTGCTAGTCACCTTACTCCAAATTATGTATTTTTTTTTTTTTGTCATTTTGTTTTAGGAGAGCTGACCCCTCTCAATATTTCCTGTAGTGCAGGCCTCATAGTGGAGAATTCCCTCAATTTTTGTATGTATAGAAAGGTCTTTATTTCTCCTTCATATCTAAAGCAGAGCTTAGCTGGATACATTATTCTTGGCTGGTAGTTCCTTTCAGTTAATAGTTTGAATATTTGATTCCACTCCATTCTGGCTTGTAAGGTTTGTGCTGAGAATTTCGATGATAATCTAATGGGTTTTCCTTTATACGTTACTGTTTTATTTTCCCTGGCTTCCCTGAGAATTCTATCTTTTTCATCGATTTTTGATAACTTTAATCCAATGTCTTGCTTAAGGCCTTTTTGAGTTCAGATAATTAGGTGTTCTGTTGACTTCTTGAATTCCAAGCTCCAGCTCATTCTTTAGATTTGGGAAATTCTCATCAACTATTTGTCTGAAAATACTTTCTAATCTCTGCTCCTTTTCCTCTTCTTCAAGAATTCTCATTATTCTTATGTTTCCTCTCCTGATGGTATCAGCTAGTTCTTGTATTTGTCTTTCATTATTTTTCATTCTTTGGTTTCTCTCTTCTTCCTTTTGATTTATTTCTAGATTTCTTTCTTCAATATCACTGATCCTTTCCTCCATTTTGTTGACTCTATTTCCCAAACTTGTCATATCATTTTTCAACTTTTGCAGTGTGTTCTTTATCTCTAGAAGGCCTATTCAGTTCTTTTTTGAGGATTTCAATCTCCTTGCTAAAGAACTCATTCTGCTAGTCTAATTGTTTTTTCAATTCTTGAAATTGTTGATATGATTTGTTTCAGATTTCATTGAGCTATTTCAGAAGTACCATCCTGAATTCTCTGTCATTTAAGTCGCATATTTCTATGTCTGTAAGCTTATTTTCTGGAGTTTTTTCTCTTCCTTTCTGAGATGCCTTGTCACTGTGGTTGTTAATGGTGTCTAATGAAACTCTTTCTTCACCTGGGCATTAACGGAAATGTATTCTGATTTTTTTTTCCAGAAAGAAGATTTATTATTTAATGGTCCCTAGTCTGTTGCAAAGAAGGTGTTTTTCTTTTGGTTTCCAGTAGGTGGTGACTAAGCCTCTTGGATCTCTGTTTTATATAAAGTATTAATAATGTGTTTTTTTTTCTCTTCTATATGTTTAATCACGCTCGCTACCCTCAGTCTCAGTTCCTGTCAGTGTTAGTGACAGTTTCATTAGTATTTGCTCAGATTTCCCTGCAGCTCTGAGGCATTCCATCTTGGATGCTATGCGGGGAGGGATCCTCTGCATTGGGGATTGGGGTTGCAGCTCAGCCTCGGTTTTTTAACTATGACTGGTAAAAAATCAACTGTTGTTTCTCTGCCATCCCTGCTTTTCTGCCATCCCCGTTTCTCTGCCTTCTGCCCTGAGGACTGGGTGCTGCCACCGTCCACATGGAGCTCACAGCACTCCCAGGCAGTGCTGTTCAGGGAAGTCTCTGCTCCTTCTCCCCATCTCCCTCCTCCTACAGGGAGCTCTAGTGGCTGTGAGAGGCAGCTTCTTTGTTTCTCCCAGTCCACCACCCGTCACCCAGGGTTCTGTCCTCTGGTAGCTCTTATGTGCAGATCCCACTTTCAGATGTGCTGGTGTTCAGTTTGGGTGCTTTTTGTTGAGTTTCATATGTTTAGCTTATTGTTGTTTCAAGGGGAGAGATCTGGGGACATCTCTAACTCCACCATGTTTCTGACATCCCTCTCCTCTTTGTCAATGACTTAAACAAAGCCTAGTTCTTCAGGAGAAGAAGCTTTCACTTATCTCCTGGCTATCTCTTATTGGCCAGCTAAAAAGAAGCCAGCCATTCCAGGAGTTTCTTCTTCTTCTTCTTCTTCTTTTTTTTTTTTTTTTTTAATCATTTTTAATGGTTGAGGAGAGGAGGGGTTATAGCCTGGAAAATAAAGGACCAAAATTTTTATATTTTCACCAACTATGAGTTAGAAAGACACAAATTCTATCATGTGCAACCCAGAGGAATTCTGGACTTCTTCCTTTTATATTGCCATCACCTCAAGGACCACCATCAACAAAAGCATTTTCTTCATTCTTTTGGGTCAGATTTGAGCAATATCTATGTACCCATAGAACCATTTTCCATTAAATTCTCCTATTTCTGTGTTAGCAGAAAAGAAACACAAGGCTTAAAAAGCAGCCATTTATCTCTAACTTTTTTCAGTCATTAATTTTAAACTCTTTCTAAATGTCATGTTAACAAGAGCTATAAAGCATAAAGAAAAAGAAGGAAGAGAAGTTGAAGGAGAAGGAGAAAGAGAAGGAAAAGGAAAAGAGGAGGAAGAATCATCAACTAATGGGTCGATTTGAGGTTAGCAAATAATTATAACAACCACAACTAATATTTGTTTTGAGTTTAGCATTTTGCAAAGTGCTTTCCCTTTTCTCAATTGATATTCACAACAATCCTGGGAAGGAAAGATAAAACATGTTATATTTAGCATTTCAAATCTATGGAAAATGAAACTGAGACTCAGAGAGGTTAAGTGACTTTCCCTCAGTTAAACAGCTACTATGTTGCAGAGATTGAAGCACTGTACCTTTTTATTACTTATAACTGAATATGACCAATCAAGGACCAAACAGCAGGAACCGGTAGTAGAAACAAAGGAAATGCAGGGGATGTAGTTAATCTTTAGAGCATAAATGCTAACAACAAGATCAATGGAATTGCTGAATGAATGACTTTTAAACATTCTTCTAGGTCTATGAGTAAGTAGTTGGTCTGATAATCACATCTGACTTAGAGCTATTTATCTTCTCAGATCTCTAGGTAAAACCATCTCATGTGTTTTTTATGACCTACATTGGGAAATTGACTCATTTGTACATAGGGCTATCAATCTGCAAATGAGCTTCTCTCCTTTTCCAAATTTTGAAAAACATTCAGGACCATTCAGAAGATCAATGATTCTGACCAAGAAGGAAATAATTCTGCCCCTTTATCTGCTTTCCTAAATGAACAAAGCCAAGTACTTAAAACCCAGTGCCTCACAAAGGACTCATGTGTATTGTATTTCTTCAACCAACATTTGATGAGTATTTACTATGTCCAATAATGTTTCATCATTCTTTTTTAATATACCTATCTCAAATAAGTACAACTATAGTTTTCCTCAAGAATAAATAATGAACAATGCAGGTGGTTCTATAAGGTTTTTGGTTTTCTGTACTTTAGAGTAAAGAGAAGTGGACCATTCATCCAAAGCCTTGCCCACTTACTAATATAACCAATGACCATAAATGGATTTCAATATGTGACACATATATGGGCATGTCAACAGAAATCAGTGAGGTCGTAGGAGATGATAAAAGTTATACAGAGATACTTCCATTCTTTGGTAGAAATCAGAATTTATTTCTATATTGTAAAATATACATTTAATTTTCTAAATTGCCATCTAAAATCATTAGCAAGAAAGCAACAAGGAAAGAATTCTTACAACTCACTAATAAAAAGAAAAATACTCTAATTTTTAAATGACCAAAAAATCTGAATTGACATTGCTCCAAACAAGATGTGCAAATGGCCAATAAGTAAGCACATAAAAAGATGCCCAATATCACTAATCACTAGGAAAATACAAACCAAAACCATGTGAGATATTACTTCACACCCACTAGAAAGCTATAACAAAAGAAGAGGGATGATGACATGTTGGAGAGGAAGTAGAGAAATTGGAACCTTCATATAAATGAGAATGTAAAATGGTGCAGTTGCTTTCAAAAAAGTCTGACAGTTCCTCAAAAGTTTAGACATAGTGACCATATGACTCAGAATTTTCACTCCTTATGAATATACCCGAGAAATTGTAACATTTCCACACAAAAAATCTTATACATCAATGCATACCTGATGAATGAATCCATGGATAAGTAGATGCATGGAAAATTAAATTTGGTATATCTCTGCAGTGAAATATTATTCAGCAATAAAAAAATGAAGTACTGATACATGGTACAACGTGGATGAACTTTGAAAACATTTTAAGTGGAAGAAGCTAGTTATAAAAGACCACATACTGTATAATTTCCTTTCCTTTATACTAAATATTTAGAATAAGCATATCTAGAAAGGAAGTAGATTAGTGGTTAACTAGACTGGGGGAGGGAAGGAGCTGGGGAGATTGGAGGATGACTGCTAAAGGGTACAGGGTTTCTTTTTGGGAGTGATTAAAATGTGCTAAAATTTATTGTGGTAATCGTTGTACAACTTCATAAATATGCTAAAATATATCAAACCATACACTTTAAATGAATGAATATGTTATGTAAATTATGTCTCAGTAGCATTGTTACCAAAAAGAAGAAAGCAACAGGAATTCATGGGCAATGGCCATTCCAAAATATCACCAAAACATTTGTAATGCATGTTGATTCCCTTCCTCTTTCCTCAATCTTTAATCACTTACAATGTCTCTGGAAAAAGCAGCAATTATGTTTGTACATACTGCCTTGCAAGACAGAACCAAGCTTGTATATAACTTTTTCATCTCTTGTCTTCACGGAGAAATTTTAGATGTTGGGGACTCATGATGGCTTAGAGCAAATTCTCAGCTTGTCACAACATGTTTGGACTCTGGATTGGAATTCATCAGGAACTTTGGTGTTTTACGCTATCTGTAGGATTATATCTTTATTGACCCCATTTGTTTGTGACTAATGGGAACTATGTGGATATGATGAAGCCCTTTGGAATGAAAATTCAGAGTCTGGTGAAAATATAACCAGGTCCCACTAGGGAAGGATGAAGCATCTGTGTGGAGTCTGTTCAATACAAGACAGCGACCACTCCTTATTTTCCCTGTTCTATTAGAAGAATGTTCAATTGTCCTAGCTGCAAGCAACTCCCAGTGATAGATGAAAAGTAACTATGTCTTTTTCCTAATTACTTAGACAACTGGTTCCTTTGAGAATCAACCAAAAATTGATTGTAGCCCTACCTGGTGAGTATCATTTCATTTATATTTAAAAGGTGATAATATGTTATATAAGTTACTGGAAAAAGACATAATGGGTGGAGAAGGAGGATGGGACATGGAATTATTAAACCCACTACAGCCTCTGGGTAAACCAGACACCTGATACGCTAGGAAATTCCGAAGGGCTCTTGTTTATAAGCAAGAGGAGAAAAGAACCACATGACTTTTCAGTAGTCTAGTATTCATAACAATTGATACTGTATCTATTTATCAGGTAAGATTTAGCTAGAATCAGGTATATAATACTTCTTAATTAAGAAACCGCTCTTCAGGTAAGTGTTAAAATCTAAGAGATGGATATTGAGAGGAACATTACTTGCCAAAGGTTGCCAGTCCATATGTAATATAGAGCTTTCTTCCTTGTCCTTCAGTATTCTCATTTGTTCAAACATAAAAATGTGGGCAAGATAATCTTTAAGGTCAATTACACACCTAAATTTATGAAAATCGTAGCATTTTTGATGTCTTTATTCAGGTCTTGATTCATTTATTTAGCAATATATAATGAGCACTTACCATATGTTGCTTATAGTGCCAAGAACTGGGAATACAGAAATAAAAATTATAGGCAAAATCCCTCCCCTCATGGCATTTGCATTTGCCCTCATGGAACAAATACTAGGAAATAAGCAAACAAATACACAAATTGTTTATATAGTCTGACAATTACACCAAAAAGAATAAACAGGGCGATGCAATAACATGGAAATGAGGTGCAGGAGAAGCTTTGCTTTAGGATAGGGTGGTAAGGGAAGGCTTCTCCAGAGAGGTGATATCTGAGTCAACATTGAAGAAAGAGACAGTCATTCAAAGCTTTGAGGCTTTGAAGAACACAGGTGTAAGGAGAAAGCAAATTCGCAGACCCTGAGGTGGAAGGGAAGTTCAAGGAACAGAAAGAAGACATGTGGCAAGAGCCTAATCACCAAGTCAGAGAGAGGTGAGAGGAAACTGGAGATGGAGACAATAGTCAGAATACGAAAGGCCTTGGAAACTGTGTTAGGCAAATTAACTTTTCTTCCAGGAATGTAACTTAGATTTAAGAATGACCACTCTAGCTATTTTGTGAGAAATGAATTTCGGAGGTGAAACTGGAAGCAGAGAAACCAGCCAGAAAACTATTGCATTAGTCAAGGTTGGTATTGGACAATGGTGGTGCCAACAGAACTGGAGAGGAGAAGGCAGATTTAAAATATATGTTGAAAGAACAAATAGAAGATGGTGATAAATGGAAAATCAGGGATGAGGAAAAAGAAAGAAACAAGGATGAGCCCTTGACTTGGGCAACTCGGTAGATGGCAGTGCCATTTAACCAGATGGAAAAGAACTTGGAGAAGCCCGCTTATTTGAGTGGTGGGAGACAAAAGCCAAGAGCCTTGCTTTGGATGTACTAAGTTTATGCTGGGATACAATTAGACATATAAGTGTAAACATCATATGGATAGATCTATATGAAAACTCATTGCTAAAATGGTTTTCTACCAGTGGTCAAAGTATAGAAATCAGGCCCGGATAAGGAGTAAGAAGGGAAATGGTAAGGTATTCAGGGTAAGTACACTATATTACATCTAAATGCAGCAGAACCTCACTAATGGGAATAATTTAAAGACATTTATTCCATAATTTTGAGGAAGGTAAATTATCTATAGTTAAAAATAGAAAGTGGATAGAAAAATTGTTATTACTTCCCACTTATTAAATTTCTTCCCATACTCTAGATGCTCAGTCTTCTGTATTTTGAAAATGTTTTCCAACAAGCATGATGTAAAACAATAAACATTTTTTCTATTCCATGTATTTCTAACATTTTCTTTTATATTTCACTTAGGACAAATTTCAAACTATTTTCTTTTTAAATCCCATCTCCCATTGTCTATGGACAAAGAAATAAAGACCTCTCCCACTCCTCCCCCTTATTTGTCTTCCTTTTGAATTAACCTAGTGGCAATAAGGATAGGGATAGACTTGATAACAGGAAGGCAAACTTGAAATGCTTTTCCCACTGTTTCTCATAGTTAATGATGAAATTATTTTATTTGGAACAATGACTTTCACAGTAAGGACAAAAGTGAAGAGAAACTTGCTCAAAGTGTAGTGTATGAGAGTACCCAGACAAGAGCTCAAATTCCTAATGATAATTGTGATGACGGTTTCTAGGGAGATAATTCCATTCTTTGCCATTTGGTTAATTCTGACCAGAAGTAAACCTTCTTTTTGTTGACTGGTGTCATTTCCTTTAAAGAACAAAGGAATAGTAAGATTTAGAGGTTAGAAGCTAAGTAAGATATTCTTGGAACTTCAGCTGGGACAGAAAGCTTCAAAACCTATTTTCTGTTTAAATCCAAAGCTGATTTAGTGCTCTGGAGCATCATGCACTGGGAATAAAATGACTTGGAACTGTGTCTTGACTCCATCAAGACACAGTTTATTGACTGCATCTGGGACAGTTTATTCATCCTACTTATCTCATGTTTCCCTATTTATATGTTGGAAAAAAAATATAAAAACCTATGACAGTTCCATCTGTACAATTTACTTCATAGGGATATTACAAAGATCACGTGAAATAAAGAATATAATTGTCTTAGAAATTGCTGTACACAATATATGCATAATATCATTCCTAACACTAGGGAAGGAAATGGACTTCCACATTTTGTAAACAGTAGCTATGGTAGACTGCATTGTACAGCTTTGAATGGGCCACTTTTGTAAGAGCTTAAAGTCTCTACTTCTCTTAACTGTGTTTGCTGCTCTTAGCATCTACCCACGCCCTTCTCTAAATGGAGCAGAAGAGAAGATGTGTGGTTTAGGGGAGAAGCTGAGTAGGGGGAAACAGTCATACCAGGCAAAAATAAGAGACTGTGTGTATATCTACGTTTGGGGCAGACAGCTAGCTGGTCCAGCATCTGACAGCTGGAACTCTCAAAAATCATCAGAACTGAAGCCAACAGACACACAGCTGTTTCTGAAGCTTGGCTTTGGTCAGTATTATAACAGATATCTACCAGCTATCTAGGAAGAAGTAACCATGAGGAAACCTACACCTGAGTGGAAAGATGAGGGGAATGTATTGTAGGTGAGAACATGAGCACCAATGTGGTACAGGTCAGGGTGCAGTGTCCAATCATGAGGCCCCACCTCCACTACTACCATTCTAGCACAAGCGAGCGCAACTGTTTCCTGACCGGGTTCCCTGCTTTTCCCTTTGTTCTCTACAATACATTCTCAAGATAGTACCCTTTACAATATAGATCAGATCGTTCCTCTTGTAATGCCTCAATGGCCCTCCATCTCACACAGAGTAACTACCCAGTTTCTAACAGGCTCCACATCATCTAGAATCCTCCTTCCCACATCCCTCATAACCTCTCCCCACTACACATGCACTCCCCCGCCCCATTACACACATACACACACACACCACCACTACCACCACCACCACCAGCACTAATTCCTCCTGATTTCCTTCCCTATTCTCCACTTCTTCACTATTCCAACCACACCGACTGCCTTGCTATTCTGTGGGCACTCCAGGTATACTCTGCCTTCAGGGCATTTGCTATGATTGTTCTAAGATAATTTTTTAATAGATATTTGTATAGATAGCTACCTCACCTATTTCAAATCTTTGCTTGTCACCTTCTCAATGAGGCCTACACTGACAACCATATTTAAATTCTAGACTCTCCTCCAGCTCCAGTCCCATTATTTTTCTCTATTTGAAAAATTTTCTGCAACACTTAGTGCCATCTAAAAGGCTGCATAATTGGCTTATTTATTATGTTATTGATTACCGCTTGCCTGCACCTCCTAAAATAAAATATATGAGGACAAGGATTTTTGCCTGTTTTGTTCATATAAGTAAACCAAGCATCTAGAACACCTGGACATTATAGACACTTAATAAATATTTGTGGAATGACTGAGACGAGAGGTCACAAAGACACCGAGTAACCTGTAAGCATGATAAGAATAGTGAGAAAGCCTATGAAAGATAAGGCCCTCTCTTTCATCCTTCTGCCTTTTTCAATTTCCATTCCTATATCCTCTTCCTCACCTTTTCTTTTCTCTCTGGCTTCTCCTATATCCTACTTTACTCCATCTGGTATAGGCATTCATTTCAGAGGCTAGATGAAGCAGGCCATGGGCTTGAACTTAAATCACTATTCACTCTTAGGTCAAATAGTGATATTTATAAATAAAGAAACATGTCAAACTGATACAAGCTAATGAGTTATCTTAAAGTCAACACAGGGAAGACCAGGTACTTACTCCCCATTCTGTCTATTCCTCCCCATTGTATCACATTCAGAAAACATCTTTTTGGAATTACATACACAGCCTGAAGCACATTTTTTTGCATAATCCCAGAGGTAATGAATCTCATTTCCTTCAGAGTAAAAGTACTTTTGAGAAGCAATTAAAGTTAGGGAAAGTTAAGTCTGATAAACCAGCTAAATGATCAAGCTGGATATTTGTTTGGATCAAGAACCAAAATAACTACAAATGCTTGAGACTAGATGTCTGGTTTAAACCTAAACTGACAATACTCAAAATACACTATAAATGTCCAGATCTATGGTTGTGCCATCATTGGGATGAGTACATTTGCTCTCAAAATGACGACTTTGAAAAACAGTATTCATGTGTGTCCTCTGAGAATTTAATTTGAAAAATCATTATTCCATCATTAAATCTCCTCATTAATTTTACAGAATTCACAAGCCATCCGTATTTAAGTTTTGCATCTGTGGAATGAGAGTAGAGACTGTGTTCTTTCCATGTCATGCTGGGAAAAATGGGAGATGTATAAACTAATTAGAGCTCCACCAAGGAAAGATATCATATTAACCCTAAACTTTTTTTTTTTATCTTTAAATAAAATAGTCATGAGAGCCAGAAAACCAAATGCATAATTTTTCTTGTTTTTTATTTCCTCTGATCATCCTCCGCCTTCCCTTTTCTCATCGAGTTTTCTTAGTAGTTTTAACCTTCTGGATTATTCTTTATGCACAATTGTTCTCTAATTTCTTTCACCCCCTCATGTCTGCACTGTGCAACCATTTCGTCCTTCCCGTTGGACCCACTGTTCACAGCTGTGGGCCCCTCCCTGTGATCGGCTGAAGCCTTAGCAGTTCTCTGAGAGGCCCTGCTGACACAGTGAAATAAAGTCAGAAAGCTGTATTAATTTAAGTGGCTTTTCTTCACATTTAGGACTGCTATTATAGTTTTGATGGTTGATAATAAAAGAACTTTTAGTGTGGGAAATCAAATAATCTTTTATAAACATAAATGAGTCTGGACGATGATTACCCTAATGTAATGGGAGAATGAACTCTGATTATGGGTGTCAGTTCTTGCCTTTTTAAAGATATTGTAGGACTAATCTAGCAATTGATAGATTGACACATTCTTTGTAAGGTCTGAAGTTCATCATTAATATTCTGCATTTCTTACATTTGGCTTTTCTATACCCAAGACTTTTCTGAGTATGAGGTTTGAAGGCTTTATAGTATCGGTTTTGTAGAAGTTTCCAGAAGTCATCTGTGAAAAAATATAATAGAGTCAAGTTTGGGGGGAAAAAATCAAGATGGTCTTCAAATAAATTTTGATATACAAGATGTGGACATCATTCACACAAGTTCTCAAGAGAAATGAAGTAAACCACATTTAGGAAGAAATGATTTCAGATGATACAGAAATGTCCCTTGAAAAACAACACACTATTTGTCAGTAGTCAATAATTTACCTGCCTAGGAAAAGATTTCTCTTTATGTTGGAAAAAGTCATTGCTCTATATAACATATGGTTAAAACATATTTATTGAGAATTTAATAACTCTACAATCAGTGTCTCTGTGAATAGTTGCCTAGTTGATAACAAAGATCTACTGTCCTACTGAACTGAAGTGAAGTTCCCTGTCTTAATTACTTTAACAAGATAGTTCATTTAATGAACTTGGTTTTTATAGATCTGCCAATGGTGATTTTTATGTGTACATAATAGAGAGCCAGCAAAGCACACTTCTGTCTAAGGAGCAGATGTTGCTGCCATGCCGTTTTGCTACTCAGACCATCACGTTTTAGCTCACCTTCTCCCCTTCTTTAGGTTCCTCTTTCCCACCCCTTCCAGGCTTTATCTCATTGACAACATTCTCCTTCTTTAAGGCTGAGACCCCAAAGACAACCTCATCTAGGAAGACTCATCTGAGCTCCATAAGAAGTCAACTCTTTCTCTAGACCTGTACATTATATTTTCTTTTCCTCTGTTATAGTTGTCATCACTTTTTTCCATTTTACATAATATTCATCACCTTATCTCCCCAAATATCTAACCTTGTCTTATTACAAAGTGGGCATTCAATAAAGGCTGAATGAGTGAGCAAATAAATTAATACATTAATTTCAAACCATAGACCCTGGTTGCTCTTGACCTGAAGCATCTGTCTTTGTAACCATCTTCCTTTTGTTCCAGGATTAGGCTAGATAGCTGAGGCTCTGCTTCCTCCCTATATTTGTTCAATCTCAGATTATCTCTGCTGAACTAGACAGATAGATTGAATTTTATCATACACAACAAAGCCACACAGATAAGTGGGCCTCTGATGAGAACCAGTAAATCACATCTCAATGTGAATGACGGTAGGCTTGAGGATAACTGGAAACAGAGATATTTGTTTGGAGTGTGGATATGCAGAAAGTACTGTGCAGCTCCTGAGTTCTTTAAGACTCTATTTTCTTTTCAGGCATAGGTTTTCCTCAGGGCACTAATACATTGCCTTTTACATTTATGTATATATTTTGAATGATTGTCTCCAAATACGTTATGATCTCCATGAAGGCAAAAACTATAGCTTTATGACCCTCTGTATCTCTTAAATTAACATAACCATGGTCTCATATATAATATATTCTCATAAATTTAGGTAAGATTTTGCCAGTATAGTAGATCCTTAATAAATGAGTGGAAGTGTCAGATTGTGAAGTGATTTTTTGATGAAGATGATAGCTATCTCACAGTGGTTAGAAGAAAATATTTTACAGGCATGAGGTTGTAATTCTGTAATACTAACAGTTGTATTTCTCAGCTCAGAACATTGCCACCAACCAGAATGTTTTTTCTTCAGAAAATTCTACAGGTAGACTGATTCTCCTGTTTGGAGTGAAAGTTGTCCAAGATGGTGAGATGCGACCACAGAATGAGATTAGATTTAGGGCAGTTTGAGATTATTAAGAATGTTTTCTCTCTTCGTCTTATTCAGCAGAAACTATACATCTAGTGTACATTTCCTGTTTACTTTTGTCACACTCCAAAAGAATAGCTCAAAACAGATTTTATTTCTCAGAGTTTCATAGACATGGAGAATTCCATTGAGATTGGATTTATGAGGTTTTCTTTTCAATAGATATTTATAATCAGAGATATGAACCCAAAGACAGTTATACCAATGAGATTTTATTTTGATCTAAAAATGGCATCATATGTCCTCTTTACCTATCTCATATGGTGTTGACAAAATTATCACTTTTTCAATTTCTTTGACACATCTGGGTCCTCACATTGGCTATTTATGGTTCAGAACTTCAGACTAGCAAATCGATTTGGGGATAGACTCCTTCATGGTTCTCTAGGAAGAGTTTCTTCTTTTAGAGGACAGAGATCTAGGACAGCTCCCAATATTCACGACACACATTCTTTTGCTTTTGTTCTACCAAGTTCCTTGAAACTCTTGTAATTCAAATCCTTATTAACTATCTATTTTTACACTCACTTAATCAGGAACTTGTTTTTGTTTGTTTTTATTCTGTTTTGCTTTTCAAAGCGAACTACCCTTTGGCATCTTGGCTCTGGCTTCCTCATTTTCCAACAAGTGGCATTACCACTCTTGGCAGTTCTAGGAAATTCTTAGCACCTGGCACCTCTTGCTGAAGGTTTATGATACCTCTTTAGAGAGAGGATGAAGCAGAATTCTTCTAAGTTGAACATTCAGTTGGCTGCCTTCTTTAGCAAGAGGATTGTCTTTTCCTTTTTTCTGCTATTTCATCCTTGGAGGGCATGACTGGCAGTCAGCTGGCAACTGTGCTAGCCTTGGGTTGGTATTCATAAGAAAGAATATGAAATCTCTTCAGCTTAGATAACCACCCAAATTGCATTACTGCCTTTTTTCTTTACATTTTAAAAAGGCTAAGATATTTTTCCAGCACCAAAATAATAAGAAATCAAGGGAATGGCTAATCTTTTGGTCCTGCTTTAGCATGGATTTCAGCTATAGGTGGTGATTAGCCATTCTCAGAAGATTGACATCTTGCAAAGGAAGCCTTTTTTTTTTTTCTTGTTACATGGATTTTCCTCTGTGAGACACTAAAGGGGTACCATCAGTTGAGAGCAGTGAAATTATCTACTAGTGGGAGTGGCATCACATTTTGTCTTGAAAATCTCCAAGCGTTAAATACTTGAAGGGAAGAAACAAAAGAGCAATTATAGCATATTTCAAAGAGTGTGCATTTAGGAGCTTCTCCACTGGGAATACTTGCTTCTTTATGCCAGGCCTTAGTGAGGTATATTGGAAGAGAAGCCAGGCCATGGAGAAAGATATTGTAAGAGAGAGTGTAATGCCAACAACGAAGGGGAGACTTAGCACCATGGCTGCCCTCCAATTACTTTGCTGAGAGATCAGTATCAAGCTGTTGCCTTTTGAAGATGAGACATTGAGAAAGTGGCCAGTAAACAATATGAAATAATATCTAATTTATGTAAATCCTCACCATACATGTGAGCACACAGATTAGTAATTTGTCTGATAAAAGCTTTTTTCCAGTCATATCTTTTATGCAGACTGAGGACTCAAGGCATATTGACCAACTCTAAGAGAGATTCATGTGCAGTGTCAGTAGCTGATATCCAATACAGAACAGAGTTATTTCAGATGAAGAAGAATCATCTTAGAGTTTAGTTACATGACTCATGATTTAGGGCACAAATGAACATCGCCTCTCCAGAATAATGGTATAATTGATGGGGAAAGTTTACATTGCCCCTACCCCCAACCCTGTATCATTTTTTTATCAAACTTTTTTTGTTCGACTTCATAGATTCACTTGAAGCTGTAACAAATAATACAGAGAGTTTTTGTGTACACTTGATTCAGTTTCCTCCAGTGGTAAGTAACATCTTGTAAACTTATAGTACGATATCACTGGCAGGATATTGACATCCATACAATCCACTCATCTTCTTCAGATTTTCCAGTTTTATTTGTGAACAATTGTGTGTGTGTACGTATTTAGTTCTATGCAGTTTTATCGTATGTGTAGGTTCTTGTATTCACCACCACAGTCAAGATACTAAACAGTTCCGACACCATAAAGACCCCTCACATTGCCCTTTCATAACCACATTCAGCTCCCTCCCATCCTTTACTGTCCCCCTCCCCCAGACAACCACTAATGTGTTCTCCATTTCTGTAAGTTTGTCATTTTCAGAATTTACATAAATTAAATCATGTAGCATGTAAGCTTTTGGGATTGACTTTTTTCATAACATGATTTCTTTGAAATTCATCCAGGTTGTTGTGTATTAATAGTTCATTCCTTTCTGTTGCTGAGTAGCATTCCATGGCATCCTCACATATTTTTGCTTCTCTGATAGTGGAGGTAGTAACCTATCTCCACAATTATAGCTCATAGACACAACACATTTCTTTCCCAATTATGTCTGAGGCATTAACAATGGAGTATTCATGACTTTCCTATAGTAATGCGTGTGAGCAAGGTCATGCTTATGTCGTAGTGGAAAACTAAGGCAGGAAATACCTTGTGCAGAAAGACTTTCCTCCCAATCTGGTGTCCTCTCTTCGAGCTCGAGACCTATTTTTCTCACAAGATCCCTGCCCCTCCTTTCAGGGTTACTCTCCTTTCCTTATCCAGCAGATGGAGCAGAGGGGATGTGATTCTTGTATCTTTGTGATGACCTTGCTCCTCTTGTGGACAGGTTACATGACGCCCACATCTGTTCTGATTTTAATTAAATTGACACTGAGCAGGGAAGTGAGGCAGTGAAAGAGACAATGTTCTGAGAAAAAGCAAGAGTAGTTTACTGATAGTTGTGCATTTGTAATCAGCTTCTGAGGTCACGTGCTCACCTCTGTAAGAAAGGAGCTGTCATTTCTCACTCACACCAATGGCCAAGAAGTATTTACTCACTCACTAATGGATAGCCCAGGTACCAGGCAGATCTAAATAAACCCCATGAAGACCTATCTGGAGCAGGGTGTACAATGACCCTGGCACTGACTCCCTTGTTCATCTGATCCCTTCTTACTAAAGGTGGTGAGAAGCTAAGGAAATTGTGTGTGGAGGACCACATTTAGTACAATTCTCTGATGGGTATGGATTTAGGTTGCTCATCACTGCTGACCCAGTCTTCTAGTCCCTTCTTATTCTTGCTGTTTTTTCTAAGAAGGGACGCAGATTATGTTTAGTTCTTTGATTATCTTCTAGGGTCTTCTAGTTGGCTGAAACAAAAGTTATTCTCAAGGCCCATCATTATCTTCACCTTCCACTCCTTCTCACTGCCTCCACTCCACTGCTATTTACCACTGCAGGCACCTGTTTGCTTTCACACATCTTGCTCTTCCTCTACCTGGAATGTCCTTTCCTCCGTTCTTTCTATCAAATGTCTAATTTACCTTCATCCCATTTCCTGACTTGCCCACACACTTTGTTTTTGGTATATATCAATGGTCACAGTCTCTCTGTGGGTCTAAATCTCATGGATTTTGAGATCTTACACAATAGAACCATACTCTCCTTTGATTTTGTGGTATCCAGTATTTTGTAGTCACCTAATACATGTCTGCTGCATAAGGAATGGAGAAGAAAGAGAACATGGTCTGTCTGATGACTCTCTCCCTGCATTCAGGGAGACCTGCTCCCTTCGCACCATTTCCATTCCTCTGTTCAACAGCAGGGAACCCCTTCCCCACAAGTCTCATTCAGTGTTCTAGGACATCTACATGAAGAAGAGTTTTGTCCCACCCCATGGGGTTCAATTTATTGGCACCTGTCAAATTCCTGAATTGCCATCCCAGCCCTGGAGTGTTTATCATTATTGTTATTACCAGTTAAGTGATTTCCCTTCCTAGGAAAGCCCTTATGGAGGGTTATTCTGCCTTGTTCTCCTTCATTAATTGGCAAATTCTCTTTTTATTTATTTATTTATTTATTTATTTATTTATTTATTTATTTATTTATTTATACCTCACATTTGTATCTTTCAGGTGTCTGTGTATTTTCCAAACACATTTTCAAGCTAATGTCACATGGACAAAAAATAGACATTTCCTCCAAGGTTTCTGCTTATGTGAGGGACATTTCCTCCAGGATTTCTGCTTATGTCTGAATAATAAATAAAATGTTTGTGCCTAAAGGAAAAGAGGCAGAAATAGATTGGACAGCCATTTAGAAAAACATCTTTTCTTACTTAAAGAAATTAAGTCAGAGTTTACCCCCCTCTTTAGAGATAGCAAGGAGAAACAATTTAAAAATACAAAATGGAAATAATTTTTCATTGAAACATCTGCATACTGTACATGTGTTTGTGTAAGCCCTGCATGCTTAAATTAGTCTCCTTGTGTCAGAATTTGAGCAATAATTATATCAATTATGCTTATTAAGCTCCCCCAAACTATTAATTAAAGTCTCTATGAAAAAATCTACCTTGGTTGAATGTTCTTATTTGATCTCTCTCTGAAATTCTTGACTTTTTCACATCTGTCTTGCTCATTTGTATCCTCAGACTTTTGCTCAGCATATGCACTGTTCTATATTTGTAAAATTATGCTTCATAGTGCTTGTCACCATTCCAAAATATGACTTCTTTCAATCTTTTTCCTTGCTTTTAGGTGAATATATCTTATCTTCCCCATCTAGTATGTAGTTCTGAGAGATAAAAAAACATGATTTTGCTATGTACTTTGTACCTAACAAATAGCTAATAAATATACATTCATATTAAAAGAACAGCCTTCTGGGTTGCAGAAGGTCCTACAGGTTAGGTCAAGCCATTTGAGAAGGTCACTGCGACTCAGGTCACTCAGAGCAGGCAGCCTGCAGATGGTGAGCAGTGAGTTCATCTTCACACACAATTCACTAGTGTTCACACTCTCTGACTTGGACCTGAACAAGGAGCAGAGAGTCTACGCTTCCAGAAGGCAGTTTCTCACAACTAGCTGTATAATCCAGGTGGTGATTCCCATTTTGTGTCTGAGACCAATGAGGCCCAGGGACATCTCATAGCTGCAGTGTATTAATATCAGGATCTATAATGGTAAGGGCTACTGACTTTAAAATACTAATGAATTTGTTCATTTATTATCATTTGTACTTGGAAAATAATACCAGCTGACTGATCAATATAAGTCCTAAAATGTACATGTCAACAAAGCTACCATAAATCAGACTTAAACCTTGGAATTGCCTCCTAGAAGCCTTCGTTTATTCAGTGTTGCTTGAAAGAACAAAGACATCTTGAAAATAGCCATCTGGCAACAGGTGCCATCTCCCTTCCTTTCTTTCTTTCTCACAAAGTAAATGAAATTCTGCAGTAAGTGATTCCTAATATTTAATCCAATGCTTTGATATCAAATTTTGGAGCCATTTCTGTGAATGTGTGATGCCAATTCTATTGACATGCCACATACACAGAAGCAGCTGGAAAATCTGTGGATGTTATTGTAGCACCCACCATTCCGGAGATTTCAATGGCTAGGTCTGAGAAGTCATGTTCTCCATGAGGACCAAGTCCTGGGAAGATTTGGGCAAGGTCAGGGAAAGAATCAAATTGCATTCATATTTTCTTTTGCTGTCTTTTATGTCCAGTGGGTAGCAGGATTCATATTTTCTTTTGCTGTCTTTTATGTCCGGTGGGTAGCAGGATTTTGACTTGTTTACTTATTTGCTCACTCATTTCAGTGGATTAGCTAATAAAGTTCAAGCAACCTGTCCAAAATTATAAATTAGCATTAGTAATTCAAGATTACTGATTTCTTAGGTGTCCTGGAAGAATATACAGTCATTTTCACTTCACTTGAATCATAGAATTTTTAAAAGACCTTCTAAGTCACACAGCCTCCTTCCCCACTCCTTGTTAGCTCTCCTTTAGGCATGCATTCTGCCCCTGCTTAGATTAGTGGGTCTCAAGAGGTGTGCAGAGGCACATCCGTGTTCCTTGAGCCCTTCACAGGTGAACTCCTAAATACTAGGAAACGTGTAAGCTTTATTTTCACAAAACCTTAGCACATGAAAATCACGGTGATGGCTGACAATAGGTGTCATGTGACCTGCTGTAGAGAGGGGATTATAGTTTGCAAGGAGTAATGCACAGAAGAGCCTGATGGTGGCGCTAAGTACAAATTACATGCTCAGGGGACTTGACCTCAGGATGATGAGAAGACTGGAGAGCAGCATCAACGCAGACGGCTCTGTTCACACCGCAGGGTGGTGTAGAAAGGTGGCAAGGGGGTTGTGTGACAACTGCGGAGGCTCTTGTGGAAGAGGAGATTTATCTTTAGAACACAGTAGAGATTATGTGGCAATTATTGCTGACCTGCCTAATGCTGTTTTCAAGATTTTGTGTTAAAATAGTGTCATGAATACAAAACAACTGAGGATTACTGCTTTGCTCCCTTTTCATAATGGAGTCTCATTACCTCATAAAGCAGTCTGTTTCAGTTTTGCACAGCTTCGGTATTGTACAGACTATATTAAAAATACTTGCTATACCAACCTAAAATCTGTCTCTCTGTAGCTTTTAATGAAGAGTTTGTGTTTTGTTTTTGAAATAGAAATATATTCACCAAACTTTGTGTTGACTGAAACTGGCTACACTGAATCATATTCATACACTGAAACCCATTTTAAAGCGTGGACTCAGAGATCCACTTACAGAATTTCTGTTTAACAGTGGCCCAGGAGATACATATTTTTATAAAGCTTCATAGGTATTGCTGATGGACAGCCAATTTTGAGAAATACTGCTCTCCTCTAAGCTTCAGCCAGTTGCTATCTCTCCTAGGTTAATTAAACTTTTTTTTTTTTAAATATATATAACCTAAGGACCAGGTTCTCAATATACAGATCTCATTCATTGCACATTTTCACTTGCTTTTCATGTAGTTTCACAGCTCTCATCTACAAAGAAAGACAGAATTTAGATTCTAAGTATATACATTTACATCATGTATACCTGCCCTGAGTGTGTAGGTCATATCTAATACTGATCATCTAGGAACACATTAATTCCAGACTCTTAAAACACACACATGCATGCATGCATACACATCAATGAATTACAAATTTTTTCTTTCAAGGCTCATCATCCTTCCCTGTCCTTTCCTTTCAATTTCAAGCTTCTTAATTAAATGCGTGAACAGAGAAACTGTGTTCTTGATAGATGTTACCTGTCATGGGTTGCAGTCCATAATGGAAAACCTAGTTGTTCTAGGTTTTTGTTTTTGTTTTCTTTCCATTATATTTGTAAACCTATACTAAAGTAAGTAAGGTATAAACATTTATAATAACAAGAATAAGTAAGCAATAGAGGAGATGACTCCCTTGGCTTTGAGAGAACTTTATCGACATCAGCCCTAAAATAGAATGCACTGTTATTGCTCAGGACTCTGGTGGACTCTTACAGGTACATGTCCTTCCTCTGAGCCACATCCTTTTTGATCGTCTCCTCTTCCATTTGAATCGAGCTGTGGTCTTTTTCTGTCTGCCCACATAGATCATGGTCCTCTCATAGTCTCCTTTTTACATCTGCTCAGACTGATCCAATGACACCAAGTAAATCTTTTATAATGTTAGCAAACTCTTGACAAACAGGTCTAAATTCAACTTCCAATATTTTGAGATTCTGCTCTGCAGTCTTTGTTATGACTATTAGTACTTTTTTTCTAGTGCACAAGAAATAGATATTCATCACAAATAATTAGAACATTGAATTTAATAGACTAAAATAATAGAGTGATGAAAATATAGTTAGACATACATACATCTTTTTTTTTCAGAAACAACAGAAACACACTATACATTCAGTTGGTTGACTTTCTTTTTTCTACTAAACGGCATTCCATGAGTATTTTTTCTATACAAATAAAGTATGGAAACTTTTCATAAAATTGAATACTTACACTTATTATATACACATAACTCAATTACTTTTACTATTGTTAGGTATTTAGATAGTTTCTAGTTCTCCACTATCATAAAGGTAATGTTCATAATTGCCTTTGCACCATGAGAATTAAATGTTGATGTGTTTTTCTAACTCTGCTAAAAAAACCATTCTGTCTTCTATATTTGGGAGTGAGGGTTTGGTTATCTTCTTTCATTAAAAGTACAGGGAACGGTGATTTGGGGAAAGTAAACAGTGGTTATTTCATCCAGCTTATAGCCTGGGTTCACTGTGAGGGCCTATCTCTTTTCACATCTCTCTAAGTTAGGGAGAAAATGGTGCTAATCTCCCTTAGCCTTCTAGAATCTACTCTGGTGTTCCATTTCCTTCTTTCTTTTTCGATAGTGGGGAGGGGTACTTCTTTGTGCCAAAGAAGGAAGAGAATGAGGGTAAGGGAAGACACAGGGGACTGAGCCTGACAGCACGGAAAAATACTGACATAAATTAATCAAACGAAGCATCTCACAGGATTGAATTAGTTCCTGATTTATGGTTGCAGCACTGCGGCTGCCAGGCCCTTTCTTCATGCTCATCCGTTGTTGCCCCTGATTTATGTGGGAGCTTCGACGCATTGGCTGACTAGGAATCCTTGCAGGATGGATGAAAGGGAGAAGGCAGCTTCAATACTGGTCTGGTCCAATCTTGATTCCACCCCTCAGAGTGCAGACCCATCTATCAACTTTACTGTTTGCTTCATAAACTCAATGTTTGTGCCTTTAGGCTCTTGTTATATTTCTATGGTAGCTGGGATAGTGACAAAGGAAAAAAAAAATCTTTTTTTTTTTTTTTTAAACTTAAAAATTCTTAGAGCATTTTAAACCTGGGCAGGATTAAAACTAAATCAGTACTGATGTTTCATGCTATTACCTTCAAGGAGTTGTCTATCTTTATGTTAGCCTCTTCAGGTATTGCTAATTTTTGTAATGAGAGGCACCTGGTGAAGGGTGATTTGTAAGATCATGTGGTTTGAACACTGGTAATTTCCTCCTTTAGAGACACTACCACTGCAACATTTCTTTACTGAAAAAAAAAGATTGTTGAGAACAGCTTGCTGCTCATTCTAGAAATCTATCTGTGGCCTAGTGGTGTTCATATATTCATTTGTTCAATTATTTTCTTTTTCTTTCAAGATCTAATTATGTGCCATATACTGTTGTCTATGTTCTCTTTCTAAGTCCCAGTCTTCAAGGATTTTATGGTCTGAAGGGGGAGACAGACATACAACATTATCAAATAAGTAACCATATGATTATAGATGTATAATTGCTAATGACAATAATTCTAAGTAAATTCTAAGTTATGTAGAGTATTTCTAATTTTTAAAGCAAACATGGAAGAAGTTAACACCTTTGAAATTCATATGAAACATTCTTTTAAATATATTGAGTAGGGTTTGTTTGTTTGTTTGTTTGTTCACCTAGACTTGGTTGTTGAAAATGGCTAATATTACTTGGAAAGCCTTGTGGTAAGGTCAAAAATCCAGTTCGCTAATAATAATTCCTTTCAGAATTATCTAAATAATGTTTGAATGTCAAGGCATAAAACTTTTTTATTAGACTTTAAGAGTTGTGATTATAATTTCCTAATCTATACTTCAGGCGAAAGAGTCAATATCTCTAAAACAAATTTTTTAAATTTCTAAATAGTATCTACCTCATAAAGTTGTTATTAAAATGAAATAGAGTATATATTTGATGTATTTAGCACAATACCTGGCAATTAGTAGATATTTAACAAATGTCTGTTAAAATTTTGTTAGTTTATTTCTAGCACAAATATTTCTCTTATGTTTCAGAATCACATATTGTTTATTGAACATCGCCAACTAGATATTCTACAGAAACTTCAAATTCATAATATAAAAAAAGAATCAATTGTTTTCTCACTCAAATCTGCTACTCCTACTGCTTGCCCTAGATTAACGATTAGCCATCACCATCTACATAGATGTCCATATCAGAAGTGTGGTACAATCTTCATATCCTGGAAAAAAGCAAAGATTCCACACATCTAGTAAGCTCTTCCACTTCCTTTACCCTGCCATGCTCTTCCTTTCTTGGAGCCTTTACACATGTAGTTCCCTCTGCCTGAAGCACCGTCTTTCTTCATTTCAACTATATATCTCCTTTGCATCCTTCAGGTCTCAAGGAAAAGTCACTTTTTCCAAGAGGCTTTCTTAGGCCCCCATATCTATTCTACAGGCTCCTTCTAAGTACTCCATAATTCTTTTACCATTTCTAATATAACACTTATCATATTATCTGGTAAATAACTATTTTTTGTACTGATTCATGATCTCTATGATTCAGTAACTGTAATATTCATCACATTTTATCCCCATGCCTTTTATAGATTCAGGAATAGGTTCTTGGTACTGCACTACTGAATGAATGCATCTATTTCCAAAGTCGATTCCAATAGAGAAGATTTCAAAAATAATTTAAAGAATATTTTAAATTAAAGGAGATAATCTTCCAAATGAGTTCAAAGAATCTGCATATACATGCTATTTCCATACAGGGGCTTATGTTATACATTCACTTAGTACTTTATAGATGGAGTGGCCAACATTAAATCGATTTTCATGATTTTTTTCCAATAATGATAGAATAAACCAACTATATTTGTAGTAACAAGATTATAGTGCCTCAACATTACACCTTCTTCACTTCTTCTCTTCCCTGAGGTGGTTTACATATCTTGGAAAAAAGCAAAGATTCTTCCAGTCCCCGGTGCTTTGCTATTTCTTTGATTCTTTCAAGAATTTCAGTGTTAAAGAGCACTTTAAAAGTTTTGACTTCTCCTTGGAGGCCAGATTTTCAGAGGGATGCTTCACTAACCCTTTGGGAAAGGGTAAGCAATTTCAAACTTTGCAAAATTTTCCCTACACAACCTGGCATCAGACACAAGAGCAAACAGAGCTTTTGGCTTCCTGTGGGATACTGATTTTCCCTCTCTGCTCCAGCATTTCCTCATCCTCTTAGCATCCTCTGCAAAAAATGAAACATAAGATTTGAAAAACTAAAAATACTAAAAGTTACAGGTTATTCTGTCATCATGGGTTATGTGAGAATTCCATTTGCTAGGGGACTGATGTAACAAACTATTGCCCTTCAGGGTCATTGAGTGGACTTTTAGACCATGGAGAAGATTGAGGTTAAATAACAGGTATTAGGAACCATGAGATAAAAAGCTTTTTGGAAAAGTGGGCTAGAAGAGCACCAAGAAACAAATCTGGTGAGATAATGGAAGGCAGAGATAATGGCCCCACAAAGCAAGCAGGAAATACCTTTCTGAGTTTCTCTTGTAGCAACAGAGTAGGTAACTGTAGATAGGTGGAAAATGTGAGTTTGGATGGTTGATTCTTAAATAAAGTAATGAGCTAAATGGCCAACTTTGTTCCTTGAAAATATTCTTATAAATTTAGGTTCCATCAGTGGGTAACTTTCAGCTCTCCTGCTAATGAGGTCTTCATAGTCAAGGCTAATTGACTGTGCCCATAATTTAGCCCCATCTCCAGAGTCTATGTTGAATCTTATCGTATAGAAGGAAAGATTTGAAGAACTCTTACCTGATACTCAGGAACTCTATTTTCAACCCTGTTTGCTGCCTAACTGGCTTTAATTTAGCATGCACTCTTAATTAATAGAGAAAATTCTTATTCCAGGTATCCGTTTCTCATCTTGTCCTTCGGTTCTGAGTACTGAATCCAGTTCTTACCCTTGACAACTGAATCTCTATGTTGACAACTTATCTAATACTTTTGTTCCCTCTTAGATATTATATCGCTTCTGGATTGTGCATTCTTCCTAGAAGTTAAAATTTTTGCATTACTTCTTGTGGTTCTATTTTCCCCAAATACATTGCCTATAACTTGCCTATATCAATGATTTGTTTGATGTTTTATTCCTTAGATACTTTGTCTTTAGGTCATGCCAGACTCCTAACCAGAAACTAGTCACTTCAGTGGAAAGATTTAATCCTGAATTACATTTCCATCTCACAGTAATTAGATGGTTTATTCCCTGTGCCTGGACATTTGACACTGGTCAAACTGGTCATTTAGTCTAGTTAGTTGCACAGAAGATCTGTACATCAACTTCTGAACTATACTTTAAACTGTCCGCTATATATCTTTACCTGCATTTATTATAGGCACTATGAACTCAGTGTATGTAAGCCTGAATGTATCACTTTTCTTCAAAATCTGCTTCTCCTCAAAATCTCTTTTTTGATTAATGAAATTACCATCTGACTACCTAACTCAAGCCAGAAACTTTGGAGTCAACTTTGATTCAACTTTTTCCTTCACCTCCTGTATCCTGGGTTCTCTATTCCTGTCTTTCTATGCTGTCTCCATGAGTGAACTCATTTAATCCTATAGTTTAAATATTATCTGTATTTTGATGAGATTCAAAACACAGTTTTAAGAAATGTGTATGGAGGAGAGGGGTCTCCATAGTCATTACAAATGTGTTTATTAATGCAGTAGTTAAATAGCCATTCCCACATTTTTCCAAATATAAAATTATGATAAGGCATATTTTTCTTAAAATTATGTATCACCCTAATAGTTTGATATTCCAGTATATCACACTATTCCTGCAAGATGAGTCTCGAAACTTTTTTTTTTTTTAAATGAACCTGAACCACACTTTCTGCAAAACATGTCCTGGTCTTCCACAGAGAGAGTTCTTTGCTATCCTCTAAGCCACGGTGCATTTTCTGATCAACCTGTCAATCCCTATTGAAATACTTGTATTTGTGAACCAATTGAATATGAGTTACTAATTGCAGAATTTTTGTTTGTTTTTGTTTTGTTTTCACTTCTATATTCCCAGTCCTTTACAAATCCAATAAATATCTGTGTTCAATGACCTTACTAATAAATAATTATAAGAATAAAGAAGAGTGGCGTAGCAGGAAACCATCCAGAGCAAGAATCAATTGCCTCTCCGAAGTTAGATTTTTTGACTAAATATTGGCAGAAATTAGTCGCTTAGTTTTGTTTCCTTCATTTATGCTTGTTCTATATTTTTCTTTGTGTTTTAAACTCAGGAAAGGATCTTTTTATAATGTAGTTTTTGTGAACTAACATGACAAAATGGTTAAGAAATTAGCCTCTGGACTCAGCCTGCTGAGATTCAAATTCTTTGAAAGACTATCACTTTCTAGCTGGATGACTTGGGAAAGTTGCTTGATCTCTCTGTGTGCTTCTGTAAAGATGAAGTTGTAAGTGCTTTCTCAATAGCTTCTCATAATAAATAGATGAGTTAATATGTATAAGGAACCTATCACAATTCTTAGAACATAATAATGAACATGATGTACATGATTAGGGCAAGCAGTTCAAACTCTTTTTTGTAGCATTTATTTTTACTTTTGAAAAGCTATTTGTTTCTAAAAGACTCTGGAAAGATGCGGCTCATGTGATCTTGTAAAAGATAGAATGAACCAAAGCTTTCTATCAAGCAATTCACCATAAATTTTCTAAATTGTACTATATTTTCTTATTTTATTACTTAAGGTTCTCTGTCAGCTTGACCTCAATTTCTTTCCTTTGAATTTCAACGTTTTTTGTTCTCAGGACACCATTTTTTGTCACTCACTGTTGACCACTGTCTCCCCGCAAACACCGTTTCCTTACACATTAAACCACATGAAAATCTTCTTGCCTAGTTCTTTCTGACCATCTAGTTAGAAAAATAAGCAGTACCATACTGCCAGAATTATCTTTTCCAATTTTCTTTTCACTCACTGATTCTCTTTCCATTCACAATTTCCCTGCATCTGACTTCCTGGAGGCTGTTTTGTTAACAGCTCTTTATCCAGCAGCAAAGCATTTTCATCCTGGGAGGACAGATATTTCTGGCATTTCTCCCTATATCATTGCTACTGTTGCACAAGTCAGGGAGGAATTGTACCTAGCTGACCCCCCAAGACACTAAAAGTGACATAGGATGTTCTAGCTCTCACGCATAGTGGTGAAGTCTCTTCTCATTTTTTATTACTGGGACGAGCAGCATAGCTGAATCACTTCCCACCTTTTTCCATGGAAATTTGTTGACATGCATTCCAGTTTTTATATATTCTTTTAAAAACACAGGGAAAAAAAAAAAAGCAAATCTAATACCCTAAAGGGAAAACTATTTTTCTGCAATTTCCTTGAGAAAAGGATTAAGAATGCAATGAATGAATGAATGAATGAATGAATAAACAGATAGATAAGTATGAAGGAAAAGGATAAGCCAAAAAAAAATTGCAAGTTTTTGGTTGAGGTGACTGCGTGGATGGTGTGGATATCAACTGAGATAATTTAGAAAAGGAGTCAGAGTATGAGGTGTTAAATGATACACATGTTGTATTTGTGCTAATGGTTGCAGAAAGTTCTGCACTGAAACATAGTTGAGAGTCTCCAGCATGTGAGTGATCTTTGATAACCCAAGAGTGGATGCCATCATCCTGGAGGTTATGCAGAAGAAGATAAGAGAACTCAAGGTGAAATCTAGGAAAACACTAACATTGAACTGGGATTTCTTTTAGGAACAGAAAAAATGTGGGCATATTTATAACCTGAGGCAAAAAAAAAAAAATGCAGAGAAAGGAAGTTGTTGCAAGAAATTCTCAAAGACTTTGATAGCCTGTGGGTTAGGCCTTTGGGAAGGTCCTAATTAGGACTTTTGGTCCAAATTAGGTCACCAGCTTTTAGATCTGTTTGAAATTCAACTGAATTAGGCAAGGTTGTGTCTACCAATAATACCCGACACAGGTCTACAGGTCATTTATATTATTTATTTTGTGTTTTTCAACAATTCTACAATTTAGGTATTATTAACACATTATTGAAGGTGAGAGAAACAAACAAATTAAGACTCAATGGGTAAGGGCACATGCCTAAGTGTCAGACCTACTTAGTGCCAGAGCAGGCTCCTAGGCCTGACCACCCAACTCTAAATCTTTTCATTTTTATAAAAAACACTGTGTACTTTTATGCTTTTTTCTGCACCTATTCTCCTCAATCTGTTTAGTTTAACTCTTTTTAGCTCTTGCTTTTATATGCTTATATTATACTATTTTGATGAGAACCCTAGACTGATAATGAGAGGACAGCGACAACAAGACACTGGAGAAAAAAAATGCCAACCTATTTGCCATTAATCACACACTTTTCTTCTAGCTAACATGCAAACTGATGCAAAGGCAGTGATCCAAAACAATGCCAATAGTCATTGAATGAAATTGCTAAGAGGTTTGAATGCTCCCTCTAAAGAGGACAGGTCTGGTAATTGCAAATGAGTTTAATTTGTTTCACATCTGAATTATCCTGGGCTTAGTATCCAAATTGGCTTGCTTCTAGAGTTTGTCAGGTTAGTACCCTGCACACTCTCCCTTGTCAAGGGAGAAGGAAGTCTGATGAAGAGCAGGGCATGGTTTGGAGTCAGTCTGTTCATCAAGCCAGTATATATCACACACACAACCATGTAATTCAAATACGATTTTTCTCTGCAAATCTCCCTATCTCTACTCCCAACAGGAATAATCGTTCTTTCCTCTAAATTTCCACTGCTTATGCCAATATTATAGTATTAACTGTATCACACTTAGAGTAGTATTAAAAATTAAGAGTACAAACACCTCCTGAGTTTGACCCAGGTCAGCCATTATTAGCTGTGTGGGTAGTTAATTTAATGGGTAGGTCATTTAATCTCTATGTTCCAGCCTCATCATTTATAAAATGGGATTTTAATAGTACCTATCTCATATGGTTCTTGGGTGGATTAAGTGAGTTAATACATGTAAAGAACATATATCAGCTCTTAGTACATGAGGATTGCTACATAAATGTTAGTTATAATCATTAATTTATTTAAAGCCTATTCCACTGAACTGTGAGGATCTTTCAGACACTGGTTATTCTTTAATTATTTAATATTTTTTTCCAGATAGCACTATCTGAAATAGAGATGTTCAGTTACTGCTGGTTGAAAGAAGAAAATGACTGTCATCTTAAAATGAATTATGCAGTGTCTGACAATTAATGAATTCAGTGAGTGAGTGAGTGATGAGTGAGAGATCATAAATTTTGTAGAATAGAAGCTAATGCATAATGGGCATTTTATATATCTTTCAAGGTGCGTAGTCTCCATCATCAAGGCATCTACTTGCTTTTTAGATGGATTCCATTAAGGCTTCCAATTGTTTTTAACTAGATAGTCAAAATGCAGTTGGAGTATACTGGGTCAAAGGACTCTAGTGTAGGATTTCAGAGTCTTGAGACAAGTGGTCTATAGCTGTCATAGAAGCATTGTGGAGAAAGCTTAAGTAAGGCTTGAAAGACAGACAAGTATTAGAGAGCATAAATGGGAGGGGAGCACCTGCTAAAACATGCAGCTTCTGTCTCCTTTTGATTAGTGCTGTGCCGTAAAACAAACACAAACACAAGAAACAAAAACCTGAGGGAACAACCTTCACCCTCAGGGAAAAGACCATTGCATTCATTAGATGGAAACTTGGAGGAAAATTTATCCAACTGACTCTTTAAAAATGATAAATTAGAAAACATTTTAAGATGCTCTATCTTCAGCGACAAAGAGGGAGTGTGAATACTTCTCAAAATGCAGGTGAGCTCCAGGAACTATGTTTGTCCCAGTTTGGTGAAACAAGACTCTTCACACAAGGAGAGTTTTTCAGCAGGGTCCTGGCTACCGTGTTGGTTGTAGAGGCTTCTGGGTGAAAGGTGGGGGCCTCTCCTCAACACAGTATAATTGGATCCTTGTGGTTCAAGCAAGCAAAATATTCCAGACCCTTTTGCAAAGCCTCAGTGCCGCAGCCTTGGCATAGGAAAGCCATTGACCTCTAGCAACTGGACAACACATTTTTTTTTGTGGCCCAAGCTTCTGTAAACTTTGTGGAGAGCCAGGCCACATGGCCTTGCTGGACTGTGGCTCGGCTCACTCTGTGAGTGTTCCAGCTGACACCAAATCACAAATATGTTTTGTTCAGAGTATGTTCCCCCTTAATTTCTAAATGTATATGTATTTCAAGGAAAATTAAATCCACGAGTTTCTACTTCATTTACTCTTAAATTATTAAAATGCTGTTTAAGAACATTAGGCATCCAAGGAGCTTTGTGAGCCATTCTTATAAGTATTTGAAAGACTCTTCTCTTCACTTAGCAACAGTTTCATCTAGAACAAGTGGGTGTGGAGTTCCATAGAATGCAAGTTTGGTTTGGAATTCTGAATCAATGTTTGATGTATAGCAAGGGACTCTAAACATGGTGAAATACATACTCCTCTCAATATGGGAAGGGTATTAAAATAATACTACCAACTATGAGTCTAGGAGAAAATTTGTCACTTGTCCCCTGGAATTCTTGAGGAATAAACCAAACACAAGGTAACATTTACAGAGCACTGACTACACATCAGCCCCTGGGCTCCATGCCTTAATGTCCCTCACCACTACAGCACTGTGAGAAAGAAATTGTCCCCATTATTTGAATGAGGCTTAGAACAATAGATCCTATTACCTAAGTCCTTGACCCAGGTCAGCCATTATTAGCTGTGTGGGTAGTTAATTTAATGGGTAGGTCATTTAATCTCTATGTTCCAGCCTCATCATTTATAAAATGGGATTTTAATAGTACCTATCTCATATGGTTCTTGGGTGGATTAAGTGAGTTAATACATGTAAAGAACATATATCAGCTCTTAGTACATAAGGATTGCTACATAAATGTTAGTTATAATCATTAATTTATTATGATTGGTGGCACCGGGACCTCCCTTTCCAAAAGTACTTACAATATGCCCAGAACTTTACTAAATAATCCATTCAATAGTTATTTATTCATTTGAGAAATATTTGTTACAAGTCTCAGTTTCAGTCACTGTTTATACTTAAAATAACCCAGCAAGATAGGCATTATGGTTTCCATTTCACAGGTAGGACAGGGGACGTGAAGCATGGGAAACAAGGTTCGGTGGTTTAGTTACTTGTCCAAAGCCACCTGTCTAACCTGAAAGTCCTTTGTCTTACTGTGCCATTGCCTCCCTAATACAAGTGTATCAGGCAAAGGGTTACTTGGTGTCATCACACTGTGGCTGCTCTGATTTGTGGACAACTTTTTAGAAGCAATCTGACATAAAGTCACTTAGTAAGGGGGAACATTAACTCATTAATTTGGGTGGCTTTAAATTCTTGCCCTTCATGGAGCTGGCAGACCGGCTGCTGGTTTTTAAGTATAAATATTGGGAATAAGGCATCGACCCCTTATTTATAGAAGAGGAGGGGCGACCTTATCTAGTTCATTAACAGTAGAGAGTTTATCCATATTACACAGACACTAAGTAGAAAGCCATATGATAGGTTTTTAATGAAAGTCTGGCTGGGGTTGTCGTGATAGCAGAAGCAAAATGAAATTTGGGAGGGGCTAATTGTCCCTACTCATTTGAACTGAAGTTGTGATTTCTCTAATATAATTATAGCAGAGTTAAAGGAAACAGGGGCACTTCTCTGTACTACAAAGAATAAAAATGGGGGGGAGAGCACTCTGAAATTAAATGGAGTCTCTCCTTCAATGCCCCTGCCAAAATGTTTGGAGAAAAGAAACCACTAGAGGGTGCTGTTCAAACAGCCAAAGAGATGGAGAGAAGGTAGTGCACATCCTGTATTGAAATCAGCAGGAAGAAATTTATTTAAGAGGTATTGCAATCATTTGTAACCTTCAAACAAACTATTGCTCTTGATTTACACCTGCCTTGTAAACTTTTACTGACATGCACCTTCAGCTCTGATAAGACTGAGCCATTGTTTCTTCATGGGACTGAAGAGAGAAAAATTTTCACTCCTGAGCACTACATCATATTTTGTTAGCATGTGCTCCAGGATCAATCACTTTTGGGTTTATTACATTTTATATCTGCCCAACTTTTATCCTATAGTCATCACAGTATAAACCTAACTTTGGTCATAACTAAATGGTCTCAGAATATTTTATAAACTGGCCTTCCAGGAACATGTACAGAATCCCTTCTGACATTTATACTGTATTCCAAAATGATAATCCTAAGTTCAAGAAAGTGCAGCCTCTGTTCAGGTTGCATAACAGGTTACTAGGAGAGTAGCAAGACATGTAAAAGAAATGAAAACACAAGAAACATGCTAATATAAACATCATACAAATGAACATAATTAGAATTACTGCACTGATATCATCTCACCTTTAGAGATCAATTATAAATCTAAATTATAAATCTAAAATGCTTCCATAACCATGAAATGCTTCTTGGTTGTTAGTATACATATCAGTGATGTGGATTAATTCCTAATGTTTGGTAGGGAAAGAAGGACATACGCATTAAACAAATTAAGTCCATAGTGGAACAGGAAAGGTATGCCAGCCTCTGGGATATTGTTCCACCTGACCATCGACCCTTTCTCTTTTTTTTCTTTTAGCTATAACTGTAAAGCTGCTGAGATGAATGTCACAGCTATTTATATACCATTAAACTGGTTTGGTATAGCTAGTAGTGGCTAAGTTCCTAAATAAGCCAGGGGTAGTAGCCCTCAAATCTATAGCCTCTCTCATTGGACCAACAGCATTGACTGATGAGGAGAACCTTGCTGATACTCAACTAAGGTAAAATAGATTGAGACGTGGGACTTGTTTTTTTTAAGCAAACATGAACCAGAGTTGCTATATATCAGCAGTGTTCCATTTTATTTTCATATCAATACAATCTAGCAGAAAACACTGGAGCAAGTAGAGGGCCAAGTCAGTTACCAGCTCATTGCTCTTCAAGTACTTCCTTATGATCCC
Organism: Pteropus medius; assembly: GCF_902729225.1. NCBI lineage: Eukaryota > Metazoa > Chordata > Mammalia > Chiroptera > Pteropodidae > Pteropus > Pteropus medius. The sequence goes on along the minus strand of NW_024347862.1, from coordinate 2,987,635 downwards.
TGCTTGTCCAGTTTCTGTGGTTTTCATGTCCTCAAGAATATTGTTTTATCAGTTGTAAGGCCATCTGCACACCTGTTAGGTTCCACTCTGTAGTGTTAATTTTCTCTCAGTCTTGTTTCTCTTTTCTTCAACTGAGGTAGTTTGCAGGCACTTTCCCTTCTCTCAACCCCACCAAAATCTTGGTATGATTGAGAGTGAACTGACTGAAGTTAAAATTGGAAGAAAAAAGAAAGAAGACTGGCAAAATGTGGACACTGCCAAAGGGCTGTGGCAGGAAATTACGGCCTGTCCTTCAACATTTTAAGAATAGATCAATCTATGGGCTGATAGGATATGTATGTAGCACTATTTTATGCACAAATCAGAGACCTCCACTCTCAAGACTAAAAATAGTCATACTTGTCTGTTATTTTCTCTTATTTGGCTAGAAAATTTGTCCTTTTAGGGCCAAGCACCATGCTGAATTCTGAAATTTTATTTGAGTTTTGATCGTGCTACTTTTCAATTTTGTGTTCAAACATTATTAATTTATGTCTTTGATATTTGCTATGTCTGTATCGAAATCCCATGATATGCAAGGAACTGTGTTTATCAAACAAAGGTAGGAAGTACAAAGTTTAAGATCCATGCCTTCAATACAAGATTCATATACATATATACCTATTAAGTTAATAAGGATCAAATTACAATATAGCATACATACCAAGCTTCTTAATTTGGTACAACTTACATGAAAAGCTGTTTCTGTTTTAAGGTGACCCCTGAATATTAGGCAGCTAGAGAACCTTAAATATCCTCTATAAATTTTTCCTAACTTGTCTTACCAGCCTAAATTCTCACTCTATCCATGCTGCTAAACATAAGTTGCAGTTAGCTCTCATATGCACAGCCCTGTACACACCACTGCTCAGTGCTTGGAGTGCTTTCCTTATCTACTAGGATTCTCATCTTCTAGGATTTAATTGCACCTTCATTGTAAATCCTTTCTGTCATCATTTCAGTTAGAAATCTCCATCCCTCCTCCAGATTCCAATAACATGCATGCCATTCAGCAACTCTCCTACTGAATTCTTGAACGTTTGCTTTAAAACTATTTATTTATTTATTTTTATTTTATATCTTGTCTCTGCAATTGGCCAGGATTTCTGCCTCCAGCTTTCCTTCTGTCCCAAGGCCACAGAGACCATGACAAAATAGTAGAAGATGTACCTTGGCTTGCTTGGACTTCCTCCTGTGGATTCCCTTTAGTTAAATTAAAAAAAAAAAATGAAAGAAAAGAAGTGTAAGGCAGGGACTATGATATTTTCATTAGGCCTGCTGACTGCTCTTCTTTGGGCCTGTTGCCTAATTTCCATTCGGCTCCATGTACCTGGGCCAGGGTTGTTTCCAGGGCAGGCCCCATGCCGTGTAGAACATGGCAGCTTGCTTGCTTAGTGAGGTGAGCCATGTGGCGCTCTAGTACTACATATGCTCACTGGCTTTTTCTCCTTCCAGGACTTCATCAGACTTCCCAAACCTCTTCCAGGAATAAATGTAGTATCTACTTCTCGTGCATACTGCCAGGATAGGAATAAGTCCTGCCAAGGCTACTCAAGCTTGTAGGATCCTAGGACACATCTGGGAGACGCCCTTTACCAGGCTATGGGTCCATGGAGACACTACACCAGAACAGGAGACTGGAGGGTTGGGAACCAGGGAAAAAGATTAGGAGGCAAGATATAAAGTAAAACTGCCCATCAAGTTCATGGGCCAAGGTGACATAAAGCTTGGGTTCAAAACATGGATCAGAATAGAAAAACACAGTTAAGACAACACATGCTTAGCTCCCAGGGAGTTTCAAGGCTAAAATGGTCAGTAGGCTAGTTTATAGCACAATTATTCTAATGGGATGAGATCTGTCTATTTTTGAGGCAGTAATCGGGGGCTGAACATTAATACCTGGCACACAGCAAGCACTTGCTTACTGTTATATTCTATTTCTTATCCCATTTAAGGGCCACCAAGGCTATGGGATGGTTGATCATTATGTACTAACTCACTTAGCTCCATCTACTGGAATGGGCTGGATAGGGTCAGTTCTGTTTATCATAAAATGAGAGATGCAGGGACAAGATAAACTTTGTGTCTGCACATTTAATGTTAAAGTTTTCTAGAATTCCTTTTGTGAGCATATTTTTGAATTCCTGAAGTAAAGAAAACAAAGTACTGCACAATCCCTTCTATTGGATTTGTCTAAAAGATAAAGTGTCAGTCCTACTTTGAGCCTTTATGCCTCGACCAAAATGAGTATTTGATAACCAGTTCTTTCTCGATAGTTTGTGTGCTCTCTGTCTTGACTCTATTCCTAAGACAAATTTAAAACCACACAATACTAAGAAGATGGTAACAAATGTTTCACAGAAGACTAAAACCCTACTGATGATAACTCAGATGCTGTGGGACAACATGAGGAGGACTGCTGGAATGGGTCAGGATGGGACACAGTTTTGAGCTTGTTTTGTGACTGGATTGGAAAACTGCTTTTGTGAGAGATTCCACAATGATGGGGCCACTCTAGATTCCAAAGGTGACCAAGCACTGATGACTTTTATAGGAGATTGCAACAATGTTGGCAAATATTTGCCTTCCTTTTCTGTGGAAGAATGAATTATTGCTTCCCTGTTGAACTCAAGAGTCACTACAAGTCTTGCTTTAGCCAACACAATATAGAAAAAAATAGTCGTGTTGATTCCAAACAGAAATTTTAATCTATTATGCTTCTCTCTTTCTTCTAAAGTAAGACTAGCAATTGACCAATCACAGGCCGTTTTGCCAGTCTTGGTCCAGAGTGTGGTTACTGTGGAATGGAGGATGTATATTCATGAGCAAGAAGCAGAGAGTTTCTTGTAACATGGAGGACTGAAGTAAGAAGAAGAACTGGGAGCAGGCATTGGGGGAAGATGTAAGATGCATGGTCATTTGCTATCACAGAGTAAATTGACCTGTTCTTACTGATATATGCCTTGTACCCCAGGGACCCCTGACTTCCCACTTTTCTGTGGCAGCCAGCACAAAGTGCAAAGTACTCATGGGAATGAAGTCTCATGCGCAGAGAGCTTGCCAGAACACAGAGAATGTGCTGTTTTTGTTTTCAAGTGCTTATATGTGTGAAGATTTTTAAAACATCTCCTGTGACATCAGCCTCTCTCAGGACCAGCCAGATACTTTGAGTTGCTTTCGATTAGCTTAGGAATATTATGCAGAAGAGGAGAACTTCTTGAATTATTCTAGAAATTGGGAAATAATGCAACTATTCTTATTAACAAATCCATGATAAATGGAACATGAGAAATGAGTGTAAAATTGTGGGTGTTTGGCCTGGTGCAAATCAGTGACAAGACATGGAGTGCTGACAGCACTCCTCACTCTCACAGGGCATGTGAAAGGCCCTCCTTCTGGACTGGAGTACACTGGAACTGAGTTCTTTAGGACTTTCTTCCTCTTTCTAAGTAGGAGTTTTCACACTTCTTGGAGCTTATTTTTCAGAAACGAATCTGAGATACTTAAGAATACAGATTTGTATTCTTGATACTTTCCTTATAATTATCATTTGCCGACAAGGTTTTTGGTTTTCGTTTCTCATCTAAGCCTCTCGTTTATATTTTGTTCTGAAATACAAATCATCTTTGGGTAACAGGGAGGTCCTTCATTTCAGGAACCAAGAATCTGAAATGTGAGGAGAGACTTGTCCCACATTTTTGAACTAGGTGTGCAGGACACAAGCCTCTGGCAAACCAGTTCTCCTTGGAAAGTCCCCGGCTAAGGCCGAGCATCCTGTCCCTGCTTGGCAATGCTTGTCTCTACCTTTGTCTCTCTCCAGAGCCAAGTTCCAAATGCACATTTAAGACAGAACTGAAATGCTTGTTTCAATTTTGCCCTATTATTTTTCAATTTCCCGTGGCTCTGCACTTCCTGTTGGCCCTCACCAGAGACCTGATGGTGTGTCTCTTACATTACCAGTGCCCTATGGGTCTGGCAGAATGATTTGTTTTTGGAGATGTGCTTTTTTTCTTTTCTCATTTTCCTAGATCAACACAGAGGAGGAGGCAATACTGGGTCTCAGGTTTTTGGAAAGTATAATTAAATTAGTAAGCTAGGTGGACACACCGAAATTGGGCAATTTAGGCTCCATTTTCCTTGGTTGTTTAGACAGATTGGTACAATTTGACTTTGCAGTTTGATCCAAAAGGGGAGTTGATTACTGGCTCTGAAATGAGCTTCCTTCATCCCCTGTGTGAGCTGGTTGAGAAGATGTCTCTAACAGCAGCCAAAGAAGCTGACTGAGGAGGGGGAGCTGGGAGGCGGGGGCAAGGACAGAGGAGGCAGGAAGAGGGAGATCAAGAAAATTGGGAATGTTTGGGTATTTATTATTACTGCCCAGCTAAGCCTGCTGGTGATGAACCTGGTTATAAAAGTCAACTCTGTGAGGCATGCCTGGAAATGTTACAAGAGCCCAAAGTGGTTATAAAACAATCTCCCTTTGCTTAGAAATTGACAGCTGATATTGTGTCCTCTGTGGGAGCCTTTGGGAGGCAGGCGGCCTGTCAGCATTCTGGAGGAGTTCCTGCTGCAGCTGCCTGGTCCTGATGAACTGCAAGATGCTTCCTTACAAACTCTATAGGGCAGAAGTTTCCTCTGCAGCTTTTAATTTGTAAGGTCTTGTGATGGTTTTTCATAATTATGACAGCCTGCCCGTGGTGTCTGTGGTACACCGGGCACACTCCGACTTTTTCTTGTCCTTCAGGGAGAGCTATTTTGCTCATTAGCTTCATTAGGAGGGACAAATTGTCAGCTCTCTCTGAAGATTTTGCCGTTGGGTGACCTGATAAGCAGAATGCAAATGTACCTGGAGCCAAGAACACATGCTACCTCTGTGGCTACAAGGAGGCATTCTTCTAAATGGTTTCACAAACTGAAAGATTTAAAGGTGAAAAGTGAACAGTCTGACTGAGAGTTGTTGAAAGGGATTGAGAAACATGGGGTTTCCTGGTTTTCTTAGTCTGGGCTCTGGCACGATATACTTTTGTGTGTGTTCAAGATAGGTTTTTTGAGCAAAATGTTTATTAGAACAACAAAACCAAATTTCATTCTAGTTTTGGTTTGTGTGTGTGTCAGTAATATTATAATAACTATATATGGTATCAGATGGGCACTAGGCTTTTCAGAGTGATCACTTCATAAGTTATGTAAATGTCTAATCACTATTTTGCACACCTAGAACCAATATAATATTGTATGTCAACTGTAATTGAAAAAGTCAAAGGGAGATTTTGAAAAAAAAATTAACAAGAGAGGGATATGATCAGATTTGTATTTTGTAAAGATGCTTTGACAGTCAAGAAACTAGACTGGTACATAATTAATACTGGTGGCAGAGTTGTCCAGTCAGTAGTCATTCTGATAGGGTAAATAAGAAATGATGAAGGTCTAACCTTGGACAAAGTGGATGGGATTAGAGAATAGGAAGATTTGAGAGATATCCAGCAAGAAGAAAGATCAAGATCTATTAATAGTTTGGATATGGGCCATGAGAAGGCAAAGCAGGCAGAGATGGTCTCCAAGATTCAGGTTCTAAGAACTGGGTGGATGAGGAGCCGTGTTCAAAATGGGGACTGGAGTAGGAGGAACAAACTGGAAGCAGGCGTTGGGAGACATGCAGGTTTAAATTTAAATCTGTAAAGATGTCTAGTAGGCAGTTGAATAAATTTGAATTCAGAAAAGAATTCTCGCCTGGATGTAGATATTACATGTATAGATTATATATAGTAGACTGATCAGCATCGTTGATGCCAAGGGTATAGGGTGAATAATGAACAGTATTGTACAAAGTGAGAAGAGCTGAGGGTAAAGTAAGGCATTCTGGGGAGCGCTCTCATGCAAGAAATTGTAGAAGGCCAGGAAAGACCAAAGGAAGGATGAGCCAAAGAATTGGGAGAAATTTTAGAAGATCTTTTCATGGACGCCAAAGTAGGGAAGTGTTTGAAGGATAGAATGGTCAGCATCATTGCCAAGTAGAAGACAGGAGGTAAACATTCATCTTTTAAACTGTACAAACTGGAGCTCCTTGGAGGTCAAAATTGGTAGGAATGGAAACCAGATAACAATAACATGAAATGAAGGGTGAGAGAGGTAAGAAAAGACAGCATTGGATATAGACTACTTTTATGAAATGTTTCTGTTGAGGAAAGGAGAAATGGTGATGTAGTTCAGAATACAAAATAAACAAAAGCATAGATGGAGACAATCAAAGTCCTACCTCTCACAGCCTCTTGATTTTCACTCTTAGAGCAAAAATTTCCTTATTCTCCTCCAATTCTCTACTCTGGCCTAAGAGGCCTTTCTAGGAAAATAAAAGGCAAATTTCTCCTCAAGCGTATATTCACAATATGTTTCTTTTATAGAAGTCCTTAGCAACATCTACTAACCAAATGATTAGATAAACAAAGTAAAATCTGATCCATTTTTATATCACTCTTCTGGAAAGAGACAAGAAGAAATACTGGCACGAAGTTCTCTGAGATAAGGAAATTCCAATTCAAGACATTGCAATATCCGTCTCTTCCATTCCCAGAAACCTAAAATCTTTCATTTGCAAAGTTTAGCATTTTACCCTCCTTCTCACTATTCCTTTTTTCTCAAACTTCATACCTACCTACTCTTCCTCCTTTTTTTTTCCTCCATTGTCTACCTATCAATTTGGAGTCTTTCTCAATTTTTAATGTCCTTTCTACCTGCTCATTACATTTTTCCTCTGACTTGCGGAAGTTGTATCCCTGGTAATTTTTTTTCTCTTCAATTTTCAATCAGCTTTTAAAAATATTTTAATGCTGATAATTAAAATTAACGAAGGATGAAAGAAACCTTTCCCCCAATGAATGAAGTTTCTCAAATATTTGGACAGAAAAAATAAATGTAATTCTACTTGGAAGAATAGTTATAATTGCATAAACTGTTATAAAAATAAAGGTTCTGTGACATGAGAATGTAGAGGACTAAAACCACTAAATATAAAATTTAGAGGAAAAAAAAAGAACAATTAAGAGGCATTTATCAGACCACTTATTTTGATGCCTGTTTTGCCAGATCAACCTTCTTATGGCAACATCTTCTTTAAAAAGAAAAAAAAGAACTATATTTGTAAAGAAGGTGACAGTGGCATCCATCTCCTTTCTGGTTTCAGTGTGCTCTGCAACTGTCCACAGGGAGTTGTCAGATAAGGACCCTGAAGTGGTCAGGTTGAGCATTGACCTTCCAGTCAATTCTCTCTCAGTGAGATGCTTCTAGACATTATCTCTCCAGGATAACCATGGTGACTATTGGACCCTAATCAACCCCCTGCCTCCTAACTCTTGCTTCTTCTCCCCAGTGTCGTCCAACCAACAGGTAGGCACTTACATGTTCTCTGCCAAGAGGAGGAATAAGTGTCAGTGAATGAAAATGTGTCTCTTTGGCTTACTTGTATGTGCATCTAATTAAAGGGACTCTAACTTCAATATCTGGATGAAACCTAGGTGTATAGTATTGAATATCCATGGGACAGTCATTTTGTTCTACCCTGCAGAGAAGAAGCAGCAATCTTCTTTTTTCCTCCCGCTTTTAACCTGGATGACAAAGAGAAAAAAATGGAGGCCTAAAAAGAAGGATTTATGAGGTGGAAGCCAGAGATGCTTCCATCATGCGTCAGCCCCATTGCTGTTAGATTGGCATTTCAGGAAGAAGAATTGAGCCACGTAGTCTTGGATCCTTCAAATAGATGGGCTAGTGACAGAAGAACCAGCTTCCTGGGGAGAGAAAAGACCTCTCAGGACAGCAGGCTTTGGTGTAGAGAGCATTTTAATAAACAAGCAAGGAGTGATGCCATAAGTGGTTCAGAATACAGTCTAAGCACCAAAAGACACTAACTTACTGAAGAAAGCCTAAATGCCCTCAGAGGCCCCAGCTCTTGCCTCAAATATAATTGCAAAGAGCTGGGTAACACTAGAGCCTAACATTTAGGGTAACATTTAGGCAGTTAGGTTCCCTCCTCACCCTCTGGAGATTAGTTTCCCTGTGGAGAAATGTTCTTCCAGCCATAAGCCCTCCCAATGGCTCATGCTGGAGATGACAGACGTGACCTTTCACCTCCCCCTTCTCAGAAAATGGCTTCCAAGTACCTGCTGGCAGGGCTGGCTCCCTCTCTCCCAAAGCCCCATAAGCTCCAGGAATTACTGGTGCTTTTCTCCAAACTACAGCAAGATGTGATAGGCTTGACTCAGTCCTGATTGAGATGCCAAAACAGAACTCACCCAGCGCCACCCACACAGACCTCCCATGCCCCTACTGGTCTGGCTGTAGGCGCCACAAGGAGGCCACTTGTAAGGCCTCCTTGCGGATGCCACAGCACTCTGGAGACTGCTCCTTCACCAATTGCTCCTGAGGGTTTCAGGCTGTGAAATGAATATTATTTTACCTTATGAAGAGGAAAAAGATTAAATTAGCAAAATGATGACAAAAAAGGATAACCTGACTTCAACTCTTTTATTATGCTTCACACAACTAGCTGGCAAATTGCATTCCAGGGCTTCTGCTTAGATGGCTGTAAAGAATCTAACTTTTGCTTTCAAATTAACCTGTCAAATCATATATTTATAAAGGAATGAAAGGAGGAAAATGAGGGGCCTAGGTAGTCCCACGCATCAATTAGAGAGAAATTAATTATAATTTACCTGCATTAGCACATTAACACTTCCAGATTACTGAAGAAATGTCTCTGTAACAGGAAAGTAGTCAAAATAGACCACTCAGTGGGGGGATTGGGAGGGAAGAGGTTACCGTGAGTCCAAAGTGGGAGTAGAGAGGGTCGGGGGTGGGAATGACTGGAAATGGTAAAAGATGCTGGCAATTAAACATTCTTTCTATTATATTGTTGATGTGGAAGCCTCTAATAAATGACATATTTTGATAAAGCAACCTCTAAAAGAACCTCCACACTCTGAAATAATGAAGTGGGCATTCACATGCAATAAACCACAAAGTTTCAGACAATAATAGAGTCTTCGATATTGTCAAGAAGAATCACAAATGAAAGGCAAATATTCTTTCCCTCTCGATTTGGATCGCTGACAGGCAAAGGAATCATAGTGGGAGTGGAGAAGTTAAGGAAAGATATTAGAAGGGGTGTCTGACCCTTCTTTCAGGTAGTTCCTCAGTTTTGTGGATGGCATTGGATTCTGAAGGAAGTTCCTAAAGGTCAGATAACTTCAGACTTCTGAACATCAAGGTAGAAATAGTTATATATATATAACTAGTTAGAAGATTATACTTTAAATTTTTGCTTGTGTTCCCTTAACCATAAATAAGGGTGCCATTTTATTCATACAAGAATGACTGAAGCTACCTGGAAGGTCATGACCTAGACGCAAACTACTCTGAAGGCCTTGCCAAGGCATGGTAAGAAAGTCCTCTTTTCTCTGAATCTGGAACAGAAGTTGGATGGCTTCTGTGGCTCTATGGTCTTTTTGCACTCCTGGCAATCACAGTTGAGATTTGTGCTGAAATCAAGAGAACTCTAGACCAATATTTCTATCTTGGCCTCTTAGCTGTTCTCTCTAGAAGCCTTAACATCTGCTGTGATGGAAGGAAGGCCGGAACACTGAGGGATATCTGCCTGGCATGAAGAAGGCCTGCCAGACTGCGGTTCAGAGCATCGGGGTTTGGGTGGTGGGCAAACCTTTAAGCTCTTGAAGACTCAGTTCTTCATCTAAAATATTAGGTTAATTATAACTGCAGAATTCTCACTCAATTTTTTTAAGGATCAAAATTTATCTATAGAGGCTTTTTATAAACTCTAAAGAGCTCTACAGATTTAAGGTTGCATTGTTACAGTCTGTTCTCACGTTAAAAGGTGTTTTTTTTTTCCTTCAAGAAAATACATTCTCTTTTTCCTCCCTTTCTCCCCCATCTTCCTGTAATCCAGCAGCTGAAAATGAAAACAACCTTTGCCAATTGCGTGGGAGTCTCTGAGGCCCATTAAATCTTTGTTTTCCTCTTTCTAAATTTTTTTCTTTCCCCACTGAGTTTGATAGATTACTAATGTCTTTGAAATAGTTTCAGGAGCCACTCTCTCAGGGAGAATTTTTCCCTTGGCAGGAGACCATGTGGCTTCCTGATGGTCCAATCTGCTCTCCATTGCCCCTTCAGCTTGGCACCCCCACCCACTTGCCCAGCTCTATAGCCATTTCACATGGCCTAGTTGCTTCTGCAATGCTTCTGATGGAGGTGCCATTTTCGTTTGTATAATTAGGACCTCTGAATCCATTAGCAGTTTCTGTAGCCATGGACTAACTGGGGAGAGAAAGGAGAGAGGAGGAAGGCTTTATATAGTACCTGCACATCTTTGTAAAGACTTGCAAAATGGGTGCTGTGGTAGGGTAAGGATCGTATAATGTTATAAGCAGCCTGGATCCTGAGTTGGAGAGTTGCTAAGATTGCAGGGTGAGAGCCAGGTACCAATATATCACATGATTTCACTTTTAAAGAGAATACTATAAAGCAGTGCAAAACACATTAAGTGATAGAACTTGAAGAGCAAGGAATTTTAAAACTACAGACTTGGGTTAAAATTCCTGCAACCCTGATATTTCCTGATGTATCAACTAATAGCACAGGCTCTGGAGTCCTGAGTTTAAACTTTATCTACAGTATTTAGTAGCTGTGTTAACTTGGGCAAGTTACACACATAACCTCTCTGAGGCTGGGCTTCCTCCTCTGTAAACTGAAGAGGATGACAGGATTCTTCAAGGTTGTGAGAGGACTGAGCAAGGTCATCTACACAGGAAGTTAGCAGAGTGCCTAGTGCATCCAATCCACCTTAGCTGTTGTTATCACAAGTTTGTACCTCTAATGTATTACTTGATATATCTGTGAGGTGATGTTTCCTCATTTGTAAAATAGGGACAATGGAGGTAAAAATATCTAAGACTCTTTGCTCAAGGCCAGTGTTTAAAGTTTAAATGAGATAACAAGAGGAGAATGCTCCATGCTGGGCCTGGCCCAGAGAAGAAGGGACGTGTTAATCCAGAAACACTTGCTTCCTAAAGGGACTGGCTTTGGCTCCACAGGCTGATGTCTTTCTGTAGTCAGGGATGGAGTTCCCTTAGAAAACAGGTTCTGGATGGTATTCTTCCCCAGTGCTGGGTAGAAGTGCTTTGGTTCCTTTAAACATTACAGTTACACATCCTCAGTGGTTTCTCTCCCCAGGCATAACCACCCTCACTGACTCCAAGATGGTTCTACTTGGATCTCCCCAGACAAGCCTCTTCTGAGCAGTCAGGTTTGGAATCCAAATTGGATATATGCAGTTCAGAAGGAAGAATTACCAAGAGGAGTGGATATGCTCACGGCAGCCTCAAAGGTCACCTATACAACCACATGAGACACAGGCTTCAGTGAGCAAATAGCACCACTCATACCTGCAAGATTCTCTAATAACTAAATGGACAAGGTTTTCACAAGATGATTATTAAACTGACAGCTAGTACTTATTCTCTCAGTGACAGCAGCAATGTGAAGGTGGAGACTGGGGGAATTTGGAAGGGCGACTGGTTTATCAGTAACCAACTCAATAGTAGAGAAGATGAAAGAAAGGAAAGTTAAGTTTTATGTCTTTTTGCAAGTAAATTAACGTTGCTGTACTTGAAGTGGGAAAGATAGGAGTTGCCTGAGACCTGTCTTTGCCTTGGCTGGGAAGAGTACGAAATGGAATTTACAGGGGAGAAATATATGGGTTTTATTCTGCATGTCAAATTGGGAGATTTTCTCATATCCACTAATCAGGGTTCATCTGAGTCTGTGGTAGCATCTGCTCCAAATGTTATTATTACCAATTCTTAATTTATATTACCTCATTTGCATGTATCACATGTGTAGCAAAGTTAAGATGAATAAACCACAAAACCTACACAGCAGACCTTCAGAGGAGAAGAGCCATCAATTTAGATTTTTAAACCACTAAATAAAATTGAGGTGGACGTCTGAGTATATTACTTTTCTAAGTTCAGAGAGCAGCTGAATTGTGGTGATTGGGAAAAGAGAATAACAGGGCTGGTGGTAGATGGAATTTTTCTTCTCACTTCTCCTCTCCACCTTACTCTCTCTTATTCCCAGGAAAGAAGGCACCAGGCTGCTTGGTTAAATAGAACCCTAACTCCTGAATCTTGATGGTTGCCTCTGCCATGTCATTCCTCAAAGCCTTTCCCATTCCTTCCCCAGTTGTCATTTTCAGCAGCTCCCTGAGTACCAGTGTGCTCCTATATTCTGAGTCAAAAAGCTTAGTTGTATTCTTGTCAAAGCTAATGTTCACTTGTCAGAGCCAATGTTCTGACCTTGGACAAATCACTTAAATTCTGGGCCTTGGTTCTGCCATTCGTAGGTTTGGGACACAAGACCTGCCTCTCCTTTCCATTTCCAGGGTGTTGTGGAGACAGAATGAAGACTGATGTGGTCTCCTTGACCCTGGCTGTTTGAGTCTTTGCCTCACCACTCCTCTCCCCTGTAGGCCTGGGTGCCAGATCTAAGAGGTAGGCAGAGTTTCCAAACCAGTGCCAGAACTACGAAAACCAAAAATCAATGGTAATTCTTTCTCCTCATTCACGGGTAGGGGGGTGAGTGGAGTGAGGTAACCAGTTCTATTTACTGACTATAATAGGAGCACGGAACCAGAGGTGAGGAGGAATCCACAGGGTTCCACTCCCAGCTCCTTGAGTGCTCTCTTTATAAGTTATCTGATCAATGTCACCAGGCTGAGCTCTGTCAAATATAGAATGAGGCAGTGGGCAAACCTCACTTCCCATGTGAGAGGAGCCTTTTAATTGGCTGGGAAAGAAAGAGAACTGAAACTCCCAGCAGATCTCGTGAAGAAAAGAGGAAAATGAGACCCCTGATTCTTAACATTTTGCATAATCTACTTATTTATTTCTAAAAAACAGTTACTTTGGGGATGGACTGCGGCAAAGCTGGCAACTTGTCTTCTGGTTCCCAAAGGGTGAAATCCTCACTTTTAACACTACCTGCCTCCCCCGCACCCTCGTCAGACAGGTAACTAGGGAGGGGGAACAGGAGACAGGCAGAAAGAAAGCATTTGCTAAGTGACTACTGCGGAACAGGCAGTGAGCTGGCTCATTTTGAATTAAATGTAATCATCATTCCATTTTTGCAGACGAAGGAATGGAAGTCATAAACTATCTGAGTATGCACAACTGATAAATAATAGAATGTTAGACTGTGAATTTCTCAAGGATGGGGATTTTATCACATGCAGTTTGGTACAGCCAGGACCTGCCTGCTATGGAGCCTGGAACTTGGTAGGGACTGATTTAAAAATAAAAAATAAAAGAAGAAAGACATGGTGTGCTGACATTAGATGGGTTGCACTAGCATTTGTTGAATCCCTAGGGAGTGTCAAGTAAAGCACTTGATCTCTTATACATGTTACCTTATTTAATCTCCACAAATCTATCCCAGGTGAGCATTATGATCCCTATTTTACAAAACCACATTTACTTGCTAATATCCAAGGAAATGCTATTTACAGTCAAAATTGGCCTTTATTCTGCTCAAGTGATGGGCTCTTCATCTTTTAAAGCAGGCAGACATTTCTCATCTACCTGCTTGCTCAGAAGCTACCTCCTTCTCCCAGGTGCTGACTCTGCCAGTTATTGCTTAGCCTAGATTTAGTCTCATCTAAAACTTATCCACCAGTTTATCAAAATCTTATAACTTCTCGACTGTTCCATGATCTACTGTTGCCCTACTCTTCTGCCATCTGCCTTTCTTCCTTCTGAATAGTCGTCAGGCTTCTTTTCCCCTTTGTGCTTTGTCAGAGGTGCTAAAGCCAGAACCTGGCTATGGAAATGGCACACCAAGTCGGGCATCAGGGTTATAACCTCAGACACAAAAAGATCCCTCTGAAAAGCTATTTGAAGTTCAAGTAGGAAAGGGGTTGGAAGGCCCTGACACTCTGGAATTGGGTTCTATGCCTTATTGCTGACTGACAGAGTTCTGTTCCTTTAATATTGAATGAGCCTCCTTAGAGGCATTTATTTAAGTATGCTTCATTCATCGAGCTCCTACAGAGGAGAAACATACTGGGGGAGGCACTGCAGCTTCTCAGCATGCAGCAAAGGTCAGGAGGGAAATGGCTGACAAATTGGAGAGCTCTTTTTGGAAGTTTAATCTCAGATGTGGTTTTTGTCTCTGCCTTGTCTATACTAAATACTGGCTCTAGCCTTGTCATGTTACTAGGCCTGACCAGGGAGTCCTCTGGTTTTGTAGGAGACAGATGAGGGTGTGAGATAGAGCAATAGAGTGAAAATCTCTTCACTGTAATTGATCATGGCTTCCCCTTCCTGGAGCTCAGAGAGTCTTATCTAGAGGTCAGCTCATCCATCATCCCCGTGGCCTTATCAAGCAGCCATTATTGGGTCTCATTAACCCCACTTCTCTGTCATGCAGCCAGAGCCCCAGAAAAGCTGAGTGATGTATCTGGTGGTACACAGCCAATGAATGGTCAGCCTGCAGTAAAACTCTCAGCACAGAGAACTGTAGTCCACTGAGTTAATCATGGATCCACACTAGCATTTCTTTAATGGGAATAATAAAAGAGCCTCACAGAGCTGCCATTATTAGAATCGTATATGCATACCTTTAATAACTTGTAAGGTGTTCACTAATGTTCTGTGGTCATTTCCTCTTTGTGACATGTATTTGAAGTTTAGTGCAGAGACCTCTAACTTCCTGGGGTCTAGGAGAACAAACACAATGACATTTCTAATGGTCAGAAAATTGAAGTGTTGAACTCAGTATCAGTATCAACTCATTTCATCCTTTTTATTCACCTGTATCCTAAACCTAGCAGTTTATAAATTGCAAGGAGTTCTATGGGAAGCTGTTAAGTCTGGGGAGGCTGCACCCAGTGAGACTCTATCCCTGTTCTAGTTGGTTGGGATATCAGAGATGAGCCATGGCACACAGACATGCTAAAAGAGAGAGTATATCACCAGGAATCAATATTCTCCAACTGGAGGGACAACCTTCTCCCTTTAGGGTGCCCATCAACCATTGGAGAGAAGGTCCATCAACAAGTGAAGATCACTATTACTCACATTCAAACTTAACCAGGTCTTTAGAATAGAGAAAAACTCTTTATTATGTTTTTTCCCTCTAATTAATCCCCTATTAAATTTACAATACCTCCTTCAAATTTTTGCTTTTTATTAAAACTTCCAAATCCATCTCTGTCCCCAAAATTTTTCTGCCCAAAACTCTTTCCCTTACTTTACAGAAAAAAAAAAATTGAACCCATCTAGTATGAACTTTATCTCCCTGTTATCCCATTTTCTTAATGGTACCTTCTTCCTCCTTGTCACTGTGGTTCCAAGTCCCCAAATTTTCTTCTATTTATTTCTCTTTTAATCCCACATTCAATCAGCAATCACAGCCTGCTCATCTGGTTCTGCCTTTCGTCTTAGACCCCTCCTAATACACTGCCAAAAGCAGTGAACTAGCTCAGACCTCATGGCCATGCCTCCACTTTCAAATTTATCTTCTAACTTCCTTCCAGGCCCTTTCTTATGCAATGGGTCTTATGCATTGCCTTCAGTGTTATCTTCTTAAAAGTTTTTTTTTTTTCCCAGCCACTTGCCAGCTTTCAAGGGCTTCTTACTGTATTCAGAAAAAGCATAAATGCTTAAGCCTCAATAGAGTGATTCTACCAGACTTTTCAGTCTTCTTTCTCATAAAAACTTTTCTCCATTTCTATACTTAATTCTTCTGCTGACCAGTTTAATAATTGGTTTACCATCAAAACATTTTTTTTGCTATAAGTTCTTTTCCTATCTTCTCCTTCTTTCATAATCACCAACTTTATATCTAACTTACAAAGCTTAAGTAAATTTCCATCTCTCTTACATGTCTTATCAGATACACCACCATCCCCTACCTTGAAAAAAATATGTCTTTCCCCTATATTTCCATAGCACTTTGTAATTCTAGTATACCACTCATCATTAATCAGAGTCGGTCTTGGATTAATTAGTAGTAGGTATCTCTGTCTCCTCTTCCTTTCACAGATATTGGCAAACGAAGTTCTGATCACTCTTTGTTTCCCCCAAGGTCAAGCATATTTTAGAAGCCCAAAACATAGTTGTTAAAATGAATTCTCACCCGATCTCACCTCCATTTCCTGCTAATTTCCATAGGCAACCTTAAGACTCTATTTTCATCTGGTTCCCTATTGTTGCTAACATCCCAGGATTTTACTTCTAGATACCCTAGAAGTAACTGTTTCCTGCTTCTCAGAAATCTTAATTAATTCACTACTCTGTTTTGCTAACTTTTCGTTGTCTCTTACCCAGATGTTTAAGTATTGTTTTTGATTTATTGCTTGAATTTGGACTCTGAGTTTCTATATTATTTTTTTACTAGAAACGATACATTTCCCTTACCTACCTATTAACAAACAATATGTAAAAATTAACTGAAGTTGTTAGAATATAGATACTTGATCATTTGTCTCAATCCATTTGAAATAAGATTAGATATCAATGGATAAATATACGTTTATCTGAAGCAAGACAATAGTCAATATCATCCATTCTCTTTTTCACTCAGCGAACATTTAGTAAGTTTTGACTATGTACCAGACACTGTGTTGACTGCTGCTAGTATGTAGGAAAGCACAGGTGACAGCTTCCTTGAGCTCGCAGGTAGGATACTCTTGGTAGGTCCAGTCATATCAGTTCCATTTCTACTTGTCATCACTTCTGAATTGGGAGTTATTTGAAACTGATACACCAGCCACCTGAAAGAATAAAACTCATAGTTGCTGAGAAAAGTGAAAAGGTACCTCTCCAGGAAAGAAGGGCACCATGTGGCACCATGGCATTGCCATGTTTCTTCCTTTGGGTGTGGCCCAGGCTCTACTAGGAATTTGTAGCTGGTAGGGGGGATGGAGAAAGATGCCCAGGGATGAGGGTGGATCCTTATTAATCCCTGGCTATCAGCCCAAGGAAGAGAGCACAGTGAAGGTGAGATGGGCTGCTATTTCTTCGCTTTTCTTCCAGATACTGAAGTATCCATTGTGCAAGGAAAGGGAAGTTAGCCCTCCTTACATTGCCTTCTTGAAATTCCCCTCGAGGTCCTCTCATCAAAAGAGAGAACAGGAGAGGACACAAGGAGTCAAGCAGATCCTGACTAAGTGGCATCTCTTCATTTCCAGATAAAAACAAGAATCAGACGGAACAGCATGGGCTCGAGGGCCAGCAGGGCTCTCCTCCATTTTCATGTAGCAGAGTCTCAAGAGCCCTCTGCCTTCCTCTCTCCTCCTCTTTCTGCCTCTTAGAAAGAGCGATGTGCTTTATAAACCTTGCCTACAGTTGGAACCAGAGATGAAACGCGTAGGTCTGTGGAAGGACATAATAACAATGGTATTAAACAATAGTTTTTATACTTATGAGATATAGTGTGGTCAAGTAGAAAGATAAGTAGACAATGTCTCTGAAAGTCCTAGCTACTAACGGAAGGATTTAGGATAGGCCAAGTAAACATTTCTTTCCTCACACAACACACACAGATAGGCATAATTAGACTTATCCCTCCTTTATCCCAGGTTTGCTCTGGAGTTCAATTGAGATAAGATATGGGGGATGTTTTGAACAGTGTATTAGTTAAATAATTCTATGTGTTATAGTAAACAACTCACAGATCTTAGTGCTTAAAGCAAAAATAGTTGTCTTTTCCCTCTCACATGTCACAACTCTTTGTGGGTCAGCAAGTAGTTTCTGTTCCATGCTGTCATTCTTGGACTCAGACTTCCTCATGCTGTGGCTCTGCCATCTTCAAACACTATGCTTTAACAGCATGCTGGCCATTCCAACCACAGAAAATCAGAGAGAGATCCTGACCTGGGCCTGGCAGTGCCACACTACTCACACAATCCATTCAGGAAAACTGATGACAGCATTCTGCCTAAATGCAAGGGAGCTATGAGATGCAGTTTGCATGAGCACCAGAAGGAGAAGTGGATCTAGAAACCATCTTGCCAGTCCCTGGCCCAGTCACGATAGGTTATTATTCAAATGTCATCTGTCGTTCTATCTAGCAAAGATAGGTGAGGACACTTCCTCTTCATGGCAACTGTCCAAGATCAGCTGTGTTCTACAGTCAGACTGATTGACTAGGTCCCTCACCTGGAGCATCTAGATATCCAGTACACACTGTAGCTAGCTGTGGTCTCTGACCATGTCCGAGGACAATACCAGCAGCCTGCACTGTGCCTGGGCTGCATAATTACATTAATATTGAAGGGTATATGGTTCAAGAATGGGAAAAAGCCTTTCATGGTCCCTGCCAAGATGGTGTCATACAGATAGCCATGGACAAAAGAACTTGTCCTGAAACTATCAGAATGACCATTATCGACTGTTATCTCTGTACCATGCTCGCTCGCTCACGCATACTCTCCTGCTTTCTCTTTCATGTCCCCTTCACATCTCTGCCTTATGTATCAATCCCTTAGTGTTTTGACAGAGATAGGCATCTCACTCACTTTTATTTAACAAAAATTGAGAACCTATTGTGTGCTATATTCTTTCAAGGCTACAGATATAAGTAAGAATGAATCTCAGATCTCTATTGACTGATGGTCTAGGGATAAAAACAATAAACAAAAGACAGCGAGTAGTTAGTATTGAGTCAGTGATACTGACAAAAAATGCAAAATGAGGTTAGAGAAATTTAAAGAAGTTATAATGGGGTTATTAGAGCAATGTTTTGAATGAAGTTTCAACTCCAATCTGAAGCTGTATAGGCTTCCAAACAATAATGATGGACATGCATTTTGGGAGCAGAAAATCAATCATTCTGACCAGAATAGAATAAAAATAGACTACTAGGGAATAGGCTGAGGAAGACACTGAGAGTCAGACAGAGTTTTAACTATTTATTTAGCATTTGGGAACTTTTTGTGGCTTTAAAGTAGTGAAGTTGTATTTCAGAATAATATGGTAAAAAATATTTTTGGGTAGAGGACATGATGGATTCAAATAGGGGTGAGACTAGGGAAAAGTAAGTAATATTAATAATAACTACTACTTATTGAGAATTTCCTCAACAGTAACTATTTAACCATATCAACCACTTTATGTGGTATATACCATTGTTATTTTATTTAATCTAATAAAAGTCAGAGTGTGGGCTCTAATCCAGCAAGTGCATACCCTTAAATATTAGGAACTTGGCACAGTAATAGGGACAGCTTGAAAGTCAGGGTGGTGGTAATGAGAATACAAGGAAAGATAAATGAGGCAGAGATTGTAAAGAAAGAATGGATCAGATTAATTGATAGATATAATTTAAGGGGCAAAGGGGAGGTAAAATATTTATTCACATTTTCAAGTTGGATGATTCTAGGAGAAAATAGTTAAGAAAATTACAAGGAACGAATTTGAGAGAGAAAGAGAAGGTAATTTAATCTTCATATATATTGAGTTTCAAATGAGAATGAATTGTAGCTACATTGATGGTTCAGTGCAATAATTTATCCTCTTCTAGGAGAGAAAGCAGATTTCAGTTCTTGGCTGGGAACACTCAGGTACAGGACCCAGGAGGGAGTGGAAATGTGGGTTCGGTAAAAGATATGAGAGTCATCTGTGTAGAGGTGACAGTTATGAAATACAGTAGTGTGTAGGTAATGAGGGAGAAGACAAAGGATTAGGGGAGTAGAAAAAAAACTAGGGTAGCCCTCATCAAGGGAGTACCCAAGAACCCAAAGAGATTATGGCTACTTTGTCCAGTAATCTTGTTAGAACCAGTTCTGTACACATGGAGGATCTAGGCCAAAGGGAAAGAGAGAGAAAGAGAAAAAGAATGTGTGCATATTGTAGGGATGGGTCTGGAAGAGAGTAAAAAATGTCAATTGAGAAATGTGTCATGGATGGGTAAGACTTCAGAGAAAAGCCAGCTGGAATGCAGACAAAGCGCCTACCCATCCTTTCCTCTTTCTTTCCCTTTACGTACTGCAGTTGTGGTGATTTCACTTCATGAGGGAATCTCTCCCACATTCACATACTCTCACTTTAAACTCATTTTTCTCTCTTTTCTTCTTCTTGCTAAAGACTCCCAATCACCTCAGAAAAATCACACTTACTCTCTTTCGTTTTCATTTGTGATGAAAAAATGTAAAAGACTAATTATGACTGATCCAAGTGAAAAGAGCCTCAGTGATGTGCCTCCTCCAGGAAAACTTCAGCCCTATATTCAAACAGAAAATTAGACATAATAGAGGTAGTATTCCCAGTTCCCTCAGCCTCTAAAATATGGTAAGCTCCCATTAAAGAATATCATTCTAATCTGCCTCACTTCTTTTAATTAGCCATCTCTATTTCAAAGCCTCAGAGCCCAAATATACACAAACCTACTTCTTTACATCTATGCATTCAATAAATACCTCAGTAGTACAGAAGAGCATGTGTTCTGGATGCAGACATATTGCATTTATATTCCAGCTCCACCGCTTCCTACTTAACATAATACAATCTTAACTGTACAGTGGGGGATAAAATAGCATCTACCTCATTAGGTTGATGTGAGGATTATATTAAGTAACATATATAAACACTTGGAACAGTATCTGGCACACAGTCAGACCCATATAAGTGCTAGCAGCGATTATCATTGTTGAGCTATGCAAAGGTGAAAATGATGCAATTTCTGTCCTCAGTGAACCCTAATAGAAGGAGATGTATTTGTTTAGTTTTTCACATTTTACTTAATTATTAGTGTAGCAGGACGACGAGAGTATTTCAGCAACATTAAGGATTAATATTATTTTTGAGCCCATGGTGGACCCTCACAATTACTTACACCATTATATCTGGGAAAATGCATACTAAGCTCTGTACAATCAATGAGCAAATATCTATAAAATACATTTTATTGTAAGTTGGGAAACACTTCATGTGTTTAATATTCAGGTCTGTTCTGGCCAGAGAGGAGACCCATATGTGAGCATGGCTCTCCTTGCAGGTTTATGAATGGGAAGATACTTGCTTATCATTTGAGCAGATCATCACTGGTGATAGTCAAGAGTCCAGGAAAGGCAAGTTCTTTACATGGGCATCCCCAGGACCACTGTCTGGGAGGAGACCTGAAGGGTTCACTCTAAGATATGGCTTTGGAGCCATTACAAACTATAACATTACTAGGGATAGAGCGAGAGATGTTCTTCCCATCTGTGGGAGGAGAGTCTTTCTTTTAGATATAGATAGGATTTAGTAATCCAGAAAAAAGGGGAAAAATGATATTGAAAGAGAGTTGTGTATTCTGAAGTAACGAGCAGAAAACTGAGCAGATTGTCCTCCTTTCCAAACGAAGAAACTTTATTTTGAGAGGTTAAAAAACTCTCTTCAAATCAGAAGCAAGTCTTGGCTGTCTAGCCATCATAAACAATATCAACATTGTTAGTGGGAGCAAATGATAGGCTTCGAGAGTCTCACCTCTCTCCATATGGCTACCTACATTAAACAGAGGCAACCTGACTTTCCTACAACACACTCTTAAAAAGAACCTGTATTTTAGTTTCTTGCTGCATGTAATTTGCTGTTTGCACACCTCTCTAGACTGTTTCCACTTTAACTAGAGGTCAATTTTCTGGCATGCTTAAGAGCCCCTGATGTTGCTAGAAAGTGCATTTGCTGCTACTGTGAAACTTCAACCTTAATGGGAAGGCGAGGAATATGAAATGACTACAACATTTACGTTCTTTTTTTTCCAGGGAGGAGATAGAAATTTCAATGAGTCTCACTACAGACCAGGACCTTGGCCTGTGCCATGCATCCTTGGCATTCAGAGTGGGTTTACAAGAGCAACATGATAAGAGAGCATGATGATCCACAAAATTATATGTTATGAATCCCACAGATTCAATACGGCCAGCATTATATTGACTCTTATGAACTATTCAATGAGTGAAAAACTTCTAGAACTAAAGTATTGAATCCATAGGAGTAAAAATATTGAATACATACTGTTTCTCTCTGTGTCTAAGTAAAATTCCAGAATGATATAAACCTCAATTTTAAGTAGAGTTAAAAAATAAATGAATAAACAAATATAAGAATATCACTTACACATCTCAAAGAAGTTTTGATACTTTCCCAAAAGAGCAATTGCTTTTTCCAGGCAGAATAGTTGATCAAGCTTGAACTCTAGAAAAAAAACAAGAATTAAAAAAGTTTTCCAAGAGAAGCACAGCTTCTGGAAAAATATTTCTCTTTCTCTCTCTCACTTTTTTTTTTTTGGAATATTTACGCAAGTACCTAAAGATTATTGTTGTTAAATGGGCCCTAAACCACTGATTACAAAATCATTCTTCACATTAATGGTACTTTTGGCCTTTTTGGTCCTGAAAATGTGCTTATTCTTTTGAGGGCATTGGTTATAACTGTTTTCCCAAAATAGTTTACTTTTTTAAAAGGCAGATTTCTGATGACTATTCTCTTTTGTTAAAAAAATAGTATTCTTTAAAACACCCCCCAAAACTGCATGAAATACACACACACACACACACACACACCACACACACACACACTGAAGTGGCTTTCCTTATCGAACAAATAAAGCCCACACAAAATTCAGTCACATCCTAAATTTCTAATTAATTTTCCAGTATAGTCTGTCCTCCTCCCAATTCTCTTCATTCTCTCTCCTCCTGTCTGTCTCTGTCCCTGTCTCTGTCTCTCTCTCTCTCTCACTCGCTCTCACTCTCTCTTCCCTAAGAGCTCTCGCTCTTTTCAGTCTGCATGCTGCTCTTCCTCCACCTCTGTCCCTTGAAAGCTTACTTGATCTACAAGGAAACAGCTCTGTTTTCAGTGTTGGAAGACTCCAAGCTGTTATTAACTCCTGGTATGCTGCAAAGGCTTCAATATTGATCTAGAAGCCTGCTTTGTGGGGCTTTTATCCCAGTCTGCCTCGGCAATGCTCATAAACTTCCCTTCTTCAAGGTAGTGAGAAGAGTGGTGGGATTGCCCAAGCTGGGAGCTTGTTCCATCTTGTTTGAGGGGACTTTGGGTTTGGCAGCCACAGACAAATGTTTCTTTGTCTTCTTGCCGTTGCCTTCTTTCTCTCCACGTACATCATCCCTAACTCTTACTACCCTAACTTGCCTCACAAGAGCCCCTCTTCACACATAGAAAAACTAAATGAGTTTTGCTGTATGAATTATTAATTTCTCAGACATTATGTCCCTGAGGATCTGAAAATGCCAATAATGAGTTTCTCATATTAAGTAGATAGATTCTTAAGTCTTTTGAATAAATATAGGTGAGGAACAAACTATTAGAATGGGTCTGTGAAGGGTAATATGATATTTCTTGGTCAATATTGCTTTTTTGTCCCACCATGGAATTCTGCAGCTGTTGTATATGGCAATTTTCCAATTTGGGTAATTGCATTCTACTTACCTCTGTTTCTCTTGTGGTTTGAAGATAACTTATTCTTTATGTTCTTTCCCAAATAAAACAAAGATGCCTACTTGTGGTGTTACTATTTGCAGAAACAACAGGAGTGGAGAGAGGTAGCAGAGCAGAAAAACACACTGTTTAGAAGTCGGGGGCAGAGGCCTACTATGCATGCTAGCTGGCCCTTAACTCGGCAGAGGTTCAGCCTTCGCATCCACATTTTGGGAATCTAATCCTTTACCCTGAATTTTTGCATGTATAATGCAGGTGATTGACCATTTAGAAAGTTTGCCTGTGTAGAGACTGGTTTAGCAGAGCATTTCACATAACAGAGGAAATCTTTCTTTCGTCTGAAAACTGAGACCAGTCTGTACCAACTGTTAAGAAGAGTCCAACGCTGTGGTGGGTAAGAGAGGATAATAACCCTGACTGCCTCTTGCTCTCAAAGAGTGGGCTAACACTATGGAAGAGGAGATGGGATACACAGAAAACCAGCTAACCACTCATTAATCATCAGACCATTATGCCCACCCTACATTCTTCAGGAACAAGCAGGAATAAACAACACTTCAGCTGTTATTTATTATCAGAAATGTTGTTGTGAAGGTCAGAAGGCATGTGAACACCTACTGAATATGAGTACTGTGTGTTATTCATCAACCAGATAGGAATACCAGCATAGCAAGTTAAGTTCTCCAGTAAGAAAGATCCTTTTTAGAACATTTCTTCCAGAAGTTTTCTTTCAGTGATTGTACAATGCTGTGCACTTTACATGATTCAAAAATGAATATGAGGCTGTTATTAATAAAGGGAATCAGTAAATTTGGGTAAAATGTGCAGTAGAATAACATGCAAGAAATGAAGAGAAAGCAAGTCTGGAAACAAACAAACAAAAATACTCCAGAAGGTGCAGGCGGAGCAAAGTGACTATAAGTAAGCACAAAAGCTCTGGGACTCTTATTGGCATTCTCTACCCCGCCTAGTATAAGGACTTTCTGCCCCCTTCCAGCCTGAGAGACTGGGTTGAGGGAGAAGAGCACCACCTGGCACTAGCAGCAGGATGGAAGAATGGCATCTCAACTCCCTTTGCTCTGGGCGCAGCCCCTTGGCTTTGGTGAAGTTCACACAAAGTTCCCACATTGAAGAGGAGGTGTCTGGAAAGGCACTTATGTATTCAGAGGACATAGCAGGAAGCAGAAAGAGAAGGTTGAGGGTGTCCCCATGAGTGACTTCATCGTGCCTTTCCTTCTGCCTCCACTGTCCTGAGAAACCAAAGCACAGGAGGCCAAGGCACCCCCACCCATCTTCCCAGGACCCGCAGGGAAGAGAAGGACTGGGGCTCACTTACGTTATTTTACGTGGATTTGATTTTAAAGACACTTAAACTGACCTGCAAACGTTTCCCCAGTTAAGTCTGCAAGCAGGGAAGTTAAGCAGGCTTTGAGGTGCTGGCTATGTGAGCAGAAAAAGGGAGTAGGGATGCTGCAGGAGAGTGAAGAAAGGCCTGGTGGGCGGGGCCTTATTAATAGTTAAGTGGACAAGGCTGATAATGGGATATCTTTTTATTGGCCCAACAGATATGTTATAATATACAAGCTGCAGGCATCTCCCGTGATTTGCACTGATATAATTCAAGCTGAGGGTTTCATTATGTGGCAGGGATGATACAGGAACCTGTACTATCAAAGGCAGCTGAAAGGAGTTTGAGAGCTATCTCATATTCTGTGTCTGTGTATTCATTAATGGTAAGTAAGGTGCTTTGTTCCGGTGGTATTGGATGTTTCATGGTGAATCATTAACAACTTTGAACAGCTTTGTATGTATATCTTATTGATGTGTAAAATTATTGCAAGTCAATCTCTTTTTTCATTCTTTTTTCTTTTTTTCTGGGTGAGTTCTGCTTTACTTAGTATTCTGTGGAAAGCCTAGTGACATTTTCAATGACTCAAGGGTCATGTGGATCAGATGAGGGCTGCTGTAAGGCAAGCCCACAGGAAGCTGACAATCTGGTTTAAGAGATAGAAGAATGATAGATTTTCAAAGGAATAGTATGGAGAAGGGATGTCGTGTAGCTGTCCCTTCAGGGAAACAGAAGGGGAACCACTGCATTGCCCGGAGGACAGCAGAAAGGGGATAGTGTTTACAAGAATGACCAGTAGCCCCTCTGGAAAGGGCATTGTGATGAGACAGAAGGCCAGGCAGGAAACTGAATGGCAAGCATCTCTAAGGTAAGTGAAGGACTAGGAAGTCGGGAAGAGGAGATGCAAGAGGACGAAAGAGACAAAAATGTTTGGTAGCTGACAGTAAGAAAATTTGGAGGCTAAAAACAAAGAAGCCAAGGCAGCTTTTCCTGGCTGAGGATGGGAAGAATAAATGGGATCAGAGTTAGAAACCAATTATCTCTGATTGCACAATCAGGACCCTGCTTCCGAACCAAGCTCTAGCCCCACCACCAACAGGGGCCTGGGGCCACCTGAGAATGATGTCAGATCTGAGGAACTGGTACATCCAATTTGACTTAAGCTCTAATTAGCATTAGGCAACATGTGGGGACCATGCCTTCTGAGTTGTAACAAAGCTGAAAATTTCCTTTCAATTTGGACCTACTTTGCTGGTAGAATTTCAATTTCTGAGTGGCTAGCCACTAAACAACCTGAAATAAACTTTCTGATATCCTTGACATTTGTGCTGAGCCCCCTCAGAGCTTCCTCAAAGGTGCAAGAACTTCATGCCAGCCCTAAAGCCAACAGTCCCTCTCCCCCATGTCCACACCTTTGGCTCCTGAGTACCTCTGTGTCTAGTCTGTATTATGCCAGCTTTGTCCTCTCCTGTTGCCTCATGCATAACCTAGTACAAAACTCAGAGTTGTTCCATGGTTTGTTTTTGGGCTTTTATTGGGGGGGGCAGTTTTATTGAGATATAATTAATATACAAGAAATCTCACATATTTAAAGGGTACAATTTGATAAGTTATAGCAAATATATACATCCATGAAATCATCACCATTAAGATAATGACCAAAGAATGTATCTATCATCCTCGCAAGTTTTGTCATTTCCCTTTGAAATCCCCTTCTCAACCTTAGATAGACACTGATATGCTCTCTGTCACAACAGATTAATGTACATTTTAAATATATATATTTATAAATGGAGTCACAGAACATGTACTTTTCTTTTGGTCTGGCTTCTTTCACTTGAAGTCATAATTATTTTGAGATTCAGCCAAATGTACACATCAATATGTCATTTCTTTGTATTGCCAAATAGTGTTCTATTGCAGGAATACACCACATTCTGTTTATCTATTCACTTGTTGATCAACATTTATGTTGTTTCCAATTTCAGCTATTATAAATATAGTTGAGGGGAACATATGTGTACAAGTCTTCATGAACATATACCTTCATTTCTCTTGTGTAAATTCCTAGGAGAAGAATGGCTGGATCTTTGGTAGATGTATGTTTAACTTTTTAAGAAACTGCCAAACTGTTTTCTTAGTTTGTGTCATTTATATTCCTACCAGTGGTTTAGAAGAATTCCAAATCCTCCATATCCTTGCAGACACTAGATTTAGTCAGTCTTTTTCATTTAAGCTATTTGAAGTGTATAATGATTTCTCGTTGTGGTTTAGTTTGAATTTTCTCTCATAACTAATGATGTTAGGCATCTATTCATGTACTTATTTGCCATCAGTTTATCATCTTTGCCTGATATTATATAGCCATTCAAGCTTTCTTTGGATTAATGTTAGCATGGTTTACCTTCCATTTCTTTCAATTGCAAAACTTTTGTGTCTTTAGTGCCACCATTCTGATGATATCTGCCTTTTATTTGAGTTATTTAGACCATTTGCATTTCATGTAATTTTTTAAATTAAGTTTATTGGGGTAACATTGCTTAATACAATTATATAATTTTCAAGTGTACATTATAATTTTGCATCTATATATTCTATTGTGTGATTACCACCCAAAATCCAGTTTCCTTCAGCTACCATATATTTGATCCCCTTTATCCACTTCGCCATTCCCCTACCCTCCTATATTTGACCCCTTTTACCCCATCTACCTCTCCCCTCCTCCTCCACCCCCTACCCTCTGGTAACCACTAGTCCATTGTCCATGTCCATGAGTCTCTGTTTGTCTTGTTCATTTGTTGCTTTTAGGTTTATATCCCACACATAAATGATATCATGTGATTTTCTACCTTTTCAGTCTGGCTTATTTTGCTTAGCATGATTATCTCGAGGTCCATCCATGTTGTCGCAAATGAGTTTTTCACCTTTTCTTATGGCTGAGTAATATTCTATTGTATATATATATGTGCCACAACTTCTTTAGCCAATTGTCTATCATAGGACACTTCAGTTGCTTCCATGTCCTGGCAACTGTGAATAATGCTGCTATGAACATCAGTGTGCAAATATCTTTTTGGGTTTCAAATCTTTAGGGTAAATACCCAGTAATGGGATTGCTGGATCATATGGTAGATCAATTCTTAGTTTTTTGAGGACCCTCCATATTATTTTCCATGGTGGCTGTACCAATTTGCAGTTCATGTAATTTTTTATATTAAGTTTAAATCTGTCATCCTGTTATTTTTCATTTGTTCCTTAGTTCTCTTACTCCTTTTTTTCTGCCCACCTTTGGATCAACTGAACCTTTTTATGATTGCATTTTTTCCCTCCCCTGTTGGCTTTTTAGCTATAACTCTTTGTATTTTATTAGTTGCTTTAGGGTTTATAATGTACATTTTTAACATATCTATCTTCCAGTGATTTATACCACTTCAGATAAAGCATAAGAACATTACAAAAGGATACTTACGAAGAACATTACAAAAGGATACTTATGTTTCTTTCCTCTCCAATTTTATATTGTTGTTGCCATATGTTTTACTTTACATATGTTATAAACTATATACAAGATTGCTATTAATATTTATGTTTAAATGATTGTCTTTTTAAAAAATTAAATACTAAGAAAAAATTTGTCTTTATTTATGTAATTTCCGCTTTAGTATTCTTCCTTCTTTTGTGAAGATCTATATTTCCTTCTGGCATCATTTTTCTTTTATCTTAGGAACTCGTTTTAACATTTTTTGTAGTGAAAAATTTGTGATGAATATTTCCATTTTTGTATGTCTAAAATATCTTTATTTTGCCTTCATTTTTTGTTAATAGACTTCATTTTTAGAGCATTTTTAAGTCTACATTACATTGTAGACAAAGTTCACATGTTCTCCCTCTTCTCTCCTCCCCACAGTTTCCCCTATTATTTACATCTTGCATTAGTGTGGTACATTTATTATAATTGATGGATTAATATTGATACAGTATTATTAACTAAGGTTCATAGTTTACAGTAAGGTCACTTTTTGTGTTGTACATGCTATGGATTTTAACAAAAGCATAATGTTATATATCCACTATTGTAGTATCATATAGAATTGTTTCATTGCCCTAAAAATTCTCTGTGCTTCACCTATTCATCTCTTTCATCCTTCCTTGTCCCTAACCCTTGGAATCCATAAATCTTTTTACTGCCTCTAAAGTTTTGTCCTTTTATAGTATTATATAGTTGGATTCTTTCACTTAGCAACATGCATTTAAGGTTCTTCCATGTCTTTCCTTATTTTGATAGCTCATTTGTTCTTATTACCGAATAATATTCTATCGTATAGATATACAGTTTGTTTATTTATTTACCTATTGAAGGACATCTTGTTTGCTTAAAATTTTTGGAAATTATTTGTAAATCTTCTATGTTATTATCACTTCCTATTTATCTCATTGTTGAGGGAGAGAGCCCCCATCCTAAATAGTGTGAGACAGCCGAACACACAATACCTGACACTGAAGAGCTGTGATTGGCAGCAGATTATTAGTCACATATATTCACAGTCTGGGGGAGGAGGACACTGCACACCATGCAGAAAACATGGAGATGGCACTTGGGAGCAGAGTGAACCATCAGAAGCTGCAGGAGGCAGGCTTTGTAGTAATAAGAGAGTTAGGTGACACTTACTTCCCACAGAGAATGTGATTGACCTGTTTGCATAATTTCGCAGGCTTTCAGGGAGGTGAAACCTATTAGGTTGAGGACCAAATGGAGTTCAGGTGAGTGCTTGATAAGGGAACTAGTCAGCTGAGGAGTGTTTTCCACTGGGTGGAGGGGGAAGAGCATATCTGGTTAAAGTAAACGTACTCATGAGTAGACCTTTGGGATCCTGTGAGGTTCAAAGACATCAGGATAGAACCTGAAATTTTAGGTCTTACAATACATGCTATAAACATTCTTGGGCAAGTTTTTTATTAGAACATAAGTATTCAACTCACTTAGGTAAATATCTAGGAGTGCAATTGCTGGCTCAGATGGTAAAACCTGTTTAATTTTGATAGAAACTTCAAACTCTCCAAAGTGGCTATAATATTTTGCATTCCCACAAGCAATGAATGAGAACTTCTGTTACTTCACATCCTCTTCAACATTTGATGTGGTCAGTATTTTGAATTTTAGCCATACCAATAGATATATAGTGGTATGTCATAGTTTTGATCTGTAATTCCCTAATGACATATGATATTGAAGATTTTTTCATAATTTTCTATGTGCTACTCTAGAAACTTTACAGTTCTGCATTTTACATTTAGATTTACGTTCCATTTGGGTTAATTTTTATAAAAAAGGTACCTTCTGTATCTAGAACCTTTTTTTCTTTTTTTTGCATGTGGATGTCCAGTTCTAGCAATATTTGTTGAAAATATTATTTTCCATTAAATTTGTTTTTCTATTTTGTTAAAGATCAGTTGACCGTGTTTGTGTGGTTATATTTCTGAGCTCTCTGTGCCGTTGCATTTATCTATTTGTCTACTTCTTCAAAAGTACCTCAGTGTCTTAATTACTGCAGCTTTATAGTAAGTCTGGAAGTTGGATAGTGTCAGTCCTCCAAATTTGTTCTTTTTCACTAGTATGTTGGTTATTTGGAGACTTTTATATTTCTATGAAAAACTTTGGAATCATTTGATAAATAACCACAGATTAACTTGTTGAAATTTTTATTAAGCTTGTATTGAATCATGGATCAAGTTGGGAAGAATTGAAATCATAATAATATTGTCTTCTTATCCATGAACATAGAATATCTCTCCATTTATTTTGTTTTTCTTTGATTTCTTTCATTAGTATTTTGTAGTTTTCCTCATATAGATCTTGTTAGATTTATATCTAATTATATTTTACTTTTGAGTATTAAGTAAATGGAAAGAAAAACTTTTGTCAATATTTTAAAAAATATTTTATGTTTCCTCCCTCCTCTCCTTCAGAGATTCTATTTGCATGTATATTTGGTGACTTGAAATTGACCCACAGCTCACCAATGTCTTACACATTTTCTTTTGTTCTTTTTTTTATATATTTTATTTTCAGTAGCTTCTATTGCTGTCTTCAAGTTCCCTAATTTTTACTATTTTTTTTCTTCAATGTCTACTACCATTATTTCTATCCAGCATTTTTCATTGCATGTTGTGGTGTTTAACCTCTAAAAGCTTAACTTGGTTCTTTTTTTTTTTTTCATGTCTCTGCTTAACAGAAAACATAGAATACAACTAGAGTACAGAACATATAGAATATATTTTTTAATATCCCTGTTTGCTAATTCTAATATGTGTGTCGATTCTAGGTTGTTTTCAATGGATTGATTTTTTTTTTCTCCTCAATATAAGTCATATATTTTGCTACTTTACATCTCAAGTAATTTTTTATTGAGAGCTAGACATTGTGAATTTTACCTTGTTGTGCATTGGATATTTTTGTTCTCTTATAAATATTTGTAAACTTTGTTCTGGGATATGTTAGAATTTGACCTTTGGGGTCTTGCTTTTAAAAATTACTAGACTAAACTGGAGTCATGCTCATTCTAGGACTAATTTCTCCCTACTACTAAACATCTTTCTGTGTACTCTACTCAGTATTCTATGAATCGTGTGCTTTTCCAGTCTGGTAGGTAGGAACAGGCACTTTGCCTTGCCCTATGTGTTGTTACTGCTAATCTCTTTGAGCGATTCTTTCCCTAGCCTCAGATACCTTATCTGCATGGTCTGATCACCACCCAACCAAGAACTTGAGAGAAATTCTTTTCAGATCTGTGAAATTCCCTTTCTGTGTAGCTAGCTCTCTCCTCTCTAGTAGACATTGTTCTGTAAACTGCAACTGCTTTGGTCTTCTCAGACTCTCAACTTTGTTTCTTCAACTCCAAGAGTCCTCAAGGCTCCATCTCTTTTCATAGCCTGTAAACTCTTTTAAGGTATAAACTGCGGCAAGTGCACAAATTTTTTTCCTTGTTTTCCATCTCTCGTGGCTCACTATCTCTCACTGCTTGACTTCAGAGCCTTGGAAATTATTGTTTCATATATCCTGTTTGAGTTTTGGTTGTTTCAGGCAGAAGGGGGAAAACTGGTCCCTGTTACTCCATTGTGACCAGAAACAGAAGTTCTTTGGTAAAATAATTCTCAGGGCCCTCAAGAGAAAGATAGGCTGAGCTACTTTATTTTGATTGGCATTTATTTTTCCTCCCTCTTGGCCTTCCTGATAGCTCTCCCCCTCCTAGTGTCAATAAAAATTTTTTCCAAAGATGCAGATGCTCCCAGGAGCTATGCTGATACACCTGAGAATCTGCATCATTCCCACCCTGGAGTTCACAATCAGCAGCAAAGAGCCCTCGCCCATAGAAAGGTTGCTTTGAAGCCAGAGTTGTGGTGGGATTCTTCCTCTGACCTGCATTCTTCCTAGATATCTCCAGTGGGTGTTTTCACTCTCAAGATTATACCTTTTGAAAGTCTGAGCCATCCCTTCCACAGGAGAGAGAAGCTCATTTGTGGAGGAGAGAGATTAGTTTAAAGAGCTATACAGAATATTGACTTCAAAAAGAACAAAATAAACCCTTCTCTCAGGATTATTTTCCTCCCTTTTCTTCTCTTCTACTTTTTATGTTTGAAAGTGATGGAGAAGCTGAGAAAAGATAACTGCCAGATCCTTCAGGCTTATTCTGCAAGGCCAGAATTAGAAGGATTGTAAGAGTAGCAATAAATTTGGATTCTGCCTCTATAATCGGAACCCCTCAGGTACAAGGTAGAAGGGGGCAGAGGTAGGCCAATTGGCTTTCTCATTAGTTTCTTTATCCCATCAGTTTTTCATTCACTATGCTTCTACCTCCAACAGTCACTATGAGATGCTGGAGATAAAAAAAAAAAAAAAAAAAACATGGTGTAAAGGAAAATATCAGGAGTCAAGGTATAAAAGAGAAGAGTTTAAGAAGTTTCTGGAAAAATTCAAAGGAAATTAGTCCTGTTGTGCTAATAGTGACTCGTGGTTATTTACACTGCAGTGCCAGCCTGTACTAAAAAATCACATTGATGTCTAATGTAGAAAAAAACACATAGTCATTCTCTTTCTTCTCCTGGCAAACTTCACTTGTCTCTGAGGGCTCATTTTGGAAGCTTTTTCTATCTCTAATGTCTAATTAGGTGCTTCTCTTTGATGCTTTTATAGACCCTTATATTTCACCTTAGTAAAATATATTTTAATGTTTGCCATTTCTTGTTTCTTCTCAAATAGATTATAAGCATTACAAGGACAGCAATAGTTTTGTTCATAGTTGTATTCCAGCTATGAGCAGAAGTCAGTGCACATTGCAGATACTTGGGAAATATTCATTAAATAAATCAATTTTGAGTTTTTTTCTCTATAAATGAGTCCATGAGATAGGCAGTTATCATCATTTGACAGATATGCAAAGGAGGCCCAAAATGGTTGCATCTTAAAACTTTAGAATAATAGAATTTAAAATTACCTGTTATCTTAAAGAATGTGCATTACAGGACATGGCAAGACTCCTTTGAGCTTAGAAGTACAAGAAAAAGTATCAAAAGAGAGAAAAGAGCCACATTTAAGAACAGGACATGGTTACCCATTTCCCTACTTTTACAAATATCATTGTGTTCCTTTGAAAGGTTGGGAATGGGGAAAGAAATGTGTCAATAGGGGTAGAAGTCCAATGGAAACATAGAAGCCACCTCAAAGCACTATCAAGTCACTTTTCTACCAGTGTGCTCATTTCCAAAGGGATGAGTCATTGCTTATATGTCGCTTTTCTAGGTTCTCTCTTTTTTGGTGTTAATTTTGTGTCTTTTTTCATTCTTATTCTTCTGTCAGCCTCTTGCATGTGCCCACTCATGACTCAGAAATACAGAGGGGAGCTGACATTCCAGTCTCAGCTCCTCCACTTAACTGGGTACCCTTGGGAAAGTTACTCAGCATCTCACAACCTCATTGTACTCCTAAAAGAAATATGAACAGAAAAGATACATACCAATTTCAGGACAATGGCTGCCTCTATAGGATTGAGGGGTCAGATTCAAAGTAGACTTCAACTCTGTCTGTACCATTTTCATTCTTAAAAGGTTTTGAAGTGAAAATGGCAAAAGATAGCACTTACTCATTTTAGATGATGGGTACATGAGTATTTTT
Source organism: Pteropus medius (assembly GCF_902729225.1). Taxonomy (NCBI): domain Eukaryota; kingdom Metazoa; phylum Chordata; class Mammalia; order Chiroptera; family Pteropodidae; genus Pteropus; species Pteropus medius. The sequence continues at coordinate 2,953,575 of NW_024347862.1, read as the reverse complement.
TTTCATTGCTTTGTATTTTTCTGTATGTAGTTTACATAAAAAAACATTAAGGGAACGGTGATAGGGTGATGATATAATATCTTGTAGAGTTGGGTGAAAATTAGAGATTGCATATGTAAAATATAAATACATAGCTGACAAGTAGGTACCGGTGTTTATGTAGCATCTGTATAAGGTAGGGGACAGGGGGAGAGAAAAACAGAAAAAGACTGAGTTACAGAGAGCTAAGGTAGGTAAATTCAAACATAGACACTGGAAATGACTTTGACCCATTAATCACAGATTAACTTGGGGGAAGGGATTATTTCAATTACAGAAAATAGATGAATCATGGATTTTCAAAATGTTTATATAAAACCTTCTGCAGAGGCAAGCCATTTGATTCCCTTGGGCTAGGTAACCTCTATACACATCATGAACACTCAGAAAGGAGCTGCTCCCCATCTGATAATACTACCAGGAATATTACCATTAGTGTATCCCCAGTGGCCATGACCTTCCAATTTCAAGAGAGCTCTTAGATAACACAAGACTCAGATCACTGGGCCTTTTGTTTTTATTTGCATCAGTTCCTAGTACACTGCCTGCATATCAGGTGTGTACAGATATGAAAATGGTTTTTTCTTCCTCAGGACTCTCCTGTCTTGGGAGCCAAAAAGAATTGAGCGGGAAGAATTTCAGGCTCCTATGCTGGTTTTGAACAGACTGCAAACAAAGTTGCCATTGTGCAAGGAGATGTGCAAGAGGAGGAAGATAGTGGGGAAGACAGAGGTGAACACAGTATTTCCAGGCTCCACGATGGGAATGGTTCTGCAGAGGCACAGGAGTCCTTTTGGGATGTAAGAAAATGATGGGATCTGTGTGATGGTGAAGATGACAGCTCAGTCTCAACACCACCACACTGCCTGCTGGGCCCTGCAGTGGAGCTCTGTGATTAGAACGGCAACCTTTGCCCTCTGGGGATGCTCAGCAAATGTCAAGCTTTAATGAGATTTCCCACTATGTCGAGGGGCCCTTGTGAAGCGTGTACCACACACAGCAAGTCACCAGCTGGAGATTACATCTAACTGCCACTCTAGGAAAGGTCCACTGAACCCGTGATGAAGCAGATAAGCCCTAGAGAGGGGTCCAGGGCCCCCTGGGCAGAGATGTTTGAGACCCCAGGCTTCCATATGAGGATGTCCCTCAGATTTTCTGAGTACTTTTTGAAGAGCTCAAGGATGAGAAATGCTGGGGCTAAAAGAGAACCCTAAATGTCACACTGCTTAACCTTCTACCTTTAGGAAATGCTGTACTTTAAGAGATGCTTGTTCTTAAATGTCTTTTTTATCCTTTGAAGGCATGACTTAAGAATTGGGGAGAAATTAGCTAATTCTTCCTCATTTGCACTTTTCTTGTACATTTTCTTCTCTCTGAGGCCTTTAAGCCTTCGGGTTATCCACCTGCAAAGTAGAGATAAATCCACTTTCTGTGCCTGGTAGGCGTGTAGCCATTTCTAGTGTTGATGTTTAGGGAAAGTGACCAAATTGAGAACCTTTGCCCTGAATGCTGTGAGCCTGCCTCAGGAGCTTGCTCTGTTTTCATCTGGCGGAGATCACTCAGCATACTTCACTTTCTCCTTTCATTTTTATTTTCTGAAACCTCAGATGAGATGGCAAGGTTTCTGTCAATGATATTAATACTTAAAATAACTACAATAAGGCACTAATTAAAACTCCACAACCCCAGAAGGCACCAGGGTGCTCATTCGGAATGAAAAATCACAGAGTGAGAACCAGGAAGGATGCCATTTAGGTCGAAGTGACCTTTTGGCATATGGCAAGTCAGGAGTTGGGTGCATGGGTTTTTAAAGAACTCTCCAAGAACCCATCCATCTGGCCCCCTGTGTTGCTCCTCCAAGCATGCTGAGCTGACCAGATGGCCCTTGATAAAGCAGCTTCAGAGGAGAGAGGGAGGGAGCCCATCCAGAATAGCTTATCATTTTTGGAGGCATGTTGCCCTCAGTTTGAGCATCTCCCTTCTTTTAAATCTTAAAAGCAAAGGTTTCTTTTTTTTTTTCTTTTGCATGTATGTGTTGTTATTTCCACCAAGGCAAACAAAAAGAGACTGCCCAGCAAATACATATCTGAGTAAAAAACAAATAGACCTTGATAAACAAGGATATGGTCTCTAGCATGAGAAATTCTCCACCCAGGTTCTCTGCCTGTTTGATATTCATATTTTCAAAATCTTTTAAAACCTGCAAAATACAAGGATAATGCAAAGGCAAGGATCATCTGTCACCTAAATGAGCTAGCCGATCCAAAACCATATAATCAATAGAGTGTCTGGAATTGAGAGAATCTCTTACCGAATGATGTCATAGGAGAAGATTCTTCAAATAGGTGTCCTTGAGGTTGTCATGATATGGTCTGTAGATTTAAATATTTTTTACAGGTCACTTCTTTCAGAAAAAAGTCACAGAGAAACATAATCTCTGCTTTAGAAGCCTCTAAAAATATTGTAGAACATCTTCACAGTCTTGCAGATACGCTTTGCTAGTGATTTCCAAATGAAGGCACAATTTAAATACCTTATAGGGCTCAAAGTAGCTAGAGGATAGAGGAATTACTTGCTGGTCATTAGATAAAATGCCATAGCAGTGTCAATAAGCTTTTGTCAAGTCATTACTGAGAAAGACACTAGGTTTCCAATTTACCTTCAGAAGCAGGTATGTTGGATGTTCTAGTTGGGCTTTGAGGTATGATCGAGACCTGCATGCCAGAACTATCTAAAAATTAATAGGTAAATCAAAGCTGAGTCATGGAGAGAAGAGGGAAGTAGGAGGAAGGAAAGCACATGTTGACTAAAAGATTCCCAGGTGATTCTTCTGCTCCTCACCTTCACTCCATGAAGAACCATCAACAAATTGTGCTAAATGCACAGGAATGGGATAAACCTAATGAGTCAACAAAATATAAAAGGCTTCCCACCCAGAAGTGTAGGATGAACTCAGTGCTAACGTTTTGGAGCTGGAGAAGTAAATCAGAAGTCAGGACACTTGTTCTCTAGCACCAGATTGTTGCTAATTAATTACATAGAGTTAAAGTCACCCTACCACTCCAAATATGAATGACAAAACTGAAGTCTCATGAGGATTGCTACCCTTCTACCCACCTCCTGTCAATGTCAGGCAACAAGTTAGTCACAGAGCTAGAACCAGAATTCCAGATTCTTTAGCTTCATTCATGCTTACATGATTGCTGCTGTACATGTTCTTTTCAAAAACACATTACAATGAACAAGGACAACACCCCATAGTCTGCTAGGATTATCTGTTTTATTACCTGGAATAATAGCTATGCTATTTCCAAAGCTTTTGCAAATGTTATATAGAAAATATGAGGATATAGGGAGCTTTGAAAATATGGATTTCAGATAAGCATTTGAACAAACCCTATATCAAAAAATATAGCATTAAAATAATCATAAGGAAATGGCACAAGTATTTTTTTTAATTTCTAAGGGTCAAAACAAAACATAATTATACATGATCACTTCCTTAGGAATGTAAATGTTAGCATTAGAAGTTCCTTGGGGCACTTTTCTGAGGCCACTTTTATTAAATATTTGTAGTCAGGTAAAAAATTTTTTTAATCTGAAAAACTTTAGAATACCTTAAGGATTGAAGTGGTATTCATCTGGAAAATATGCTGGCAGATTTCAAGATCCTTAAATGGGTAATCAAGAAACAAATAAACTTTAGTGTGATGAAATGTAAATTAATAGATTTAAGGCAATGCAATCAAATATATATAAACTGTTTCCTTAAATCTCACCAGCCTGAGGGTAAAAATGGGATTGTGTGAATGATAGTAACTATAAGTTTTCATCCATTTCTTGCTGGCCCTTGGCCCAAGACCATATTTCAGGGCAACCTAATGACTATTTGTCCCTGCTGGGCACTCACTAAAGGAACAGGTGAGTAAATATCACAGGTTTTGATAATTTAACAAAATGAAGAGCCTTTCTAGAAAGTTTCTGCCAGCCAGATAAAATGAGTCTTGTGTGGTTACAGACTAATTCAAATGCTACAGTTTTATCCATAAATTCAATTTATAAATGAATATAATGGGGTGTTTGGTGAATTATAGCAAATAAGTAGAATTGTGGGTAGTTGTCAGAATAATTGATGGTGCTTAGCATCTTTCTTGTAGTTGGAAGCTCTATTGCTGGCAATAGACCGTTTCTCACTCCTGGGAAAACCAGGATATATGTGATTATAGTAGAGTGGCCAGATTCTGAGACATATTAGACCTACTGAATGACTTTCACAAAGTTATATAAGCTCTCCGAACCTTAATTTCATCAATTCTGGAGAGACAGAATTTGTTTATGCTAAAAATGTATTAGGTGCATGGCCTTGGGTGACTTCTCTAACTTGTCTGTACTTCAATTTATCTAGTACAAGACAATAATATCAGCTTTCTAGAATTATGAGGATCAAATTAGTTGATTCACTTAAAATGCTTAAAACAGTGTCTGAGGTTATGTGCTAAGTGCTCAATAAGACTTAGCTCTTGCATTTTTCCAACTAGATTTTCACTTCCATTAGGGTATGTTTATTGCATCCCCAGTGCCTAGAACAGTACCTGGAACATAATAGGTGCTTAATCAATATTTATTTATTAACTGAACTCATCTTTTAAGTGGAAAAGATACCTATATATATCTAGATGCCAACAATTTGGCAAATTTTATGTCTATTTCATATATAAATATATTTCAACAGCTAAACAGCTACGCTTTGGAGAGATTAGGAGGTTTATAAGATCACCATAGACAGGGCTGAGACTTTAGTTCTGAACCCAGGGCTCAAGAGCTTTGAAGCTTTGATCGAGGCCAGTGGAACAAGGCCAGCAGTTATTCTGTCTCTGAGTTCCAGACATCCAGATCAGGTCCAAGATTATGACCAAACAGAAAGACCTGGGCTTTCATTTCCTAGGATTCCACACGATTCTCGATTTCCATTTACAAACCTATACTGGTTTTCCAGTTCTCTCTGAAAAAGTCTACATCTGCCAGGACTGCAACTACTTCCCTCCCCTCCTGCCTTACCTGCCTGCCCCAGCTCACCTTTCCCACTGCCCTCTTCCAACCGTCTGCATTTTATATAACATGAAGGTGGAACTCAGCTCCCTCTAACCTGATTCTAAGCTCTTGTTCAAGCTCTTCCTTTACCCTTCACTTCCCTGACTGGCAAAATTTACACTTACAATGCAGCTCAATCACCTCCTTTCTGAAGTTTTTTTTCCCTCTCCCTGCCTAAGTGTGCATTTTACCCTTTAAAGTGTCCCACAAGACTCTGCCTATACCTTTAACATGCCCTATGCTGTTTTGAACTATATCTGTTTTGGGATTCACATGAATTTCTCTTGTATATTCAAGTGTGTTACTGACTAGACTGTCCCCATTGCCTTGAGCTGGGCTTGGTACCAAGAAGGGCTTGGTGTAGATTTGCTGAGGGAACATATGAGTGAGGGGATGATTGCATCCCTAGTTCTCCTGGCCAGTAAACTATTTCTAACATAGTTTCTGATAAATCAGGGACAAAAGACTCTTCTGGGATAGTATAGTTCCAAATATATCTTTGATGAGATATAGGTATAGAGACTTGCGCACCTGGTTGGAGGGGCTGTGCCTGAGCCATCCCAGCCTCTTCTCTGGTTATCTCCTATCCAGTATGTTTGTCTCAGGCTTGGCTGGAGTGACAAGTCATTTCTAGAGCCTGGGATATGATGGCTATAGAAGTTGCCCGAATTGAGGCTGATAAAAACTTGCCAAACTGGTGGCTTGATGTGTTATTTATATGCACAGTTGGCTTCTAAAAAAGTATTATCTAAAGGAAGGAATTGTTTAGCACTTCACATTGAATTTCAGTCTTCCTTTTCCTTCAGGACTAACACTGCTAATCAGTGCCAAATTACTGCTAGTTTAATACTTGAATTAAAGATAAAACCAGCAATTTGCTCAGTGCAGGGTCTTAACTGGACCACATCCATTCCTGGGTCTGTGCAGGAGGGCACTTTGCTATATTCCTGGTTGCCGGTGAGCACTTTGTGGAGAGAAGAGGCAAGGCCAGGAGGACGTAGCTGTCAGCTAGTTTCCTGCCTCCCCCTCCTCATTTCCCTAGCTGTAGAGCAGTTTGCAGGATGAGGAGGAGTCCTGTGTTCAGAAACTGTGAGTAGATTGGGGATAAAGAATTGATTTTTTGATATGGTAAAATTGCATTTCATGTAAGAAGAGACCATCTTGTAAAGACAAATGCTCATGGTGACGGTCTCTCAGAAGCCACCTCTCCACCTTACAATCCCTTTGCCTTTCATCCCTTTATGACTTTGCTACTGAGCTCATGTCTTCATTCTGCCTCTTTAACCAGAAGGTCACATAAGAGGAAAGTCTTTTCAATCTTCTTTCCAGTTTCCTGTCCACTTTCATCAAGGTCATTGAGTAAACGCCTTGAAAAGAAAGTGACCACTGACTCAAATAAAGATTCTAGTTTATTTCTCTCACTATTAAGCAAATTAATGCCTTTGCTTTAGCCCTGGGCCCTGAACCTAAAAGGATAGACATTTCTTCAGAAGGGCCTACATACAGTTTAATTATATGAAAAAAGCCTGAGATATAGACATATCCCAGATATGTTAGACATAGTCTCCCAAAAGAACAAGGCATCTTAAATATGGAAACAGATGCCACATTACCACTTTTAAACATATATTCAAAGGCAGTTAATTTAGTCCAGAATTTTTACCTGAGTCTCAGTTAGCTAACAAGGGAACCGGGACTCATATTATGACATGTTTCTTTCTAAGGAATGTTTTCAACTGCTGGAGAAACATCATGCCCCTACAGGCTTAGGTGGAAAACAATCTGCTATTTGATATTTTATCCACCTCCAGCACACCAAGGATGGCAGAATTTGGACAGCACCAATTCCCTACTAGAAATTATTTTTGCATATTATTTGGAGACTTGATAAAGTCCTGAAAAACTTTCCAGTGATGCTTTTATAATCCATAAATATTGCTTTTATTATAAGATTTCAGAGTTAGAGCATGCTCTGCTTCTGATCTAAGCAATTTGTCTAGCTTATTACTTCATGGCATTTATATATTTCTTACATTTTTATTTTTGACAATTGGTAATAGTCACTTTTTACTTTGAAAGTGATCATCAAACTGATCACTCTGAGCCCAATGATGAGGTAAATTATCTAGACTGATGTGCCTACATATTAGGTTTAAAATCAGGCTTTCACCTGAGCAATTATCTGGTTAAACTGCTTCTCATGTGAACATAACATCAAAAAGCAATAACATCTGTACTAGAAACAAGCATATGGCAAGGAAGGGAAGCAGGATGGGCAGGAGGCAGGGGAAAAAAAGGAAAGAAACTAAAAATGGAAGTAATGAACAACCGCAATATTAAGCTACAGAAATTTCAGAAGCAGACTATCCTCTAACTCAGAGAGGAAGAAAGGGAAAGAGAGGCAAAGAAAGGAAGGGAAGAAGGGAAGGGGGAAAGGAAGAAAAAGTCCAGCTCTCTTTGGTCCCTCGATAACTTGACCTCTTCTCAAAGGTCTGTGGGAATTCTGTAGGACTCTGGCAACGAGAAATATTAGTTCAGGCTCTGGCTCAACCCAGGCTCTCCTTAAAAGAAATCAAAATTCTGAAACTTTTAAGTTAGTGGAAAATATAGTATTTCTCAAAGTAATGCAGAGGAATGGCTTTCTTATATCTCCGAGAGGCATGTGGACATTTATATAACTCTGCCTGCTTTTAATGGCTTTAGACCTCAGATAAATCGGTTTTCTCTTTTAAGCATGTCTACAGAATAGAAATTCTAGGCATTGAAAGTCTATTCTAGGGGAGATCAACTTCTCAGGCATCCTCATTTGCTCCACAAGCCCTTACTACATAGGCTGTATGAGTGCACGTGGTAGATCCGCAGAGGGCTTAGAGAAAACACCCAGAAGGCAATATTTCAAAGAAAATGAGTGCATCCACCCTCTAGTCTTGTAGCCTGATGTGCAGTGAGGTTTCATAATCTTAGAGTAAGAAAGTAAATCCCCTTTGTGGATGGTAACAGGACAGTATGTAATCTTGTTGGATGGCCTCAGAACTGGAATGTAGATTGAATAGCTGCAAACAAGCTGGTGACTGGTATATAGGCAAATGTCAGTGTCAGCTTTTGATATGTTCTTTGACCTCTCATTCAATGATATACAAATAATCCGTAACCAGAATTTAACTGAGTTCCTACATAATCCAGCCTTCGAAGAGTGTCAAGTCAAAGGCACAGTATAATAACTGGCAGCAATTTCAAGTTTTATTCAGTTCTAAGAAAATATGAAAGGAGAGGGAGAATATTTTTAATGTACAACAAAACATCTTAAATATTCTTTATCCCTAATCACCTCTCTCTCTAAAATTTCCCATCTGGCCTTCGAGGCTCTTAACTCCTGCTCTTTATTCACTTATCCAACAAGAATTTATTTAGCACCTACTTTATGCTGAGTACAATTAATCCCCCTGGAGGTATAGTGGTGAAATAAATAGATACAAAGTTTTTGTCCTTATAGAATGTATACTTTCTAAAAAGACAGGCATTTTGGGAGGCGGGAGGCAGACCATGTATTACTGAGAATGAAATGAGAACTATTGTAATTTCGAACATAATCTGGATTATACTTTGAAAAGATTGTTCTGGCTATGTGTTAAGACTTGGAGGCAATAAAAGAAGATAGTTAGGAGCCCATGGTTCGGTATAGGATGTGAGCAGTGGAGGTAATAAGTGATGATAAGGTTCTGGATATATCTCAAAGGTGGAGCGGGGGTGATTTGCCATGGATAGAGAATGGGTCATTAAAGGGGAAAAAGATACCAGAACAACCCCAAGATTTCAACTAGAGAAACTAGAAAGATTCTATTGCCATTTACTGATGTTGGGAAGATGATGGGAGGAACATGCTGGGGGAGGCCAAGAGTCCAGGTTGGGTACCAATTATACATGCAAGTATAGTGAACTGTTCAGGGTGGTGGTTCATGCTGGCTATGTCACTGTGGACATAATTGACGTAAAACTGTAGTATAAGACTTTTTGTGACCAACAATATGATAGAGTATGTAGAAATTTTTCAACAACTGTAAATATCATGAATTAATATTCTTTTTTTATCTTGTGTTTATACTCCATTTCTGATGAAAGCAGAATGGTTTGTATAGACAATAGTGTAAATCATGGCCTATTCCCAAGAATGTGTCCAAATTCCCACAAAATCACAACTTGGTCTAAAATGCTCACGCTGTTTTTTTTATAAAAATGGATTCTTCAGTAAGAAACAATGCATTTAATTTTATGCTAATGAAGAAAGAATTCACTATGTGCCCGAAGCTCAGAAGTCAGATCACTGAACTGGATAATAAAAACGAGCAGTTTTATTCACATTGTGTGAGAGAGAGTCATACTTTCCTATTTGTGGCAGGACAACCAAGAAAAATCCAAAAAATTTCTTTAGGATTGGTTCATTCTTTGGTCCTAATCATTATTGAAATTGCCTCACCCTTTAACAAAACAAAAAATCAGTTAACTAGTGCCAGTATTTGGCGTTAGCTTTGATTAAGTTTCTTGTTTATTCTTGACTTATGTTTCTATACTATCGTGAAAAAAACAATGAACTAAGAATCAGAAAATCTGGATTTATGTCCTGGCTCTGTGTGACCTTTGCGTGTCAGTTTCCTGGGTGTGATAAAATCTAGTGTACTTATTCCTTAGAATTTTTAAAAGAATTAAACAATGAAATACATACATAAAACCACTATAAAAACAAAGGTCGTCCTATTATTTTTCTGATCTTCTTCCCTGTTTCTCCCTCTCCTGCTCAAATTTTAAAATCCTTAGGTAAAACTGTTCTGGGTAAATAAAGGAGAGAGTGATCAATTGAGTTTAAAAAATTATTTTAATGAATTTGATTTTCTGAAAAATCTCCATTTCACTTAAACACTATTCCAAGAAAAAAAAAAAAAACAAGGCGTAATGACAAAACAGATCCAAAATAAGGCAGAAGAAAAGTACTGGAAAACATTTTTTTATACCCATCCAGTTTAGCTCTGGGCAGACAGTATAAAATGGTCTTTTCTGCATGGTAACTAAGATCAGGCTCAGCATTGTCATTGGGCTTTAAATGAAGCACTTAAAAATACATTTGGTATAGTTTTAGTTTAGCCAGGAGATCTGGAAAATGAAAGGGGCACATATATTCTGTAATTGCAGATTGATTGCATGTGAGAATTATAAATACCAGGATCTACTTAAGTCTGGCATGAAGCAAGGGAGGACATATGTCACAGCATCTTTCCTCAGGAGCTTCTGGCTGAGGCCAACACAATAAAATCCCCCCAAAGGGCTAAGAACTGACAGTTCTCTCTCCTTGAGCACTGTGTAATTAAAGACTTCTTTAGTGTCCTTTCACTGGCTTGTCTTTGGTTCTCTGAGACGCTTGCACTTCTCCTGGAGTGCTAAAGACAGGACAATGTGCTTTACAGAAGGAGCCAGAGGTGTTACTGAACTAAGCATGAGAGAAAGATGCAGCTTTTCCTTATCTAGAACTCAATAAACGATGAGACATAGATCTATCCAAAAAATATGGGGCAAATACTGCTCACCTCAGGTCTGCTGTTTGGACATATTCATTCTAAAAAAGTCCAATCTCATTTTTTCCTCTGAAAAACTAAAATATCTAAAAGACAACTCTCTTTGACCATGTCCAGAAAAATTGAATATTTTCTGATTTGGAAAAATATAAGATGAATCCAGTAGTAGTTTTAATTATTTTTTTCTAAATTTTACTCAGCCTTACTGATTTTTAAAATCACACTTTTATGTATTTACATTTAACTGAGTTTTCACAGTGTTAAGAGATACTTTGTTTCTTTTAGCAATTTTTTTTGTTGGTCGAGTCAATGAATTTACAAATTGGTAGTTAAAAAATAGTCACGGGAATGTAGAGTACAGCATAGGAAATATAATCAATAGTATTGTAATAGCTATGTGTAGAGCCAGATGGGCAATAATCAGGGGAATCACTTCATAAATTATATAAATGTCTAAACAATATACTGTATACCTGGAACTAATTTAAAAAAGGAGTCAATAAACTTGAATTTTAAAATATGTGAGTCTTATTCAAAATTGTTTAAAACTACAAATTCTAATTAAAAAATGGATAAAATCAAAATTTTGATATTAATATAAGAAATAAATAGTTTTGTTTATTCACTAATAAATTATTTATTTATTTATAGCACTGAGCTGCCTGTCACCATATCAAAACTAGGGTAATAAAAGTATATAAATGCATTATTTGAATATTGAATGCGATCTTAATAGTATATTTCCTAAGAGCCAGCATAAAGGTGTATATACAGAACAATTTCCCCAGTCCAGTGTCTGTAGATCTATAACAACATCTTAAAAAAAATAATATCCTTCACTGCTGCCCTTCAGTGACAAAGCTGATGAAAAATAAAGTTATAGATAAATCTGGCTGACAATATAAACATCCTCTACCCATCTTGCAGGTTATTAACAGGTGTCAGTCAGAGGTGGAAATCTAATCAAATATAAATGTAATTACCTAGGAAATGATAGTACCAATATCATCTGTGAAGGATCAGTCGTTCCCTGTAAAAATAAATAAATAAATAAATATAAATAATAAATAAATAAAACAAAGACAACAACAAAATTCTTTTCTGGCACTAACTGTGTTTTTTGGGACCCTGTCTGCATAGGAACGAAAAGTCACCTAAGTTCATTATTTTCCTAGACAGGTGGTGCTGCATGAGTTTAAAGGGAGCTCCAGATGGACAGAGATGATGAAAGAATCATCCAAGTGAAACACTTCCCTCCTGGGTGTTAAATAGTGCATTGACTGTATTGTGGAGCTGTAGAAACCAATAGGACTAATGAGAGATCTGGTATCCCCCAAAATTTGCACTAACATTGGCGAAACATGCCAAGTGACCTCTTGGAGGGTAGAGACACAGGGAATATTATCTTGGAAAATCTTTCTCTCCAGCCATAAGCAAACAGGAAGCAATATTTGCCCAGAGACACTTGAGTTTTCTTGTTATGCACAGTGAAGGCACATGTAGAACTAGAACAGACAGAGAAACCAGCTACAGTGGGTAAATGATTTGGTTTTTACTATTATATTGTAAGTGGCACAAGAATATTCTGCTGGGATTATAGCATATTTGTGTTTGTTTCTCACTCACATAAAATTAAACATATTACCCAAAACAGTATTCAACATTCTCTTTTCTGGAAGGACCAGACTGGCTTAGAGGAGGAAAATAATATTTTTAATCTTTGACCCAGAAACGAAATCACTTTGACTGGTTCCACTTACTTAGTTCCTTATTTTGGGGCTGTCCTAAACACTTTTTGTGTATTTTCTCAATATTTCCTGCCTACAACCATGTCAGTAGATACTATTATTAGGATTCCCACCCACAGATGAGGAAACTGAGGACTTAAACAGTTAAATAATTGCCCAATAGCGTGGAGTCATTAAGTGACAGGAGTCAAGATTCTATCCCAGTAAAACTTGGGAATCCATTATCTTAAACACTGCATCAATTTCCCCCAATTAGTGTCTGTGTTCCACACTACCTCTGCCCTTTATACTTAGTCTCATTGGCACTGCAGTTCATAAAGGAAATGCTATTCCATAGCTTGTTTCTCACTTGACTCTTAGAGCTAGGCCAGAGGAAGCAGGGAAGGAAAAGAGATCTTATAGATTATCAGAGTTGGAAGCTACTACCTTTGAAGTAAAAGGTCACCATCACATTTAATGTTAATCAATGTCACCATAATAAGTAAATGAAAAAAATATATGTACGTGTTAAATACACAATTAAACACTTCTTACTAACCACAAAATGGTGACAAAATTGATTATTCCAGGTCATGTAAAAAATCCGTAGCTGTGCTGGAGGTAGAAGACAGACTTCTTTGACTTTTAGGTCAAGGCCCTTCTCAAAAACTACACCTTTTCACTAATATGGCAACCCAGTTTATGGTCTCAAAATAAATGTAGGATAACACATAAAGGGCTCTCATCATTCAAACCTGAAGGACCTAACAATGCACAAAGCTCATGCTATGTGCACACCAGGCTGAGGCAAGACACAGGAAGTCATGTCTTTTCTGTAACTGATGAATATAAGGTATTCTTGGTATCATATTTGCTGGCTAATATTTAAGCATACTCACATAATCTTCACTAGTAAGAGTGACCATTACCCCAAGGCTGCTTCTCTGTAGATAATATATACTCCATAACTCAAAACCCAAAATTTATCTTTTTTATTCTATCCCTGCCTGTTGATTTTACATTGCCTTAATAGACTAGAACAGGTTTTTTCAACCTTAGTACTATTGACTTTTTGGACTGAATAACTCTTTAGAAGTGTGGACTGTCCTTTGCATTATAGAATGTTCAGCCTCCCTGGCCTCTACTCTCTAGATATCAGTAGCATCCCCCAAACCCAAGTTATGCCAATCAAAACTATTACTAAATGTTCTATGGAGGGCAAAATTGCCCTTCCTTAAGAATCACCAGTCTAGAGGCCTCCTAACTTACCTTCCTACTCTCAAAAACAAAAACTCATCTCCCTTTCTGGGTCTGATCTTCCAGCCCTCAGCAATGTTTCCTGATGGGGCAAATGGATATGTCCCGGGTCAATGCTAAGAAGGTCTACCAGATATACTAAACAAAAGCACTCTTTCGAAACTAAGAGGGTAAGTGATAAGGAGTTGACTGAAGTTAGGCCTCCTAACTTACCTTCCTACTCTCAAAAACAAAAATTCATCTCCCTTTCTGGGTCTGATCTTCCAGCCCTCAGCAATGTTTCCTGATGGGGCAAATGGATATGTCCCGGGTCAATGATAAGAAGGTCTACCAGATATACTAAACAAAAGCACTCTTTTGAAACTAAGAGGGTAAGTGATAAGGAGTTGACTGAAGAACACAGAAGGGAAATTTTATGAGCTCCAGAGAAAAATTAACCCCGGCAGAAGATAAGAATAGCAACCAGGAAGGCAGAAAAAAGAACAGGCAAGTCACAGACTTGTTATGAAGCCATCAGCTTGGGTGTAAGTCTTCATAAGGCCTCAAGGTTTGCAAAGGATCTAAAGCAATAAAATAACAAGACTTCTTGCATACAAAGATATGTATGCCAAAAAACACTCAATAAAATCTCCCCCACCCCTGTGTGGTTAGTAAGATGTGTTTCATTGGGTATTTAACACATATATTTTTTTATTTACTTATTATGATGACATTGATTAACAAAATCCAATCAATTTCCAATGTACAATTCAACAGTAAGTCATATATATATATACTGCATTGTGTGTTTACCACCCATAATTAGATATCTTTCTGTCATCACATATTTGATCTCTTTTACCCTTTTTACCTACCTCCCCCCACCCCACTCTCTGGTAACCACTAGTCTATTGTCCCTGTCCATGAGTTTCTGTTTGTTTATCATGTTTGTTTGTTGCTTTTAGGTTATATCCCCCATATAAGTGATATCATCTGATTTTCAGCTTTTTCTGTCTGGCTTATTTTGCTTTGCATGATTATTTCAAGATTCATCCATTTTGTTGCAAATGACAGTATTACATCTCTTATAGCTGAGTAATATTCCATTGTGTATATGTACTACATCCAATCATCTATTGTAGGGCACTTCGGTTGCTTCCATATCCTGGCCACCGTGAATAATGCTGCTATGAACATCAGTTTTAACACATATTTTTGATCTTCCACATAAATGCTGTCTTTGATAATATGGGTGATATTAAAATTAATTAAATAGGGTTTTGTCTCAAAGGGACTTAAAATCTAGTAAAGGCAATATAGTTGTATTCAGTCCACAGAAGAAAGTAAATGGTGACCTGTGGAAGGGCTGGCTGGCAGATGCTTAGTGTAGGCTTGTGATGAAAGAGGCAGTCCTATGTGTAAAGTGACTCCTTGACTAGAACAACAGTGTTTCAATTTTACCATACTAGAAAGCTCTAGTGCAGAACTTTCCAAGCCAGATTCAAGAAAGTCAACTATAGGGGTCTTCCTCCTTGAGGTATAATAGATTGTTGACTGCAGTTTTAATAGGAAGGATTAAATTCCTTAATTCATTATATATTCTTAAACCAAAAATCTGACAATAGTTTAACAATTAAATGTGTAGCAAATCTTGCATACCTTTAATCTTGCAACGTAGTAACATATGGTCACCTAGAAGAAAAATAACCTTCTAAAAACAAAGACTGAAAATAGAGTTGCATATTAATTCACAGAAAATTCACCTCTTAGCCCAACCTGAAAATATACCTTGACACTGACCAGCAAATGTATGCCAGCCTTTTCACTGAAATTAAAAGGAAAAAAAAGTTTTTTTCAAAGCGTATTTCTTTGTTAATATACTTCTGTCTTGATCTAAAATGAACCCTATCCTGCCATAAACAAGAATAATTTAGCTGCTGTGCTTTTGTGCGTCCTGAACCCTTTCTTGATGAGCGTGAGGGTTGTGTGCTGCATACCAATAGCCACTGTGAGCCTGAAAAAGAGGTAGTCAACCCAACCCACACCATCTGTAGTTTCAGCTAGATTTGTGGCATGTCTCCCTGAGCTGAAGCAAACCTCCCTCTGTCTCGAGTACATTGAGAATCAGAAATAAAAAATAAATTAAGACAAGTAGGCAAACATTAAAATGAGTTGTTACAGAACATTTGAGTAGATTCCAATCTTCAGTGTCAAGAGAGCATCTTTCTGCTATAATGGCATCTTTTCTTAAAAGCACTCCATAGCAGTCAGTCATAAATAAGTATCATTGAAAAAAATGATAATGTAAAAATGGAAACCGAGTCACTGGGGATCTTTATTATTGTTTAAACAAAGCATTTGTGACTATGCAGAAGGAAAGGTAAACAATAACAGTAAACAAGACAGCTATTGTATTGCTGTCTTGTCTATGTCAACAGAAAATCTATTGAAAAAAATTAACCCAAGCAGAAGATAGGAAGAGCAACCAGGAAGTCAGAAGAAAGAGCAGGCAAGTCATAGGTTCCGGCAGGTTGACAGGTTGTCTGAATAAATAAATTAGGGCCAGAAATGTTTACTTGTGATGAAAAGTTTCTTCTTACAGCCTGTATCAAAAGTTCCAGAAGCACTGACAAGGACAGCAAGAGCTGTATCAACCAGTGAGGGATTTTTAAAAGCATTATCTCAGGTTTGTCCAATTTTGAAGGCAATTTTGAAGGGCTCTCTTCCTCTCCATTATCGTAGAGCAACAGCTTTAAATGCAGATAGATACCCTCTAATAAAAATGTAAGCAGAAGTCTCCAATTCTTGTGAGTTCTGGTTAATAATTTACTCGTATGCACCATCGCATTTCTACCTAAATATAGAGCCATTTGTGTACTACCACCATTCTAAAGTGGTCACAGTTCTACCATGGGATAGGCGTCCTTCACAATTATCCTCTTGAGTGGAGAAAAGAAGTCTGGCCTAAGATCAGAGGGAGTTCTCAGTCTTGATCTAGGCTTGATTCACCAAGAGATCCTGGGCCTTGTTTTCCCCATTTTCAAATAGAAATGCCTAAGGTTAGAATATGTTACCAAAGAGTTTATTATCTACTGAGTTAAAGGTTATTGTTCTGTCTCCAGGGAAACTGAAAAAGAACCCATCTCTTCTTCCAGTGCAGTGGGTGATCTATGGTCTCTTTCATGTTGAGTGAGGTTAGGACAAGGGAAGCATGAGAGCAACAAGCAAAAGTGACTGATCTGGAAAGCAATGAGTGCTGCTGAAGTAGTATCATGCATTTGTATTTATGTTTATATAGTGTATATTTACTTTTTATTTTTGTCTCCTCCTCCCCCATCCCAAGCAGCTGACTTTAACATGTGCTCCATTGTCTGGTCTTGGATATGTCATTTGTGCTTACATTTGCTTTGCGGTTTGCTATTTGAAGTATCATTAGTTGCTTCCTCATCCTGGCTTTACCATCATCCCATTTGCCATCTGGATGGAGCACATTGCTATAAGCACTGCATCCCCATACACACAATTATGTAGTTCCTTATACTGCTGGGGGGTTTGTTATTTCTTTAGAAAACAAGGATGTGATGTGCATAAAAGCTTTAGTTCTGATTTTACCATCTAAAGCATTTGATAGATTCTTTGAGATTATTTCTAGTTGTCATCATCATTTCCTGCAGAAAGTTTGTGTTATGGAGCTGCATGGCTCTCCACAGGCTATATGGCAGAGTTTGTGAGATAGGTGCAAAGCTTGCCTCCTAGAAATCTGCTGTCCCAAATAGACAAGATAACAATATGTTGGTAATGATAGCCAAATGCACAGTACATAAACATTTTTTCTTCCATATTTTTTTGTCTGAAGGAAATTAGTAAAAATTATTGTTGTATTTGATGTAAGAGTATATATGTGCTATTTAGCAATTGGAGCAGTTCTTAGAATTGGACTGAGGAATTAAAAACATTAAAAATAATTCAGTAGGCCAAACCCATGGTGGGTCTAGATAAAATATTATGTTATTTGAAAATAGGGCCATCAAACATGTTGCTTTTTCTGTGAATCTATTTTTTCTATTTATAGCCCAATATTCCATTTGTTCTGGCTAAAAACAAAAACAAAACAAACAAATAAACAAAAAACTCCAAATCCTCTCTGAGTATTTCTTCTTTTTATTTCTACAAAATCAGATCTGCTATCAAGTCTTAATATTTTCATTCAGAGTATGTCTTAACATTCATATTCTATCTATTTATATTTTAGGCCTATTTCTAAATTTTGACAGCTATCTCTTAGGAGATCCCCTTACCTTTGGTTTCTGCTCATTTCAATCCATCTGCCCACTGACACTAAATGATAACTCTGACATGCATGTATCATCAATGATTACATGTATTTTCACCTTTTTTATATTTTCTGAAACTAGAAATCCCTTCTCTGTATCATTCAATTTAATAAATTGTATTTAAACTTTATGACCTCATCAATGAAGCCCTCGGGACTACTCTTAGTCAGAATAAGAATTTCTCCACCTTGAAGGCTGTGCTTCTAGTCAGCACCACAATTACATAATTAAATCGTTTTTATTATTTCAGATGCACAGTGTCCCTTAAATTTTAGCTTCAGGTTTTATCTTTATTGATCAGAAAGTTGATTGAACACACATAGCAGATGGACAACAAACTTTTGATTGTTTTCCAGGCAATTTTTAAACCATAAAGTTTAAGTATATATAGAAATTTTTCAATTTGCCTAATAACCCTTATATATTAATAGCTTGCAATTTGTTCAAAATTGTTTTTGAAAAAATTAATATTTTACTTTACTTTACATCTTGGATTAGCTAGGTTTAATTGTTGAATTCTGACTAAGAGTGACCTTTATAGGAAAATTATGCCCACAGTTTCTGATTTTGATTTGGGCCTTTAATTTTTTTCTATACCTTGATTATGAACCATGATCCATTTAATTAAAATCTACTTTTAGATACAAGAGAAATCAACAATCTGAAGAAAAGTGAAATGTCACATTCTTCAACTCTTTCCCTCAAGTGCTCTGAATTTCTTCTTGAAGCATTTGCTGAAGGCATTTATAGGCCCTTTTCACTAGAAATAAAATCTAACACCAGCTGAGTCAGAATCAAGATTAGTTTAAATCTTGGACATGTTTTAGTTTCAATGTTTTTCCATCTTAGCAGTACTATAAGTGTATGTTTTAATTACCATATGCATCTGGGGTGTATTCTTTCCAAAGCATAGGGAGACAGAATGATAAACCACCACCAAATGGACAAATGCTCAAGAAATTGGAAAGTATTGCTAAAGAACTTGTTTTATAAAAATGCCCTTATTTTTCCAGGATTCTGTGAGGTTAGAATAAGTTTACTATAAGTAACTAAACATTTTGATGCTTCAGTGAACTAGTTCCTTGGGGTTTGTGGCTCTTAGGCAGGTCTGGCTCTCAGACTAACGAAGGGGAAGGGGAGGAATTTATGATGACTCTTCAGTACCTTGGACAGCTCCTGCTGCCTGCCTGCCATAGAAAAGCTTCATCAACAGATTGCTAATTTCCCTCCTCTCTCCCTGAATAGCATTATGCCTTCTGGCAAGAAGAGGTGTGTTGCATTCATCCACTGGATCTCACCTGTGGACATGTAAAGCTGTCTAATGGGCTCCTGCTTTTTGCCCCACTGGACTGTGACTGAGCAGGGAGACAGAGCTGCACAAGTTGCTAATTGTCTCAGCCTGTAACTCTTGAATGATGAAAAAAATTAAAAGGAAAGGAAAACAGCTATTATATCTCTTTCTTGAAAAAAATCTTGCACTGCGAAAAGCTCATTAACATCATTAGCGTTCCATTAACCTCTAGCCAGACAAATAAGCTGCAGGTAATTTAATAGCATGGGGAGAGAGAAAAGGAAAAAAAAAGTTTAAAAATTATCCAGGTGTAGGTAACATTTTCCAGCTATCTCAACTGAACATTTGGACAGACACCAACGACTTTACTTATTTTAATGCCAGCCCGATATTGGAGTGTAGCCAGAACCCTGGCTGCTAGGAAGTTCTGTAGGTAATACCAAGTGAGGAGATTCATTGATGGGACAAAATGAAATTCATTTTAACAGAACAACACATGAAATCTTGCAAAGGAACACTGTGTGATTCAATACACACTTAAAAATAATTATTTTTCATTGTATAAACAAAAGGCCTTTTAACCTTGTGATTTTTTCCCATCACATTTTGTTTTATTCTAACCTACACCTCCTTACCTGGCTCTCTTTTTTTGACCCCCACTCTCACAAAGTCTCCCACAAACTTAAAAGTTGAGTGTAAACTACTCTTAAAGCTATTAGTCTTTAGGTTTCTTGGTACAGAGATGGTAACTTTTTAGATGAAGTCACATCTTAGATTTTGTTCTTGACTTAATCTCAAAATATAATGGGATTTTGGTGACTTGGTTGTTCCTTATATAAAAGGATACTGCTTTAGGTTTATTTAAATACTCTGTATGAAAATCAATAGATGTGTAAATTTTGATCAAAGTGGAATAATAAAACTATGATTTCAAAATTATCTAGTATAAGTCTAAACAAATACTTAAGTTGAAATGCCTGCCTCGTTATAGGAAACCCCAGATCACTATTAGAATAGTGTTGCTGTTTAATATTAACTTTGATATAACAATAATTTACATCATATCCTTATTTTTGTATCCAAGTATGAGAAGTTCATGACAATAATTAAGACATCTTCATAGGGACACTTTCCCCAGTAGCCTTTGATCATTCTCTCTTCTAATCCCAGAGAGAAGATGCTGGCTTTCTGTTGATAACTTGATATAGTACCTGGAAATTTAATCCTATTCCACAGTCTATGGATCATAAACCTATCTCATTTAGAGAGATTTCAGAATTTTCGTTTGTACAGACACATAACTTTGGATAGTCAAAATCAAAGTTGGCTTAGTCATAAAACATGCATTTCTCAATGTAGTGCATATTTAAGGGATTTTCTCATGCTCCAAACAATTCTCTTAGTTTTGATAGAGTAGTTTAGCCTTTTTTTATTGCAATTCAAGGCCATTGTATCAAAAGTTACAAATTAAATCTGTTTTATTCACATGCCAGATAAATTTTCTTTCCTCTCTTAGATCTGAGAAGTTAAATTTTGAACTTGTTTCTACTTTAGTCAGAGTGAGGTCATATTTATAAACAGATGAACTTTCTGAAATTTCCTTTGAAGCCATTAAGCCCCTCTTTTTGTCACATAATTGTACATTTATTTACTTCCTCCCTAAAATGTATCTATTAATTGCCAGGTATTTGCAAGACACTATTTATCTAAATACCTGAATCTTCCCAATCCCTCCTGGTAACTCAATTCTGAGATAATCTCACTTCTGTTTGCCTTTTTAGATCCCATGGTCTTTTTTCTGTTCTACTTTTCCTCACCAGAAACAGATGTGCCTTTGCAAGAAGCACTTACACTAATATCATCCTAGCCTCAGGAAATGGGGCTAAGAGGGCAGTTTTATTGGAATATGTGGCTAGAAAACATCTCACTCACTAGATGAAGAAATGCATACAACTCATTCTATATTGATTCATGAGACACTCTCTGGCACCAGTAGAACAGCTAAACAAACAGTGTGCCAATGTTGAACCTTGACACAACCATAGTATGTAGATCTCCAGTATTTAATGACACAACAATTTCTCCTTGGAAATATAATGCATTATATCATAGAATATTTTGGTATCTGTGCATGCATAATTGAGCTTTGTACTAGAAAGCAGCAACCAGATAAAGAAATATTTGCCCAAACTTGCTGATATTTGAATGCCCAGTAACACTAAGGTAAAATTTTAATGTTATATCCCAGTACTCTCTTTATATTCATGTTTTCATGAAATTTTTTTCCCTAACTCGAACATCTGCTAGATACATGCTTCAAGACCCTGCTGTTGCTAGCTCATTTCCAGAATCCTAAGAGAACTTTAAGGCAGGTGTTTGGATATGTAAGAATATAGTTCATTCTAGACATTGATTCCCTAATAAGTTGTCATTTGGTACCATCTTGCACTCTCCTGGTATTTGAATGAACAAGGAATCATCCTTAGTTCTGGCAATTCGGGCATTCATCCAGGGCCTTGCATCAATATATAAGTAGCAGAACATTATCTACTAACAATATAACTCCAAAAATGCTTCTGAGAAACTTATATTTGTAGAAATATCAACAATGTCACAAGTCATTGAGATGGAGCCATTGCAAGGGCTAACAAATGGGAATATTTTGCAAAGGGAATGCAAAAGTTGCCTTGGGATCTTTAGGAGAATTATCGTGAGTTGTAGATTTTATAATACTATCTGAACATTTGCCCTTAGTTTTATGCATTTTTTTTTTTCTGGAGTTTTCATTATCCTAAACCTTGTCTGGTAAATTTGGCCTGTAAGCAAACTGACTTTAGCTAAATGCATTCAAATGCTGCCTGGGTGCTTTGTGTCAAATGTTTCCTGTGACGAATCTTCTTGACTGAAACAGATAGCACTCCTCCATTGGGAAAAAAAAAACCAACAACAACAACTTTCATCTGAAAGCTTCAAAGGAAAAGTAATTAGCAGCTATCCTCACATCACCCAATATAGGTAGGTAATTATAGTTACACCTATATTTGTTCAGAAACAGTTTATCCAGATCCAGGTAAGTAGAATAATAATGTTATCAAGAAAAAGCTAATATTTAGATACACCAGGGATCCAGATTTTTATCATTCGGATCACAACTAGCAGCTAGCAATGCAGCCACTGAACTTCTCCACTCATATTCTTGACTTTGACTTAATTTTATATTTCCTGTGAAAGAAAAAATAATACTTATCTATTCTTTTTTTAAGTGAATTGAATTGACTGAAGTTAATGCAGAGATGGCATCTGCATTATGAGTCCTTCTTTTACCACCACATTCAAGAACTCTAATGACTGTTGTTAAGAAAGTTAAGTGCAGATTCCTAACTTTGGCATAAAAAGCCCTACTCAACATCAATCTGCCACTTTCCCTGGAAATAAGCCCTCTATTTCAGTCAATCTGCATTTTAAAGCTATATTTAATGCATGCATACTACTTGCTTGTTTACTGGCTTTTGAGACAGATAGAATTAGGTTTGAATTCAGGCTCCATTATTTTCTGAAAATAATAACAGTCCTATAGGTCCATTGTGAGGAGTAAATAAAATTCTAACCACATATTTCCTAAGGTTGTGCTGGACACATAATAGGTAATTAATAAATTATAGTGATTACGGTTACTCATTCATCAAAGATATTGGTTTTGAGCTATAGAATCTAAGTCAATTTTAGCTTAGAAAAAATAGAGCTTTATTAGAAGGGCACTAGATATCCCTTATAATCACACTGTGGAATGAGAAAGTGTGTAGCTAAGCCTAAGAGATAACTGGTACTAGGAATTCAAATGCTGTTATCAGACACACACCCCCCCTGCCCCACCCCGCCAACTCTCTCCTCTCTCTCTTGCCTGTTCTCTTGCTCTTTGACTTTTTCTTTCCTTTACACCTTCCTGCATGTTGGAGTTTTAGAAAAATCTTGTATCGTAGACTAATGTTTTCTCCACAGAAATAACAAAATACTTGACAGCTCTTGAACTTTATTTTGTGATTGCCTCATTTCTGTGTCTCTTCGTCTAAAGATTTCAGAAAGGGTTTCCATTTTGTCCACCTATATTAGATGCCCATCCCTGTACCAGTTAACTGTGGACAGGTGGCAGAGTAACATAGTATACACATGGACACTGAGATCATACAATTGTTCATTGGAGGTTCAAACCCCCTCGCCACAAAAAAAGAATTGCTGTTAGATGGGAAATGCCAAGGATTATTCATTATAATTATTTTAGAATCTGAGCATGATGGAGATGGATGATGGGTTACAGGTGGTGGGATCCATTTAATTGTTTCAATTAGAAGAATTATATAATCAGATTTACTTCCTTGAAAGATCATTTTGATAACGTGAAGAATAAGTTGGAGAGAAGCAGGCAGAGAAATCTAGGAAAATCTTAATAATTCAGATGAAATACAATAAGATGCTGAACAATAAAAAAGGATTCTACAGATAGTAATAAGGCAGAAATGATAAGGCCTGTTGACCTATTAGAACTCAGGGAAAAGAAAGAAAATAGTTTAGTTCAGGCATGGGATGTATAGATTAAGATATGGGGGAAAAAATCAGTTTTAGGAAAGAGAGATGTTGAGTTCATATTTGTATATGTTAATATTGAGGTGTTTGTGAAGTATGGCTTCAACCCACCCACCACTTCTCTTCACTTTCCCTGACATAGGTAATAATACTACTACTTTAGACTTTAGTCTTACCATACCGGGCATGTACATACTCTGCTTCCTCTGACTGTAGTGCTCTTTCCTCTATTTCTTACCAAGTGAAGTGCAATTCATCACTGAATTGCAATACAATAATCACTTCCTCTGGAATTCCTTTTCTGTTTCTTCATATCCTACTGTGTTATGGCCCTCGGTGCTTCTCCTTCACATGATTATTAGTTAAAACTTCAGATTTTTAAAGAAAAAAATATAAAGTAAATGCTTATTAAAAACAACAAGAGAAAGTTTGTTGAAGGTGATTGCAATAGGAGTGAAGATTAGTGGAATAGAGGAGTGAAACTGAACTCAGCTCTGGACATAATTGTGCCAAGGGGGAATTTGTAGCAATAGGCAAGTAAGGGAGTGAAAGGAAAGTTGCTAAGAGGAACTGGTTAGATATCAAGATTAGAGGAAGAGGAGCTATATTTGAGGTAGGGGGATTCTTGACACACTGGCTTAGCAGAGTTCTTTGCTTAAACTGGACTCAGCAGGCCAAGGACAGGGGCCACGGATGAGGCCTTGTTGACAAGGGGGCTCAGAGGAGCCTGACTAAAGTTTAGAGGGAGTTCTTGCCAATTTATATGGGTGATTTTTTTGATATATATTGTACCCTTCACTGGAGTGTAAGCTTCATAATGATAGAGACCTGTCACCTTTTGCTCATCATTTTATTCTCAACATGTAGAACAGTGCCTGATAAATGGCATGTGCTCAATAAATATCTGTTTATTAAATCAAGGAAAGTGATGTCAGATTTCAGGTCTCAATCAAATCTTTCTATTACACTATTCCTCCTGCTTCAATTTCCTTCCTTAGTGCCTCTATCCAATCTTAAGCCTCTGAGCTTTTTCAGGATTTGACTGAAGTCCTCTCTTCTCAACAAAGCCTTCTCTGAATGCTTTAGTTCCAACTGTATCTCATTTTTCTGAACTTCAGTAAGTATTTATCATCTATTTCATTTATCGGGCACTCAGTCATATTTTTTTCTTATTTGTTAATAAATTCAGCTATGTGATTCCCACAACAACTAGATTATATGCCCTTGGAGAGTAAGAAATTTGTCAGAAGCTTTTTGTTTTGCCTGTAGCACAGAGAATGTTTCTATCACATGGTAGTGTTCTGTCAATATCTCCATACAAGTGAGTATATTCATTAATTCATACAATTAATGTTTAGCCTTAAAGATGTTTGTAATTATCAAGGAGCATAGAATAAATACTTATCATGTTACTTACAAAAATAATGTAACATTTATCTAGGTAAGTAAAATTTTCTTCAAAGAAATTACCTTGAGAGAGATAATACCACTTTTATTAAAATGTATTAATTGCTCAGAATATACCCAGAATCCCTCTTTTGGCAAGATGTATGCCTATTTGACATATTTCCATATGCTATCTGTGTATCTATACTTGTCACATAGTAGCGATAATCTCAATATGCAATTGGTATTGTTCACTTCTGATTATCTGAAAAAATGGCTCCGGATCACCTGTTCATTTTTGGGGGGGACTTGTTCTTCAAAATTTAATTGACTTAGATCTAACAATTCCTTATAGTGGGTCAAATCATCACATTACATCCTGATACACTTGGCAATCAGTATGTATCGGCAGGTTCCCCCAGAGACCACATTACTTAATATTAGCCTTCCAACGGGAACTTTTGGAGATACTTTGTCGCTGTGATGGATGATTGATATCACTTGCTTTGAAATTTTTCTGATATAAAATTATAGTAGCTTCTGGATCATTGTGAGTTGGTAACATAGACACCTGAATTCCAAATGTTTGCCAGAAATGTATCTTATTTTTTTCTATTGTTTCATTCTCATTAAAGTCCAATTACAGAAAGAGTTATTTATCCAGGTTATGTAATTAATCTATTACTTGACTTAAACTAAGACAACTGCATGCTTTAGCTTGTTATCAAATTATTTTTATGATAATCTCCTTTGGTGTTATTACCTAATTCATTGTAAGCTATCGGCAAAAGAAACAATTGGTAAAGTTATTGTTTTCTGTTGAGAGTATTATTAAGGAAACTGTCAACTGTAACTATCATTTACTGAGAGCTCTCTGATTTCAAGATAGTGACATGCATTCTCCCACCTCGGGGCACATCATTCCCTCTGTGTGCATTTGTATCTTGTCCAATGTATGGAAGTGGAGATCATGGCTTATACAAATTATGTAATTAGCTAATGTAACCAAGTAAGAAGCAAAGGTGGTTCTGAAGCCCAGGTCTATATGACTTCAGAGTCCATTCTCTGAAGAACCGATGAAAAATGATGACATTTTCTGACAGCCTTCAGTACTGAGAAAAGCTGTTTTTTTTTTTTCTGAGAAATTGTCTCACTTTTACTTTACCAAATATTTGCTTATACCAAGAGAGCTTTTCTATTTTTTTAGGTTGGTAGCACAGAGTTAAAATTGTCAACAGCTATTCACATTCATATAGCTTTTTACGTAGCTGTATTTTATTTCTCATCTTTATCTTTTCCTCTTCACACACATTTTATCATATATGTATTTTATTATATTGTATAGTAGACACCTTTGCATACTGTCACAAATCTTATTTGATATTTATAGTTTACACATTTTACTCACCTATACCATTTCCTAACAATCTAGTAGGATAGGTGAGGACTCATTTTACAGATGAGAACTCAGGTTCATTGGGAATAATCTGTACATGCAAGATTACCCAGACAATAAGTATGGGAAAGAGCCTGTGACATCAGTCTTTGCCTGGTAAACCCAGTCCTACTTCTGCAGCATTCTAGTAGAATGCTATTTTCCAAACATTGTTCTCTGGTACCATAGGGCCTGAGATATAGTAATAGATGTTGATAAAAAGTAATTTTAAAAATGGTCTGTAGTCAAATATGTTGGCCAAATTGTGTATAACGTATTTCTCTTGGGGAGTCACAATAATGAACATTTTACACTCTCTTTGTAGCCCTGCAGTAAATAAACCTATTAGATAAATTTATAAAACACTGGGTTAAACTAGTGTTTTGTAGTTTATTTGGCCCAGAACTTTTTTTTTCTTTTTTCTTTTCATTTAAAGTACCTATTGACATCTTCCTGGAAATTGCTATTTTAAGAAGCACAGCTTGAAAAATGTTGGTAAATGAAATAAAAATGCCAAAACAGAAATAAAGCAACAACTAAATGCTCATCTGAGCTCTCTGCTAACCAGCAGTGGGACCTTTATCCAGTCACTTAACCTCTTTGGGTCTAAGTCCATCTTGTGTTAAATTATACGTTTGAACTAGATGCACTCAAATGCTCCTCACAGTGATAACATTTTTGATTTCGGACTCTTTAAGTGCAATCTCATTTAAGGCAGGTTCAAGTATATACTTAGGTTTGAGGGTTAATGCAGCATCCAGAAGAGTTTTGATCCGGGAGTAAGCTCAAAAACAGTGAAGATTTAGTTCATGGAGATATATTAGGGTAGCGCTTTCACAGCATAAAGAAACAGAAGAATATCATAGTCCAATTATAGGGACAAAGAACAGGGAAGAAGAAATATAAGCAGCAGCATAGAATCCTCCTTCTTTCAAATGGAAAGACAAGCACATGTTCTTTGGCAGAATTTTCAGCTGCAAGAAGGCAATGGAGTAAAGAGGAGAATATTTATTAGACAATAAATAGACTTTTTATTGCAAACTAGAAATTGAACTTATCTGCATTTCTTTGTCTATTAATAATATTCTCCAAGTAGTAGGAAGCTCAGAGAAAAGTAAAATAGAAGATATAAAAAAGTTGACATCTCTTATAAAGTTAAAAAAAATCACATCACGTTTGATGTTAGGCTTTTAAAAAAGGGGGGAAATAATTACATCTCGAATTGAGAACATCGTTTGACTGTAATATCTCTTTTCAAGTAGATTCTACTAACTCTGGACTTAGGAAATGAAAATATGTTTATAGAAATCATCAGAGCAAGGCAGATGGAATAAAGTATTTGAAAAGTCTTAAAGCTGCACTCAAATTATCACCTTTGGTTCTACATATTTAACATAAATTATTAAAAACTTTTCTCTAGCACTGTTTTACACCATCTTCTGAAATGCACAGAAGGGATCATTAACTGTCCTCTATTTTCTCTTAGGACTGAATAAAGAGATGTTAACAGCAGCAAGAAGGAGCTGAGTTAGATATTAGATGAACTAACATGTCAATTAAACAATCTAACTAGCTCCCAAGGATGCCTTGACTACTGCAAATTTTATATGCACATGATCTTCTAGATTGCCTTTTATTTTCATAATTCATTCTCAGATTGAGTTTACAATAGGACTCAGAAAGTCTCTTTTTCCTTCTATTTCCTTCCCAACCTAGAACATTTATTTAGGTTTTTGCCCAAATCCCAACAATTCTTTGAGGTGTGCATAGATTTTTCTATTTTTTTTGTGTGTGTGTGTGTGTGTGTGTGTGTGTGTGTGTGCGTGTGTGTGCTCATGGCTTCCACGCAGTATTCCCATTAAGCATTTCATGCTTTTCTTCATCAACAACACTTTGGAAAATTTTAAAGAAAGGAGGTCTAAATGGTGTTCAATTGGCTACAGCACAACCTAATAAGTTAATTGCTAGGTAGAGTTTGTCTTGCCAAATGTCTGAAAGCTCTTTCAAATCAACTGAACAAAGTGTCTGCTCTTTGTGCTGGGTACTGAAGAGATCATAAAAAGAAATAAAACACCAACCTTGATCTCAAAGATCTTAATGTTATGTGAGGAGTAGCATGCATCTGATTAGAACACAGAGCAACCTAGACCATGGGTGGAAAATAGAGGAATAAAGGTACTTTATGTGGAACACAATGAGAAGAAGCTTTATGCAGGCAAATTAATAGCCCTACTCTGCAACACAACACCTGGCACATAGTAAGTCCTTCATGAAATACATTCAGTTGCATGAATCAATGAAGAGATAAATATATTTTGAAAATGACATAAGGGAAGTGAAATTTAAAAGGAGAGAAGAACATGAAGATTAAAAAACAAGGAGTTCATTTAATTAACTTTTACATGAAGGGAAGGTAAAAGAGCTAAACTTCAAAAAGTAGGTCGAAGTAAGATATTTGAGTCCTTGAATAACGTAATATGTGGTTTAATCCTTATTCTGTAGGCAATGAAAGCAAAAGTACACTTTGAACAGAGGAACAGTATCGCCTAGGTTCTTGATGTCAGTATTTTTATATCATGAGTCTTATAATAAATGTATATTGCTCACTAATGCTTAGTTACTATTTGAGTTTTTATAAAAATTGTAATATTTTCAATAGAAAATATAGAAGTCACATTTGTGTAAAACACTAACATAAGAGGTGATCACACTCTCTGTGGAAGGCTATGGAAACCCAGTGAGGTTCAGCAAGAACTGGAACCAGAAGCCTATCTCCTGCTCAGGCCCAGCACCACCCCTGACTGCCTTACATGCCCTGATGTCCTTCCATGATGATGGGCTATACACCCTGCATAGGCTTACGAGCAGAACCTAATCTTTTTTGTTTTCATTTGAAAGCATGGAGTGCTTTCAGTTTTCAAGAGATGCCTGGTTCAATATTTGCCTCCTAGGTATGACGTTCTCTGTGTCTAAGATGAATCTCTCAGCTGAAACTTAAGACCATTTGATGGGAAACTAAAACTTGAATTTGAAAATTGACCTTCATCAAATTTTAATTATATATCTTAAAACATTGATGGTTAAGACTGATGAAAATCAAAGAGTGCTTATTGCATGCCAGTGTGTGCAAGGCAGTGCATTAGGGGGCAAGCTTTGGAGTAGAACCATCCAGATATGAACCTGGTTCTGCCTCGTACAATCATTTGTTTTTAAATAAGATATTGCTCTCCATTAATTACTTTCTTTGACGATAAAATGAGAATAATAAAAACTACTCTCCAGGTCTCTTCTGTGGTTAGATGCAGTGTAGAATCTGGTTTTCCTTGCTGATTGAAAATAGTCAAGACAGGTCTCCATTCTCAAAGAATTTGCCATCTAGGGAGACAAGGCTGGAGCATGCAAAAAGTTAATTAGTAACAAAAGATTAAAATAACAATTCCAGACAACAATAGGAAAGATGTCACAAGGTTGTATACGATTAATTGCCTAATGAATTCTTTATACAATAAGACTTTAAAGAAAGAGGGAATTATTTAAGATTAAGAAGTCTACCAAATTCATCATCTCCTCCTTCAAAACCTTACATGGGGGAAATCCTTTCTGCACCCAGAAGGAGCTCTCCTGGACTCCCACAGCCCATGTGGGATTCTAGCCTCATCTTGAGAGCATCTGGCATTCTACTTGGTCTTCCCCTTGGTTGGGTACATTATCTCATCTCTCCTAGTAACAAGGCCATGTTCATGCTAATATCCTCTAGAATATCTAGAACATAAGACATGTGTTTTCCATTAATAATGCATAACCAGGTCTTTTTTAATTGTAAGTGGCAAAAATGTAACTAAACTCAATCCAGTTTTTTTTTTAATGTAAATTTATTAGCTCAGTGACTAAAAAAAAAGTCAAAGGTGATATTCTTGGCTCCAGGAACCACTGGATCTATGGGGCCAAGTGACCCCATTGGCACTCTGTGTCTCTCCATCCCTTTGATCTGCTCTCCTCACTGGGGAAGGGGGCGGTAGTTCTCCCCTCAGGCAAACTCCCCACAAGGCCCAGTATGCTCCTTCCCATCATCAGAACTGCTGATAAGTGCAGAAAAAAAAAAACACCAGCCATTTCTCTAGCCTCAGGGCTGGTCATTTCCAGGATGGTGTGAATGGGTGAGTGGAAACATGGGAATGACCACCTCTTCAGGATCAGAATCATGGGAGAGGTCATTTCCCAAAGGAAAGGATTCGGAGCTGACACAATAGTTGAACATGTCCACTCTGGTCAATTCTAAGCACATTGGTATTTTCTACACCAATGCAGGTGTGATTTAGGTACTCTGTATATCACCTCATTGATGTGTGTGTGTGAGTGTCTGTAGCAGGTGGGGAGGGCCGGTGGGGAGCATTAGAGTTTGTGTGCAACTATCCCCCTGACACGAGACTCACCTCAGGCTCCGAAGTCCTAAAGGGGAGAATATGCGATAAACTCATGGCAGTGTTTTTCTATTATTTCTCTGATCGCCTGACATGTTATAAATTAAAGTTAGCCATGAATTTTCCCAGGTCTACGAGAAAGCTCTGTGTATTTCTGGGTGTCCATTAGACTACAGCCCTTGGCCAGTGAGCTCCCATGGGCACATTTACACAGACCCTGGGACAGGCTAGGAAGGTGGAGGACAGAGGGTCGGGGCCTCACCCACCCTGTCACCCCATGCTGTTCTCCACCCTTGGCATCTGCTTGATTGACTCACTGGTTTTTGTCTAGGACCTTGCTGTCATTAAATTCCTTGGTCACGATCCTGTTTGTACTTCACAGCTCAAGACAAGTTCAAAGACTTTCTGGGTCAGTGAGCCCAAACAAGGCACAAAGTTTAAGGCCTGGGAGGGAGGCCAGATGGAGGACATGGAATAGAAAGGCCTGCAGTCAGGTGGGGCAGCAGTGGACCCCAAGTGCAGCCTGTGAGGAGTGTCAGTGCCCACGCGAAGGCTTCCTGAAGGCTTCTTCTGGGAGGATTGTCGTTCAGTGTGGTCCTGCAGGTGGGAGACAGCACTTCCTGCTCCCACACGCCTAGCAGGAAGTGCAGTAATTGATGCTATGGCTGAGGGAATGTGCTCTCTTCCGGGGGATTGACCATCTAGGACAGGAGGGACGGGGACCTCTAGACCAGAGGAAGGCCTGGCAGGAGGCTGCAGAGGTGTGCACCTTGAAATACAAGTAAGGGAATAATAGCTGGAGCTGAGGAAGAAGGAATGGCCTTCTCGGCAGTGTGGGATCATGGAGGCTTTTTGAGGGTACATGTTCCTTCTGGTGGACCCTATAGATCTAAGAACCAGCTCACCCATATGGCTCTTTGGTGTGCTATCCTCTTGTTCTGGGAGAACTTTCTGCTTTCTCTGGTCTGGAGCCACCCTGGGAACTCCTGGCAGAGTTTAGATGCAGCCCATCCCGAGGGGCTATCGTGAGAGCAAAAGTGCTAAGCAGAGGGCAGGCTTGTCCCTCACTTACCTGTCCAGGAAGTACTGCATTGGGCCCTGGGCATTCCAGGACCAACCAGACATAATTCCTTGATTTCCCAAAGCTCTAAGCAGACAAACGAACTCCAATAAGTAACTGGGCACAGCAAGGTAGGAGTAAAAGAGAAGGCTGTGTGCACACCCTGGAGGAAGGGCCAGAATCCCTCCTCGGGAATCCCGACAGATGCTTGCCAGGATATGTGATACTCCAGTTGGGGATGAAAGAGGGATAGACTTTTGTTTGACAGAGAAGAACATTCCAGCCTAAGGAAATGAGCTCTACAAAGGCATGAAGTATATATCTGAGGCTGGTGAGAACTGGGCTCAGTTGGATGGCAGGACATGCAGGCAGTCGAGGGACTGGGACGTGGGGTGGGGAAGGAGACAGCCCAGGGCTTCACACACCACGGTTCCCTCCTCTGGCCTCTATTTCCCTTCCCTGGAAGGACATTCTTGACTGGGTGACAGGCACTGTTGAACTATGCGTCCAGGATCTGTGTTCGCCTCAGCCTTGGGGCTAAGAGGCATACTTAATGAGGTCCTACAGCAGGACCCACAGCACACATGCATTGTGTTAGTTACTGGTCTTTCCACAGTCTACCAAGCAGATTCTGATAGAAGTTATCATCTGTCACCTCAAGAAGAAAGGTAAATCTACCTCAATCTCGCATGTGTAAGTCAAAAGACAGGCTCCAAATATTAGACTATGTGTAAGAACACTCATTCATTCCCTCACTTACTTATGAATTTAACTAACCTCAGGTGAGCCTATACCTCACAGCTTACACTCACTAGATACTGAGAATAAGAAGAAAATCAGACCCAGTTCCTAAGTCACAGAACTTGCAATCTATGAAGAAATCCTTCGTTAAATGAGTAACTAGGATGCAGCATCTAGAGAGATTTCCGTTAGGTGTCTACCCCATGTGATGGGATCCCCGCAGAAAACAAGGGCATTTCGAAGGAAAGCTTTCATGAAAGAAAAGTTTATTGGGTAGGCTGGTCTTTCCAGACAGAAATGCTTAATTCTAAATTCTATAACTACACATAAATTGTTTTTGGCATCCTTACCTCCAAATATGGCTCTTTCTCCACCACCGATGCCAGAAAGGTCTACAGCCCTGACATCATGAGCATAGACTGGAGGGTGCTGCAGGAAGGCCCTACGAAGGATTGCTGAATTGACCGTGTGGCTTCAGGTCTTTCTTGGTCTGCTTGGGCAGCTACAACACTGGGTGGCTTCAACAACAGACATTTATTTCTCACAGCTGGGTAGGCTGAGAAGTTCCAAAATAACGGTGCCAGCATGGTCCGATTGGAGGGAAAGTTCTCTTCCTGGCTGGCTTGCAGAGGGCCACCTTCTCACTGTGACCTCACATGACAGGAAGGGTAAGAGGGAGAGCAAACTCTCTCTGGTCTTTTCTGATAAGGGCACCACTTCCATCATAAGGACTTCACCCTCATGACCTATGTAAATCCATTCATCTTGAATTCGGGAAGAACAAAAACATTCAGTGGTCCTTTCCAATCCTAAAATGTCTGCTTTATTTATTTTTTTTAATACACTGTTGCAAATAGTTCCCATCAAAACTAGATGAGGTCTCATGTCCTATGTTCCTCTCTCCAGGATGCTCTCAGCACCCCTGCTCTCCTCCACTGGCCTACATCTCCAGTGGACTGTAAGGTCCATGGGAAGTTTTGTTCCATGATGAAACCTCAACTTCTAGGTCAGAGTTTGGCATGTAGTAGAAACCCTTCATGAGTAAGTAATAAATAAAAAATAAGTGAACAGACGGACACCCGAGAGGTGTTCACAGGGTAGGAACAATAGAACCTATCCAGGCCCTTCATAACCACACGAGCTTCTGTACTTAATGCTCTACCTTCAGGGTGCTCAAAGGCCCCTCAAAAGCCTAACTGAAAAGACATGAGCCAGTGGGTTCAGGTACTTTGCTGATTTGAAAACAGGGAGAAATTCATTAATGAAATGCATGCATATGAAATCCCAGGCCTGTGGCTGTCTTCTCAACGAACCCTGGTCTCAGGCAGTATTATACCTAAAACATTCCACAGAGGAAAGCGAGGCTTGTTTTACAAAAAATCATTTCTATAAGAAGATTGTTGGCATTCTAGTTCGTCTTGCCTCCTGGTCCACGGCAGCTGCAGTAGCATTGTTTAGGAACTTACTAGAAATAAAGGTTCTCAGGTCTCACCACAAACCAACTGAAGCAGAGCCTGAATTTTGACAAGCAATTAGCATGCACCTTACAGTATGAGAAGCATGGCCCTACGGTCCCATTCTGTTGACCCAAGGTCAGCTCTAGATGTCTGACTGTGTGTCTGGATGGGATGCTGTAGCCCTACCAACACATTGGTCAGTGGCTCTTGGTGTAGATGAGTGGATGAGTGAGGACCCTATTTATAGCCCATGATGAGTGTTCCTCTCATGTCATTCTGCTCACTCTCTGCCAGCTGTGCACTCGAAACTTCTGGCAGGGTGCTCGCCCTCATGTCGAATTAATTCTGTAAAACTGTTTTGCTAACACAGTTGACGTTTAAATGACATTCCCAATGAGCTGCTCCTTTAGTAGAGGAGAGTAGAGCTTCCCTTCGTGCCCTCTTGGAGAGCGTCCCGGCTTGTCTCCAACGTCTTCAAGGAGCAATGCAGACCCTGAAATGGGTTGGGGAAGGTGAGGATGTGCGAGGCAGGTGGGACCCTGGAGAGCTCCTAATTCATTCCAAATAGAGGTGGTTATTGAATTTATGAGGTCACGGGATGCTGACTTGTGCAAGGGAAGAGATGTGGACCAGGCTTGCCTGCGCAGGGCTTGCTGCAGTTCTTATGATGAGTGGTTCCCCCGGCTGTGCTATTTGCAGGATTTCCAGTCACTTTCTCTTCCCCCGAGAACAACTTCAGGTAGATTTTTTACTTTCTCCCCACTTATAAAGGGAATTTAAATTTATTTTGAAAGAACTCAGTTTGGAGATCAAAGTTGAATCCACTAATACAAACACCAAATTAATAGTTAGAAATAATCTTAAACACCATCTATGCCAGTCAGAAAGGTGGGCCTTCTCTATAGCATTCCTGCATTGTCAAAGTCTGGCCTTGAACACTTCCAGGAAAAGGGAAATTATTCTGTAATGAGATAGCCCTACTAAGGGTCATCTGGTCATTTTTGCCTTCTATTGAGCTGACATATGCCTTCTTTGACTTACACTAGCACAAATGTATATCAGAAGTATCTGCAATGATATATCAAATATTCTTGCCAACAGCAAATATCTTCATTCAGAGGCAGAGGCAGGAGAGCAATTCAGGAAGGCAAACGTGTATGTAGAAAACTAGGTGAGGTAAGATAGGAACTACGGGTGGGCAGAAAGATAAGCTAGAATGAACAAGAAGGGGAGCAAGCATGGTACAAGGAGACCACCCAGTAAAAAGGCTTTATTTGGCTCAAGACTTCTCTAAAATCTACCATTCCTAACCTTGTAATGTGTATGCTTTGTACTTCTCAAGCAGCAGAAGAATAACATAGAATAAAGTATATGTTTGTGGTCATGCTGGGGGTCATCTTCCAATGAGAGATTTCTGGGTTTATGTATAAGTTTGGAATGACATGCAGAATTATTAAAATCCATGGGCAGGGATCGCCCTCTTGTGTCTTATCAGAGTCACTACAACTCTGAAAAAGAATTAATTGCGCTCGGGAAACTGCACATAAGGAATCACGGATGTTAGATTGGAGGTGATTTCAAGGGTTACCGGTTTCCTTCACTGCACAAAAGACAAACGAGGGGCTTGGACAGGATAAGTGTAAGAGCAGGGGTATAACTTAGGTCTTTAAACTTCCAAATCCTGTTGCCTTTTATTTTATTTCTGTTTTACTCAGGCACAGGCTAATGAGTGCATTATCACTGCTGGTTTGCACAAGGACTCTCGTTCCTTCATCCCTTCATTCATTTCCTTTGATCCTCGTTGCCCACTCCAATCACTGCAGGTAGGCAATGCATCTTGTGTACTGCTATATGTATGTCTAGTGTAAAAGGTACATAGACATTCAGCTGTTGTCAATTTAGATAAGTGATACTGTTTGATATCTTATTGTTCCTGTGTTTGCCACCCAGCACCATGTTGTTAAAACCATGCATGTTGCCCTATGTTTATTAAATTCATTGTTTTTATACCTGGACTGTGCTCTGTACATCCATAACCTGCAGCTTCTTGACCACTCAATCGACGTGCACCATGAATATTTCCAGCTTCCTTCCACCTCTACAGCACTGAAGCAAGCAAGCATCCTTGCACATGCCCCCTTAAGGACACATAATAATCAGGGGCTAATACTTACCCAGAAGTGAAATTGCTGGGTTATAAAAATATAATTTACTTAATCTAAATGCTACCAGATTCCTCTCCAGAATAACTGTTTCTATAAATTTTCTCATATTTCCTGCATCCTCTAGAGCAGTTGATATTATCCAGTTTTTCAATCTTTACCAATTATGCATAAAGTAGTATTATTTCTTTTTCTCATCATTTTAATCTGCATTTATCTGATCACTAATGAGCTAAGGATCTCTTCCTATAGTTGATTGCCATTTGAGTTTTATCTTTAAATTGCCCATTCGTATATTTTACCTATATTTCATTACAATTCTTTTCCTTTTTTTAATGAGATGAAGAATTTTTTTTTACAGAAACAAAATATTAATTCTTTGTTTTTTATACATTGAAAATATCTTCTCCCAATAAGTCAACTGTTTTTAAGATGTTTCTTGTGTTTTCTTCATTGAACAGAAATTCTTAATTCTAACATACTCAGAGTCATCATTTGACCTTGTCTTTTTGCTTTTGAAGTTATTTATAGAAATTCAGAAAACTCTTCCCCAGTCTGGTTCACAATGACATGCTCCAACATTTTTCTTGATTGATCATATAATTTCACTTTTCACATTTAAATCATACAGAATCCAGTTTTGCAAGTGACATTAGGTAGGCTCTTGCTTATTTTACTCTTAATTTCAGACTGCTTTCCCCACTTACACGAGCTATCACACCAGTCCTGCAGGGGAACTGAGGGAAGATCTGTAAGGCTTGAACCTGATTCCACGTACACAGCTCCCTGAGTTGTGAAAACAATCCTAGCATGTTTTCCTAGGGGTGGACAGGCCACATACTCTAGGGAATTCTCAGCCTTCCTGATATCTAGACAGAGGGCATCCTTAAAAGGCTCGCAACTGTAGAGGAGGCTTAGAAGTTGACCTTGTCCAATTTCTTTATTGTCAAACCAAGGAACCCAGTACTCACAGAGAAACTGGCTCTGGGTGTCCAGAAACCAGTGATTTTGGTTGTTGCAGGATTCCCTTGGGGAAAAGATTTAAGCCACCAATTGTAGGTAGTGTAACAGGGAAAAACAGGATACATCATGTCTGGTCCCACTACACCCATCTCTATTTGATCGGAAAGTTTTTTCCTACATTACTTCTTAAATACTGTGCCACTAGTAATCAATCAGATTTGAGATTTACTTTGTTTGGGATTTCATTTGCTTGAAGGAAGAGAACTGGGTGAAATTTGTGTCAGGATGCAAAAGATTGTGGGTGAGAGTCAGAAGATACATTTTTCATCCATTTCTATCACCAACCTTAGGACTGACTTTGAGAGTCACTTAGTTTCTCTGAGTTTTCATATCTTCATGATGACAATGATATTGATGATGATGACGATGACGACGATGATGATGATGATAGCGTGTATTTACACATGGTTTTACAAGGGTGAGCCGATGAAAGCAACAGCTTTGGAGGAGTGGAGAGATACAATAATTTGCCCAGAAATAACCTCCTCAAAAACCTGAGTTACTAAGGTAGAAACATTTTTGGACTAGGGTAAAGAGGGAAAATTATTTGGAAAAGCAAATGAATAATTAGACAAAAGTAAACATAAAATATATATGTATTGACTTGGAAGGATGTCTATAAATTATTAAGTAAATAAAGTATAAAATACTATATATTTCATTACCCTGTCTATAAAAAAAGCAAGAGATGTGCACAAATTTATGTGCATTTATACACGCAAAGAATAAATTATGGAAGAATACACAGTATATTTCTAAAATTCTAAAAAAATTGTAATGTCAGTATAGATGTGAGAGACAGAAACTATGGATTTTACATTAGATTTTAGAAATATTTTTAAAACATTTCAATGAACATGCATTAGGTGTATAATTCAGATAATTAAAGACATAGAAAAAGCAATGACAGTATGATTGGGATTTTGGTGGCATAGTCCACTGTTGTCGACCCTTTCCAGTTCCTGCACAAATCTAGGAATCCCAAGGGAGTCAAGTTTTGCGAGGACCCAGCTCCCCCAGGCCTATGTCTGTACTTCTGCAAGATAAAGAGTGCCTCAGATGGGGAAAATCTGAGGATCCAGGTGTCCTCGGCTTGCCCTAAGGAATCTCCCCCTCTTCATGAAGTGGGTAGGGTCCCAGAGTAGATGACTCATGTTTTCTCTTAGCCAAGCTTTTTTTATGGGCCTCAGGTGTGAGAGACAGCATGGCTAATAAAGCCATCTGTGTGCAAACTGGGGTGTCCAGCTTCAGAGGAGAACCACCTGTAGCAAATAGCGCAAACCAAGACCTTACATGTGGCTTTTGCACCCCCACGCAATCCTACCCGATATCACTCCTTTCTCTTTATCCCCCCAGTGCCTTTAAGAACTGTCATGTTATTTAGAGAAACATAGAAATAATAAAGGCATTCATCTGTTGTACAACCTAGCCCATGCCTGTGTTTTCATTAAGGAGAAAGATCTGAGACCCAACATACTTGTGCTCAGGCTCAGTCTTTGGAGAAACTTGGCTTCTGTATGACCAGCTAATAAAAGGCTGGTGAGCATATAGCAGATTACCAAACCAATCCTGACAATGTCATTGAAATATTGATCCTACAGTCACCTCTGATATCTGTCAGTGTCAACATTTTGCATCCTTGCAGCTATGAGAGAGAGAGAGAGGGGGAGAGAGCAGAGAGGAGAGACAATGAGAGTATATATATAGAGAGAGAGAGAGAGAGCAGAGAGAGAGAGAGAGAGATGCCCATTCCCCACTGTCCTGCCTGACAAAATGCAACTGAGCCTGAGCCTGACAGGAAGGGGCAGGGACACTTGAGAGGTTCACATCTGATATCCCCTTACTGTTTTCTTCCTCTCTGCTGTCGACATCGCTGTCCTGAAGTATTCACCATAGACAGTGTTTGGATATGAGCTGAGCATGCCTGAGGGAAAGTGTGGTGGTGAGTGTGTCGGGAAGGCAGCTCTTGTTTATGGTTTCTCACCTCTGCGCCTCATAGTTGACAATTTTGAAATGAGACTGAATGATGTGGCTTCTGGTTGCTCTCTTTCCAAGGATATCAGCATCTAAAATGCTTAGAAGCTGATGTTGCAAAAAGATTGGAAAGCGATAAATGAATGTGAATAGGGTCCAATTTATTGTGACTCATGTTTTTGCAAGAGTAAATAAATGAATTAGGTGAACCACAGGATGAGTGTCCTATGACTTGCCATCTTCGAACCAAGCTAATCATGCCAACTTCATCAGGGATCCTGGGGTCAAGAGTCCTGACAAGCTGTTGGGTATCGTTTACTCAGGTCTCAGCTTTTTACTTGAGGTCTCAGCTTTCTTTCTGAGGTCTCAGCTTTCTTCTTCCTGGGAGCTGGACTAAAAGACCTGTAAAGTCTGGGAGTCTACAGACACTCACCCTCAGGCTAAAGGCATAAACTTTCTTCCCCACCTAAAAGGGAGCTGGAATACAGAGTAACATATTTTAACAACCTAATACCAGAAATATGGTTAAGTGGAGTTACTAGGACTCTGAGCCTCCTAGTAGCCAAAGTAAAGAGAGGGGCTGCTGTTTGTACTTGCACAAGAAGAATAAAATCTGAGTAGGAAAAGGACTCCATAGATCTTCTAGTCAAGTTCAAACATGATGCACAAATCTCTCATATAACATCTGAGGCCAGATGTCAGGGAAGCAACATAGCTCTTTGAAAAAGGAAAGGTTATGATTTGAAATGAGTTCTAGAGAGATATAGATGTTTCAAGTAGATTTGCATATTGAGAGAAAGAAATGTGGATTGAGTTATTCTGTAGGGCCTCAAGGGCTCACTAAAGATTGAACAAGCTATCTTGGCAAATAATGAATGAGATTCCCATTACCGGAGTTATTCGTGTAGAGAATAGATGGCATAAGATGGAGGACAGATTAATATTTAAGAATATGCGTTTTGGAAGAAGTCAAACTGGTTTTGATTGCTGTCTGTACTACATACCACCTATGTGACCTTGGGCCACTGTTCTGAGCCTGGTTCCTTATTCACAAAACAGTTGTGGAAATTTATTGCTCTTCTGTTAAGCAATTTGTGAATTTTCAGTGAGATAATGTATATAAAGTACACAGCATTGTGCTTGGATCAATAAATGGTAACTATTTATTTCTATTGCTTATAATTGGCTCACAAAAGCATTGTTGAGGATTAAGGTGTCAAGACCAGAAGATATTTCGCTTTCCTCTCAGTGCTGTGACATATTGAGAATATGTTACACGGCTGGCATTGGTACACATGCTGGGTACACAAGACAAATGAAGTTGACATAATCCTCACTCTCAGGGAACATGTGGTATAGATTCTGCAATGGTTGTGTAAGTGGCAGGAGAAGTACTGACTTCAGTTCTAGGGGCAAATAATTTGAACAGTGCTGAGAGCTCCCCTGCCTCATCTCATATCTTTCCCTAGAGGTCTTGGATTTCTGTGGTTACACTCTTGCTAGTGAAGTTTCTTGGCATTGCTTCTTGTTGATCCCAGAGGTCTATGGGACTGTACCAAGTTTAAAACCTGCTGCGCCTCAACTCACATCCTTTCTGCCCACCTTTTATTCTAGGCAATGCTGCAGTGAGGAGCTCCTCACAGATGTAAGCAGACAGCAGCTCACCTCAGCTGCACCTTGCTTTCCTGCCCCAGGGCTTGGCTATTGCCTGCAGGAACCTTCTAGGCACTCAGACATTAACAAGCGTGTGGGAGAGTTAACAAGCCTTTGGTGCAACCCACAACAAACTAGGAAGTGAAAGGGAGGATGTGTTCTTCACTCTCCATCCCTCAGGCAGGTAATTCTGAGGTTTATTTACCTGGCTTCTTGGAAGGACTCCACAGGATTGAACCTTACCTGAACCTCAGTTCAGGTCTGGAGACTAACTCCAGACCTCTCTTTTTTTATTGTTTTTTCCTCTTTCCATGTTTCACCCTGTCCTGTCTCCTGCACCTGTCACCTGGGGTCACTTCTAGAAATAATCTGCCTTTACACAAACCCTCATCTCAGCTCTGCTCTCCTGGCTGAGACATGCTGCATCAGTAACTAATGTCGACATCACAACACTCAAAGTCTCTACTGAACTCTGCACCTCACACTTTGGTACTTAGAACTCAAATGTTTGTCGAAGGAAAGGATGTGTCAGTGGTGTGTGCCAGGCTCACTGCGCAGACTTGTCAAATGATTCCCCCACACACTGCTCTTTCCCCCTTTCAATCCAATATTGTGCTGAGAGTCAACTCACTTCCTTAGCACGTAACTTCTTCTCTAACATACAGAAAGTTATGCTTTTCTAATTGATAATAATGCAGCAGTTCTAAAATATAGCTTATACCTTCTGGACATTTCCCATTTGATTGTTAGGCAGTCCCAAGAGGTAAGCAGGCTGAGTGTGAGAATGAGCTTTCCTTTGGGTGATATCCCATAGGTATAAGTCATGATAAATCCCTTTTGATGAGGTTAACCATATCTACTTTTTCTATTTTCTCTTTCCAAATGCTTTTACCCCTACCTAAAACTCACAGGATTATGCTGCAATTGTTTATGAATTATTTTAAATGTTTAGTCTCCCATTTGCTTCCTTCAGTACATAATTCTTTAATACTATTTTGAATAGTTATTATATTAGGTTTTTAAAAATTGAGATATAATTCACAAACCATAAAATTTACCGTTTTGAAGTACACAAAAC
The DNA here is from genome assembly GCF_902729225.1 of Pteropus medius. Classification (NCBI taxonomy): domain Eukaryota; kingdom Metazoa; phylum Chordata; class Mammalia; order Chiroptera; family Pteropodidae; genus Pteropus; species Pteropus medius. The sequence continues at coordinate 2,911,322 of NW_024347862.1, read as the reverse complement.
AGTGTTTTTAGCATAATCAAAAGGATGTGCACCCATCACCATGAGTCACACCTAAAACATTTTTGTCACCATTTAAGAAACACACCCATGTTAGTAGTCACCTCTCAACAAGCAGGTTTTTATCTTCCCATTACATAACTTTATTTTGCCTAATCTTATCTGAGTATTGTGAATCAGTTCACAATGTTCTTTTAGAAACACAGAGTAAATGGTAACACAGGAGTCTCCTGGTTATACGATATTGACTTAACTACTTACTAACACTTGATTTTGGACAAGTATTTTGTTCTTTCTGAGCCTCTTATTTATAAAATGAGAGTATCAGGCTATATCAAGACAATTTACTCTTGGATTTGCAGGATCTTAGAAAGAGAAGTTTTTAAAAGAGGCCCATAATGCTAAGCCTTCAAAATTTGAGTGTATATTGACAGGTGCATTTCTCTAGAGAAGAGTTCAAATATTTATCAAAACTAATAAGAGTCTAGCAACCTCTCCATCGCTTAAAAAAATGTACAAATAATGAGCTTAACACTAAAATGCCTTTTCAATTCTAATATCTCATTATTACCTACATTTCACATTTGAGAAAATCAAGTTTGGGGATTGACTTGCACTAAGTAGCATCACGCAACAAGTAGCACTAAAACATAGGCACATTTCTGACTCCTGGGCTAGTGATCTCCCTAAGTCCCTTTCATTGCTTTGAAAGAATTTGTGCTTTGGAATCAGATCTTCCAGTCTCATTTTATATATCTAAATATGCAACTAATGCTACTTATCTCTTAGGAACAATATAAGGATTTTAAAAAGGAGTCTCAGATACAGTAAAAAATCAGTAAATCACATTTTTATCCTCACTCAACTTACGAGAAGAAATCTTGGCTTTGTGTTTTACAAAATACCTCTCCTCAACATACACACACATATTACAAAATCCTTTTCTGAGCTAGTAAAGACATAATATATATATATATATATATATATATATATATATATATATATATATATATATATTTTTCTTCTGTGCAATCGTCTGGATATCTGAGCTCTACTTTGATTTTCTTGAAGTACAGTGAAAACTTTGGCTGTCCTGCTCCATCTCCAGGGTGTGGATGGGGCAAAGCCATCTTCTTTGGGGAGATCAGAGGGGCAGTGAATGTGCTTCCTATCTTACACAGTGCTTCACACATGCCAACATGGGAATTTTCTTTTTTCTTTTTTCTTTTGCAGATGAAACATATCTGAGGTATGTTCATAAACATTGTATCTTATTTCACCCTTTGAGAACATGCACTGCAGGGAGAACCACCTTTCTCTCTCCTCAGCTCCCTTTGCAGGTGAACATTTTTATGCATCTTGATGAGTGGAAATGAGCCTGCTTTACTGCGAAAGGATGTGAAGTGCCTCTCAGGAAATTGGTGGCCATCACTAAATTTGCAGAAACATATCAAAGCTCAGGGTATGACCTCATCTGCCCACCTGGTTGTCCTGACAGAGTCCAAGGAACCAACACAGTCAACCCTCAGCTCATGCGCACTTAGCATTATCCCTGGACAGTTAGTATTTTTGTACTTTCAGCTTCCTGCCTTGACCACCCAGCCAGCATGAGCCTAGGTGATGGGAGCTAATTACAATATTATCTTAGACACAACATAATTATAAAATAAACTGATAAACAATAATTAATTTATGCATTCTAAAAATCAACCGAATATTACTTTCCATTGTATCTTCTAACCGCACTGCTATTTCTCTCCATAGTGCTTCACTATGTGATAGTGGAGAGTGAGTGTAACTATGTCTCTTCATTAACATACAGACAGACTTCGGGATGCTTCTGGTCACCCACATCTCCAGGTAGACACTTACATCCACTTTTTCCCAAGGAGAGCTCAGTAGAGATTTTGAAATCTTGAGCCTAAACAGACTAGAAGGAGAGAATTTAGCAACTAGCAGAAGCAGGGACAGGGGTTCCAAGAGCTTTAGACAGAACAGGGACAAGCAGCTAAGCATAGAAAATTGACATTGAAAGTCGCCTGTTTAAAAGACAGGACAGCCTTTGCTTGCTGCAGAGCTAATTATTATGCAAATTTATGCTAATAAACTCTGCCTTGAATGTTGTTGAGAAGCTGCCTTTTCCCGTTAACATAGCTGTAATGAGAGGTAAATTTGTAATTCAGATGCCCAAGGTAATATATCCTAAATCACTTTATAGTGTATCGGACTCTCTCTTACCCCACCTGACACAAATGTCAATTTAAATTAGTTTTTGCTTTGCATATTTATTGAAACTTTATTTATTGTTAATATGTACTAAGGACACCCAACTAAACAGCTCCCACTACTTATTTTAAGTGGAATTTAACAGAGAGGTGAGGATTGGCATTTGTTCATCAGGAGATGGTAGAATTTTTTTTTTTTCTTCCAGCTAAAGCCACATCATCAGCCTGGATGGTGCCAGAATTGTTCACAAGTCTCCCTCCCCTTTTGAGCTAGCTATCAAATTGAGCTCTTCTGAGAGCAGTTCTATAATGGTAATTATTACAAGAAGGCTCTCTTAAGAGTTAATCATCTTTGTCACCTCTGCCTTTATGTTTATGATACCATCCAGAGCTGCAGAAACTCCCTCCTGCCCACAAAAGGGAGTGCAGTTGAAGCCAAACCATTTGTCCCCTTTCAGAAGCTCACATATGTGCATGTGTGCACACGAGTACATGCATACAGGCACACATGTTCTCGTACACTTCTGTCTACATATTAGGGCTCGCTCACAGCTTCATACTCCCTTCCTATCGTGCATGCTCACTCACATTCGTGTGGACTCAGGCACACCTGATAGTCTTGCACACATTCTCTGTTGGTGTTTATACTTGGGTTCAAACACACAAACCACCACTTGCGGTGTACCCCAGCTGTGGTCTCACGAGTAGCACTCTGACTCTGTTATGAATAGGAGGGGATGGCATATGTGCTGGGAGAAGTTCCTCCAAGTAATTCTGACGTGAACCTTCCACCAATGGGTGAAGGAATAGCACTAAACCATGAGTAATTTCTCTGGTTCTGATTCTGTCACTTTTTAAAAAATAAAGTGCTTACCATGTTTCAAGCATAATAGTAAATATTTTAATTGCTTTTTCTCTTATCGTAACTTTAAATTTAGGCATTATTATGCTTATTTTTGAGATAGAAAGACTGAGGCTTTGCATGTTTAAATAACGCTAGCTCTCTTGAATTTGGATATCGATTATTTTTTAATAGAGTATAAACCAAGTTTTATATTCTATAATGCAAACAGGTACCTGTTTCTAAATAAAACTGTTTACATTCAAAAAAGAAAGAAAGAAAGAAAGAAAGAAAGAAAGAAAGAAAGAAAGAAAGAAAGAAAGAAAGAAAGAAAGACAGACTGAGGCTTTGCATGTTTAAATAACCTGCCCAAGGTTATCTACGTATTATACATGGTAAATAAAATTCAAATATACATTTATTAGGGTCCAAAGTTCATGTTCTTTTCACTGCACCATTTTGTTTTCTAGCTAATACCTCAGTAAATTTAAGTTTTAGTTTCTTATAAAATTTAAGATGTTCAATTTGGTAATCTCGAAAGTTTTTTGATCTCCCTAGCTTCAAATTATATTATTCTATGATAATATAAGTAATTATCTCCCGATTCTGATAGTCTTTTCCCTTCATTCATTGTGAACTAAACTAGAGCTGATTACTTGCTTAAAGATCCTTGACTGATGCTATTTACCTCTCTAGTTACCTGTAGGTTTCTATGAGGGCACCTTGACCCTCAATTGTTTTGTCTGATAGACACCAGTGAAGAGAAATGAGTCTATAAGTAAGATGTCAACCGGTTGTGATAATTCATGTATGCATATATTCAGGGAATGCCAAAATGTCCATCTGCTAAAACATGTTTCCAGCATTTCCTTGTCAGGTACCTAAATTTTTTTCATTAGCATAACTCCTTTGAATCAAGTCATCCTGACAGGCCCTTCTGTGAACATGTAAATTCACATGACATGGGGTAACATATCAACTGTTTGTGCTGGGTAATTCACTAGCATGTATGTATCAGATATCAGAACCTAAATCAGAAAGCACCAAGAGAACAAAGACATGAATTTTGATGAAGAAATGGACTGAGAACTGGCTTTTTCTTTACCATTTGGACATAGAACAAGATGGCTGCTGCTATAAATCTTCTATACGTAAATGAAAATCCAACTAAGAAGAATTTTCCTATTCAGCTCTATTAAGGAAAAAAAAATCATTCTGTGAAAATTTATGGGCAAATTGTCTAAAAAGGGTTTAAGGACTTCTTCATCTCCCCATACCCACATCCACTCTGTCCCATTTCTAAACTCTGCTCCCAATAAGCCAAAATGCCTTGATTTCATTTTAGAGTTTCAGTGCTTGGTTTAAAGAACTCACTAGGTTACTACACTAGTTCTGAGTCTGGAATCAAAACACAGTCTGTCAGCATCAATATCTGATACTTTAATATAAATAAGTTTATCGGATCAATTTTGGCTGTGACAGTGTGCTGAAGAAAAGGCTTAAAAAGAGGTATATTAGCTCATGTTTAGAAAGGAAATAATGTTTTCTTTATTAAAATTAAAAAAAAGAAACTTGAAAATACTAAAAAATATAGAAAAGAGATTAACAATAACTATAACTCTACCTTCAGAGATAACATCCTTCAAACCTCTTTCTATACCACAAGGCAGAGTTGGTAGGATTTTGTATGAATATAATATGAGCATTTCCCCAAGGGAGAACAGATTTTGAAAGGCAGGATAGACAGCACCTTCTATTGAAAATGGACAGAATTGGGTGTGAGCCACACAGGGGATCAGAGTTGACCATGCTGATTTGTAGGGGAGAGGTAACAGAACAGCAGGAAGGAGCAGTTAAAGAGGCAATGGGTGGCTAGAAAAGATACCTCTTATCCATCTCACCATTTGACTATTTCTTTGGGCATAGGAAAGTGTTTTATAAAACTGGTCCAAATCCCCTTGCCTCTCTGAGTCTTAACTTTACCCTTGGTAAAATAAAAAGTCAAACTAGCACAAGTCTAAGCTTCCATTCAAGCCTGCGGGTTTGTTCCTCTTGAAGAAGGAATCGCAGTTCTGCCGGCCCTGAATTCTTTCAAGAGTTCAGCCAGAGTCAAGCATGAGTGCTCCCAGATTCAAGAGTTCCTCGTTCCAATCCTCAGGGAGCCCCCAAAATAGATTAGAATTTGTGGCAGTTGAAGAAATATTGAACAGTGATTTACAGTAGGAAGAGTTTGGAATCTAGATTCGGTTGACCCTATTCAAGTCGACACTACACCCTTTACTGCTGTAGATCTCTGAGCAAATGATGACTTAAGCTCTTTGAGCCTTAGTTTCCTAATTGGTGATTGACACCAATTACACATATTTCAAAAGACTGTTGTCAGAATGTGTTACCATTTTTTACTGAAGCGTTCTGCAGTTTCTAAAACATTTTATACCATAAGTGAGCAAGGATAGGAACTAGGGGATCCATTAGAACTGGTGTATAGCTTATTATTAATGGTTTTTCTATTTTATTTGTTTAGTGGTTTTACTTTTCAGTATTATTGCAATACAACTTTACAGTGAAATGGGAGGTACACAGAGCATGAAGTGGTAGCTTCATTTGAGGGACAAATGGAGACCCAGGGTATTCCAGTGGCTTACACAAAGATATATAGCGACTTACTTTTTGCTGGATGCCATAATTGGAACTCAGAATTGGATTTAACCGGACGTAATGAAAAGATTGCAAGACTCAAGTTAGGCTCTCTGAATTTGGTTCCTTAAACTAACAAGAACCCTCAATCGAGTTTCATGCCCACTCTGGGCTGGGTAACCTCTTCTGCAGAAGGATCAGGTAGGACTTTGACTGGCATTTTTTTCCCCCAACATTTATATACCTTACAAAGTGATCGCTGCAATAAGTCTAGCAAACATCTGTCACTGTGCGTAGTTATTACAATGTTATTGACTCTAAGAGGCTGACATTTTGTAAAGGTTTTTTTTTTCCCCAGCACTATTAGCTCATTATTTTGAGTGTTCACAGAATATTTCTATTGTTTGTGAAGTGGCTGTGGTTTACCGTCCTATCTTGTTAGGATTGGTTTTCTCTCCATGGGGAATGACCACTAGCATGACTGGAGGTGAGGTAAGCCAGGGGTCCCACTCAATTTCTCACTCACCCTGGACATGGTCCCCTCCTAGCTGAGCTGCTGGCACAAGGAGTTGGAAGATCAGCTCTTTCTCCACATTCTGAGGAGGTGGGATCTTGTGCCTCTCTGGTCCTTAAGCCCAGAGAGGATTTTTTTTTTTTCCCATCAGGACATAAGAAACACATAAAGCATGTTTCCCCCTAAGCAGCATTCACTCTGTTTTGAAAGACAGGATGTATCCACAGGAAAGAGCACACGAGACAAGATGGAGTGCCAAGCCGTAAGGGTGGGATTTAGCCTCCGAGCATTAGTGTTGAGGGGAGAGTCAGGGAAAGCATCATCTGCTATTTGAGAGATGAAGAATTTAGATGGGTAGAGGGGAGAGAGGAGGTTGCTCTGGACAAAGGAGCACAACCATGAGCATACTCTAGCAGCAGGGACATGACCTGCCTGTGAGTTCTGGTACACCCTGGCCTAGATGACCAAGGCAGTGTCAGGACTTTAACTCTGTAATCACTCATTATTGCATCCTGTGAGTCCACCTGAGCCACCCTGTTCACACTGAGGAGACATACAAGGAGAGGCTGGAAAATGGCCTTTGAGATCCCAGTTTCCTGTCTGGAGAGAATGCAGACGAGTGCCAGGCTGCCAGGGACCACAGAGCCCCATGATGAGCTTCATCAGCCTTATCACCATATCTACACAGGAGATATACCATAGAAGCAATGGCTAGTTTTCAGCATTGCCACATGCTCTGGGCACCTCAGAGCTATGGGCAGTACCTTGGAGATGCCCCATCTCAGGAAAGAGATATAACTAGATGGCAGGTCCATGCTCCCTGGGAATGCTAGCGGCAAGGGTTGGGAATATACACCCTTAAACTCTGTTGGAGGTATTACCAGCACTTCTTCGAATGCCACTTCTCTTTTTGACCGTTAACTTTGGGAGCCCTTGCATCCACTGTTTACAAGTACACTTTCTCAGTGTGTCTTATGTTTTGTGGTTCTAGTTCAGCTGCCTGGCCCATGGCTCAGCACAAACACCCACTTTCTTTCATAGCAACAAGACTGTTCCCAGTGGGACCACATACCCACTCACGGTCACCTTTAACAGACTCCTCCTTTTTCAAGCATCAGATTGGAACCATTTCCTGTGTATCCTGCTTTCCCAGGTGGTGCCACCAGGTACGTCCTCAACCTCACTCCATATCTGAGCCCTCCTTTGTTTTATTTTTCTCCTTGTTCTTATTACTACTGACCATATTACATATTTTACATATGGATCTTGGTGATGGTTTATATACCTTAGTGACAGAATATAGGCTTCATGGCAGAGATTTGTGTCTATTTTGCTCAATGTTGTATCTTTAGTATGTGATAAATAGGTTTCCAATAAATGTTTTTTGAGTAAATGAATAAAATCTTTTTTATACTCACTGACTACCTACTCCTTGTCAGGCAGTATGGGTACAGAGGCAAATAAGAGTCCGGCCCTGCCCTCATGGGGATTTGTAATTGGTGAGGCTCTGCTGGAACACAATCCCGATACATCCTTCAAGTCCCGTTTATCTGCTCTTGATAAAGGGCCAGCTTGGGAGACAGCCCACTCCAGGGAAAGGATCACAGGAAGCACATCCACAGCATACAGCACATTTCGCTCTCCCACACCCATCTAGAACTGTGTGGAGGCACTAAAGAAAGATGGCCTCTGAAGGCTCCATGGGGACTTCCAGGAGACACAGGCTCTGGTTGAATCCAGCTTGTAGCTCTTCCCTGCTTTTTGCCTCTCCATGCCATTCCACTGCCACAGGCGATGTTGCTAACTGTGATATAACTGCAAGAGGAAGGGGACTTGTGTCTTTCTGATTGGCTAGCTGCCTTCCCACCATTTGGCTAACTTTCCTGATTTCTTGTCCTGAGAAAGAAGGCCATCTACAGTTGGGCATCAGCCAGGTGGGGTGGATGTGCAGTGCTAGCAACTGCCCACCAAGTGGAGACAAACCTCCAGAAATGAGCTAAGACACTGGGGCTGACAAGGCAGCCTTGCATGGTCGGCTCTCCAGCCTTCTCACATCAGGAGTCACCCTGTCCTTGTTCCAGGGTCCCTTACGCTCTACCTCACCTCCATCCCACTCCCACCCCTTTGGCTCAGGGCCACTACTTTCCTTTGCCTTAGGCCCCCACCCTACAATGCGTCCAAAAGGGGTTTAAGAAACAGGATTTTTGTTTTGTTTTGGTTTGGTTTGGTTTTTGGTAAGATCATAAAGCAGTTTCTTCCCAGCCCTCTCTACAACTGTCATATTCAAATGATCCAGTCCTGCTCACAGTTAGGTTAGCCAGTTTGACAAAAACATCCAGGAAATTTTTCTCAATTCAGAAACTTCTTTGAAGATCTGTCTCGTTTTAATGATCACAAATTGCTCTGTAAATGACCTTTTTTGAGAATGAGGCTGATGAAAACCTCACAGCATATAAATAGGACCCAAAGTCATCATTCAAATCCTATTAAAATGAGAGCTAATGCAGATATGCTTCATAGTCTGAATTGTGTGAACATCACAGGAAATCTTGCAAAGCTCGTGGAATACGGCTTTGCAGGACCTTTTTATGAGAGTACAGCGTGCCTGTTCTTGTGACACTATGGGAAGCTGTCTAATCTGTTGTGCTTAATAAAGGAGACATGAAAAGTGGAAAAGGGGCCACTGGAGGTAGCAAGAGCCAGAGAGAACCAGCTACTTGGTTACTTCTGTCTTTCTTTGCACGATACAAGCCATCTGTCCTTGCTCAGAACCTTTGCCATTTTAGTTAACTGTATCGACTAGAGCAGACAGAAAGAAACAGGAAGGAGCAGGACAAACTGGACGTGCCAACTGGAATGGCTGGACTCTGGACAGACAGGTCCTACAGCATGTGCTAAGTGAGTGACTAGAATAAAACAGGAAGACAGCATGATCCCTAAAGTCCTGGATGGGTCTAGTGCAGTGATGGGCACTAGGCAGATAGAAGGATGATGAAATTGTCTCTACAGACAGTGGGGTGCTGTGGGGACATCCAGGAGCAGCCCCACCAGTGGAGCCTACCAGCACTCTAACTGCCAGCTGGCTACATGCAGTGATGATGGGAAGAAGGCACAAGTCTATTCATAGAGACTTGGTTGGCATACAGCCTACCAAGGCAGCATCTCAGGTGGGGAAGCAATGTCTGGGCACAGTTCTCAGAACTGCTGTCAATGGTATGGTTGCTGAGACAGCCACAAATCAAAACTGGGACAGGAGATCAAGGGTGACGGGGTGCTGCTTCTCAGGATGCAACTTAGTAAATCCTGATCTTAGCAACATATTAATGTATACATGGGATCAGGACACCTCATCTATGGGGAAAGAAGGGATGTAGATTAGGGAATTGGGCAGGGCAAACATTCTGGGCCAAGAACTTTACACAAATTCTTGACATGGAGATCCTAAACTGGAAAATATGTTATGAGAAAGGAAGACTCTGAGCACCCCCGCTTGATTAGCTCTTAGCATTGGCAAATTAAAATTTCCTGGGAAAAATTCTCGGGCCTGCTTGCAATGTGGATGGTGCCATTCATGGTCTAAGAGAGAAGATGTTAGAAGACAGTTGATACTGACTTCGCTTACACCTAAAGAGTAAGGACCCCTGAGGATTAAGATAATGAAGTTTCAGTGGGTAATCTGCACACCCTTTCGCTCAGGGTTTGGCCAGTTTGGAAGAACCAAGAAGAGACTGTTGGGTGAGATGTTTAGCAGCCCGTCAGCATTCTGTTCTGGCAGAGTGCTCTCCTAGTGGAGACGTGAGGCCTGAGCACGACTGAGGTTAGCACAACCCACACTCCGGAAATGACAACTGAATGTGGGGCAGACAGAAGGACCCCCTCTGAAAAGTGTCTTTATACCTATCTCTAAGATATTTATCCTAAAATAATAGTGTTCCTTGTTGCAGATAAACAAGACCCATGCCCCTCCCATTGGGCTTCCTCAAAGGTCTCATTGAAATTCTCAAAATTTTTAATTGCCGCCTCCCCTGTAGATTTTACTTTTTTTGTTCCATTTAAAAACATGCCTAAATATGCATGGATGGAAAAAAAAAGAAAAGAAATGAAATCAAGGGCCCTGCCTAATTATACTAGCAGAAAAAAAATTTGGAAGAAGAGGTGAGAAGATCCTTTCTTCAACGGCACATTAAAATAATTTATGGAGAACCTCTCCCTTCCAGCTAAGGAGGTGGTCAAGATAAGAGGATAAATCTTTAAAAGAATAACGTTTTCAAAATCAGGTTTCTTGTCCTCAGATCCTTTGATGTATGAATGTAATAGTAGGTAGGACACATAGTGAAATATACATGAGATCGCCTGAGAAGAGAATAGCAGAGCGGAGGGGATATTAGTGTTTACATCAAAACTCAATTGGAACACTCATTTCAAGATGATAGTTTGTTATGTTGAATACAATTGAGTCCCACAGGGATTTTTTTTCTTTCTGTTTCTAGGACTCTCCCTATCCCTGCCCACACCCCATCCCCACTTCTCTCTTCCCTTCCTCCCTCATATCTAGATATACAGAAGCAAAGCACATCCACCTTGTGATTTGTTCTTTGTGGCTGCTGGTTTTTCAGACTCTAAAGGGAAGGAAGATGATGCAATAGAATGCTTTGGACACTTCCAAGAATTCCCTAATTTTTTGAAGACTTAGACAATTTTAAACAGAGAATAAATTAATACAAAAGGACAATTTCCTTGTAGCAAATCAACCAAAGAAACTAGCCCCAAGAAAGAATATCTTCCTCTTCTCTTTCCTCAGCCCACGTTCCTCTTTAAGGGAATTCAACCACAGCAAAAGATAGGTGGTGGCAAAACTGACCTTGTCGAGGAGGGCCAGCATGGCATAAGCAGCTTCTGGAGGCAGTGGTCCCTCTGGCTAACACAAACTTAGACACAGGCAGAGTGTGCCATGACCACCATCTCTGCAATTAGCCTGTCTCCCAGTCAATAAGCATTTAGCAATGGACTGCTGTGTGCAGATTTCCATGCCTCCATAGGGGGGCTTTTAAAAGGTGTGCTTTTAAAATCTTGCAAGGCTTTATTAGTACCCTTAAGTGAACTGTGAGTCTTAAATGGAGAGGCTTCCTCCACAGCAGGATGCCTGTTTTTCTCGCCTGGCAGTTCCAGTCAAACTACACCATAGGATGGCTGCAGGTGTCTTGGCATAGTGGAACTGGCAAAGCTAAGGCATGATGGCTGCATCTTCCTCTCCACACCTGGCTCTCACCTAGAAGCCCCATTCATTCTTCGGGGTAATTTTGCCTGAACATGGGGCAGACAGGTCTGAGCGCAAACCTGCACACAGGTGCTAAGCTGTATTTCAAAAGTGGAGCAGAACTGCTGTTGTACATGTGGCTATACGTAACCACAAGTGGCTATTGTGATGTGTCAGAATCTTTTGTTTTCAGACTCTGATGATACAGTGTCCAGTGCTAATGAGGGGGGAAAACAGCTTTGTGTTCTCTCTCTTTACCTCAGTAGTAAGTATCCTTTCTTTTTTCTTAGAAGCTATAAATCTTGAATAGGAGAGAAGAAGGAAGAAAGGACAGGAGAGGACAGGGGAGGGGAGAATAGGAGAGGAGAGGAAAGTAGAAGTGAGAATAATCCTAATTATCTTAATTATCCTAATTCACTTTTTTTTTAAAGTTTAGAATATGAGACCTAGAGAGAAATGGCTTAACAGAGATTTTATAGATAGTTGATGGCAAATCTAGGATTCGAAATTATGTCTCTTGACTGTGAATATCTCCACAAATCTCATCAGAAAAGTCTGAGTCTTAGAAGCTGTAAAGACAAGGGTGACTGACAGAAGTTTTCTAAAATTCGAATTTTCACCTGAAAACTCAAATTTTAGCATTGACCACAGATACTGGCAGTTTTCCATAAAGTGACTGGCATATTTCATTCGCTTTTGAGAAGATGACTGTCAAGTACCCAAGTCTAAATAACCATAGATTGTCTGTCATTCTTTCAAGTAAATACCGTGCTCCATGAAAACGGCAGTTAGTTCAGCTTGCGACTCAAACACAAATGCGTTTCCTTGAGACGACCGTAGTACTTCAGAATGCAGTGAAAATGCTCGCGTGAATTTCACATTTCATCACACAAAATATTAAAAACATTCGTGCTCAAAAATTGGGATTTACTAAAAAATATATTATTTTTCCACTGTTTAAGTGAAACTAGCTGCGGGTTTTACTGTAAGTATGTAGTGGTGAAGAACACAATGACAAGTAGGAATGAGCTGCCAAGGCTTTGATTTGTGCTAAGATACTGACAGTTTTATACACAATTGCTTTCGTGCCTTCAGTGCAAATAGCAACTGCAATAAAAAGGTAAACAATGTCTCAATATTGTTACAAAAATACTTCTGACCTCACAGACACCCTGAAAAATCTTGGAGACCCTCAAAGATCTATGGGTAACACTTTGAGATCTATTATCTTTAAGAATCAGCGGATCCGTTGAGTACCAAGGCTCGAGTCCCAGACATGTATGAGGTGTCTTTTTATCCGTGAGATAACAGGTGTCAAGGTGGCAATACAAATTCTGACAGGTTCATAATATCGATCTATATGATATAGCTGCATGAATCTGAATGATACAACATAAAATTAGTACTTCTTACCATTGAGTCATTGGTCTAGAAATCCACAAGGTAGTCCTGGAGGAAAATTTGGTTAGTTTCAATGAAAAATGATACAGGTCTTTGCAAAATTACCATAGGCCTGATGCTTACAGCAAATGAGCTTTCCCTGGCACCTCATTCCTGGTTCAGCCATGGCCCCAGGGGAGGTGACTTAGGTTAGGGAGGCTGCAACCAAAGTGAAGACAACTCTGTTGGTACCTTTAGATACCCAAGCTTCCTTCAGGGTCTCTTGAAGAGCAATTGTGACTTCTGTATATTAAAGGTAAAGACTTTCTGCCATTTAAAAAAAAATTATCTTTAAATTACTTAGGTTATAAGTAGACTCTCAGTAGTCAACATAAACTTAGGCAAAAGTAGAAATGAGAATTGTGCTGCCCCCTACTGGGAGACGATGAGAAGCATAGAAGAGAAGAGCAAATGAGGTAGAGGAGGGTGTGGTGGTGCGATCACCAGTGAATGAATGCCAGTGACCTCTGAGCTCGAACATCCCCTCAAGATGCTGCCATGGTGGGAAGGGGATGTTTTTCTTTCTACTGAAATGGGAAGGCCCTAGGAATTTTACCATAAGATAGAATTGAGACAAGAAGAGATTCTCTAACTTACCCTGTGTTGCACTACATTCTCAATAGAGCATAGCTTTCCTATCTCACTTGCTTCTGCTCTCCCTCACAATCCCCATGTTTCAGTATATCAGCTATATCAGGATGCTCGCCACCGCCCCCAACACATCGTGATCCTCTGCATCTTTGATGCTCCTCTTCCAGCTGTCCCTCCATCTGGAATGCTCTCCCTTTACCTCATTTCTTTCTGAGAAGTTTCTACCCACCCTTTAAATCTCATGCCATGTGATACCACCTATCAAAGGTCTCTTTTCTTATGTCCTCAGATCACCTGACCAAGTCAGAATCAAGCTCTTCCTCCTCTATGTGCTGACAAATTCAATCATGCCACATTTAAACATTTATCACATTATATTATAGTTAATTATTTACCCAGACTTACTACTCAGCTTAAAATTCTTTGAGAATATTCACAAATGTAATCAAGGTTTGAGTCAGATACTATCTAGGTGCTGGGTATACATGTGAGTAAAACGGACATGATTCCAACACTCAAGATATGTCCAGTCTAGTGAGAAATGCAGATAATAAGTCAGCCAAAATAAAGTATACTATGATAGGCTATAATGGAAGTAGATATGTAGTATTAGAGAAGCTAGGGTGTCTTATTAGTTTTGTCTATTGCAAATATTTAGAATATTGTCACATACATTATAAGAGTTTAACACATTTCTACTTAGCGAATTTGCTTTCACTGTACACATGAAGATGAGAGGAACTATGACAGAGATGTGAGCAGAGTTCATAAAGCAAACATGTGATGGTAAAGTACTGGTATGGGCTGTAGCTTTGAAAGAGGGATGACCCGACAGGAGCTAGACCATAGGCCCTTAACTTCTCTTTTCTCTCACTTCCCATCTCCTGCCAGGAGCTTGTCCAAACCCAACTTGAAGTTGATGGGGATGAAGCCTGGCTAATGATGTCTATAGAGGTCAATCTCTAAGGACACAGAACAAGGCAGAAAGGATAGAGAAGCAGTCTAGCCAGAAACAGAGTAACCAGCAGAAGAAATTAGGTGGGTTTACATTGAATCTAGCCAGCTTGTCCTCGTACAATTCTGAGTCAAACTCCATGACAGCCTATAATCTACACTACCCCTCCTGGTGACAGTTTATGTGAGGGGAATTCTCTTTGGATCTGGAGACAAGTACTTGCTGTACAATTCTGGCTACCTATACAGAACCCTGGTCAAGTAAAATTAAAGACAGAGCACAAAAGAGTGAGAGACCTAATGTCACATCCCTACAGAAGTTGTCAATCTGTTTTAAAAACAAAACAAAACAAAACAAAAACAAAAAACAAAAAAAACCCAACAATGTCCATGAATGAGATTTCACACTTACTAAGCCATATATAACAATTAAAAATTAATATAGAATCGTCTGAATACTGCACGTGCTTGCAAGCTTGGTGGAGATAAGGTGTGATCAGAATCAAACTGAAGTAATCAGGTAATCACATCTTGGGTGCAGGATAACGTTCAATTATACTAAGTGTAAAGGAATATTGCTCCAACCTGTAAGAACGGACATGTTCCCCAGACATTTACCGTTTGGAGGATCCCTAAAATTACCAGTTAATTTTGTAGTAGATTTATTTTTTAATGTGTCTTGTCTGATTTCCATTTTTCTAGAAAGAGTCATTCTCTCTACAATTAGAGATTTACTAAATCTTGAGAGAGTTTTTATATTGATCTGGCTTACTCTATTGATTTCTAATTCTCCAGGGACTCTAAACAGGAATTGATTTAGATGTTTATGCAGCTAATCATTATATACTCATGTTCACTATACCTATTTTTTTCTATTAAGGTATGAGGTAGTTAATGAAATTACAATCAATTATATATCACATGTTCAGGAATGACCACAGATGACAGATGACTTTTTTAGTAAATATCAAATATAGCATGAAAGTTATCTATAACTCATTTCCTGCAACCCTTCACCTCCCAACTTTTTCCCCCTAATCTATATTAGTTGGGCTTATTGAGTCATTTGAATGTCAAGTTTTTAAAAATAATTATTTATTTTATAGTAAAGGCAGTCACTACTTGGAAGTATTTTTCTTAAGTCCAACTTTCTGGAGTAGACTAAAAGAAGTCAGTTGGACTTTCCAAAGTATTATGAGTAGAGAGAAGATTCAAGTATTCCTCTGCAGTTGAATGATCAGAGTAGTCCTTGCCTGTTACTATAAATCTCTATTCATCTTTCATCTATGCTTATGTGATAGTACTTATAATAAATAAGTAATCTGAAGAAAATAAGGCAGAATGCAGGAGAGAATGAATGGGGATGGGAAGGAAAGTCTTTTGGGTGGCATAGTCAGGTAAGTCCTCTCTGGGGAGGTGACATTTGAGCAAAGAACTAAACAATGAAAAGCCAGTGAGGAGAAGACCTGGGAGGTCAGTGTTCCAGGCAGAAGGAACAACAACAATGAATGCTGTGAAGCAGAAACCAGGGTGGTGTGTATAAGGACACCTGGAGCATGTCTAGTGTGACTGGGGCACGACAAGGTTGGGGCAGACTGATAGAAGAAGTATGCACTGATGGTCAGAACAGCATGCAAATGCCACATGCAACAGGGTCTCATGGGATATTTTTAAGTTTGGATTTTATCATAGAAATAATGAGAAGCCACTGGGGATTTTGAAGTGGCAGAAGCATGATCTAATTTGTTAGTTAAGACGAAAACGTGAGACCCAGGGGTTAGTAGGGGCTGCTGTAGTGGTCCTGTGCTTGCTCTCATGTGGAAAGAGTTAAGAAGATAAGATGGAATCAGATTCAGAATAAATTTAAGTCAGAGCCTGTACTTGCCAATGGATTGGATGTGGTGGTGAGGAAGAGAGGAACAAAGATGACCTCTAAGTTTTCAGCCTGAGAGTAGGAATGGCGATGCCATTTACAAAAATGGAGACCCCATAAAAAGGAGCAGAGTTTTGGAAGAAGATGGATGGTGAAATCAACAGGTCAGTTTTGTTCATAGTATGTTTATTTAAGAGCCTTATTAGACACCCAAGTGATGGTGTCATGTGGATGGTTAGAGGAACAGACCTGAGGGGAGAGTCTGGGACTGGAAGCATACATTTCAAAACCATTAATGGATAAGAGCTTTTCCTAGCTGTGGACTAAATGAGAAGACCCAGGAGTGAGTGCAGAAAGAGCTGATCAGAAAAAGAAGGAAGAGCCAGCAAAGACTGAGAGAAAAGGTATAGAGAAAGGTAGAGGAAAAGCCAAGCGAGCAGCTTCCCAGAAGCCACGTGAGAATAACGCTTCAGGAGAAAGAATGTCTCCACTGTGATAAATGCTACTGAAGTGAAATGAGAGAAATTTTAATCATTGTTTTTGGCAAGATAGAGTTTATAAATGACCTTGAAAAAAGCAATTTCAATAGTATAATGGGAACAAAACCTGATTGGAGTGAACGAAAATCAGAGGATAAAAAGTGGAAAGTGGAAAGTGGAAAGCAGAGAGCATATGTGATTTTTAAAAAGATTTTTATTGTGGAGGAGAGCCGGGAAACCGGGCAGTTGCTGGAGGGGAAGGCGTGGGGCCAAGGAAAGGATTTTAACATTTATGATGATGATTATGATAATAACTATTGTCATCATAATCATAATCACCGTTTATTGAGTGCTTACCATGTGCCAGGCACTGTGCCAAGCGTTTTCCATACGTAATCTCATTTGGATCAGTCAATAAACCTATAAAGAAGGCTCTGATATTATTATCAGTTTAGAGTGTTAGAGCAGAGGAACCAGGGTCCTAGATCTGATAAGTCATAAGACTTAGAGACCCACCTAGATGTGCCTGACCCAACATCAATGTCTCTTAAACACAGCAGAATGACATGTTCCCTTTAAAATGCCAGCTGAAAATGAATGAAATTCTTAACAGTACTTAGTCAAGACCTGTTTTGGTGCAAAGGATACAATCCCAACTCGAACAGGAGTAAGAAAAAAAAAGTGAGGGCATTTAATTTATGTATCTCAAAAATCCAGAAGCAGATCTGAGTTAAGGTATAACAGGATTCAGGGGTTCATACAGGGTAATTAAGATTTAGTCTATCTGTGTGCTGCTGGGCTCTGCTTTCCACTGTGCTGCCTTTATTCTGGGGCAGGATTCTCTAGGTGGTGGTCTCCAGCAGCTCATGGCTTATTTTCAACAGTTTGGAAAATCCAGGAGTCAAGATCGCAGGTGGGGCTGGCTCTTACTTATTGCATGAGTTTTGTCACCTGCTTATTTCTAAAACACTTGCTATCCGAGGGGCACATGATGATTTCATGGGCTGGGCCTGGGCCACATGTCAGCCTCCAGGGGCACGTAGACTGATATGGATGTATGTAGAGAGTGCTTTCCAAAGGAAATATCGGGATGCTATTAACAAACAAACAAAAAAGGGATACCAGGCCTCCAAAAGAGGGCAGATTCTGGTAAACCAGGAATGCATTCAGATGTTCACTCTCTTGTGAATGGTTTCACAGTCTGTTTCCTAGGAGACTACAAAAATATAAGTTTTATGAGGACAGAGGCATTTCCAGTCTCGTTCATCAAATATAGTTACTAGCTCTGTTCTCATGTTTATAATATATTTACTGAATGAAAGAGTGACCTCGAAAAATTCTTCTATAATGCCGCCCTGTTTCGCTTTATTTATTTATTTTAATTTTGGTTGAAGAGCTCTTCACATAGTTGAAACTCATCACTATTTTTTCTGCATGTAGATTTCCAATGCTCTGAAACTCTTAGTTTACTTGAAATAGTGTTTTTAATTAATGTCCTACTCTTCAGAATAGATTTTTTTTTTTTTAGTTTAGTTTATTCAAAGGGGCAAAACTGCCTTAGTACAAAAACCACATTTCTGTCTGTGATGTCTCCTGAAGGTAAGAACCTGAAGGTTTAGCCAGAACTGAAATCCCCACGAATTCAAATGAAGCTCTGCTTTGTGTCCCCAGTGGGTTTCTTTCTTCCTGATGACTGTAAGGTGAGGCAGAGTTCAGGGGAAAGACAGGTACAGGACAAAAAGCTGTTGGGTTGTATTTGCTTCTGACACTGGAGTGACTGTGGTAGAACTATTCATTTGGAAAGCTCTCAGGTGGGTGGACAGTAACCTTATAGATGATTTGAAATTTGTGTTGTGTAATGTGTCAATGTGAAGATGCCGAAGGGCCTTTTGTTCCATAAAAATAAATTTCAGTTTTGTGTAATGATTGTGAAGGGAGGCTTATAATAAAAACTCAGAACAGTGGATCCTGTCCTACGTTGTCTTATGTAACTTTAATGCTTTCTTCTCAGCCATTTAGAGATTTAAAACAAATTACATAGCAAAATCTTATGGCAAGGTTTATGGAAGAGAATCATGTCATAGTAAGTATAGGAAGCAGCAGTTTACCATAATGATCAAAAACGTGAGCTTCAGAGTAGGACTACCTGGATTCAAACCCTAACTCTCCCTTCTTTAGGTACGTGACTGTAGGCAAGATGCTAATTGTCTATGTCTCAGTTTCCTTATTGATAAAATATGGACAATAAAATAGTACTACCTTGTAGAAGCTGGACATAAGTTGATATATTTAAGCATTTAAAAAAGTACTTGGTACATAGAAATCAATACATGTGGGTTTGTTTCCATTGCAACTGTTTTGAATGGGAAAAAGATGGGACTGTAAATCCAAGTGTGATGGAAAAATGATGGGATTTAATCTGAATATCCAGAGAAAATAAGCTATGGTGTATGCCTCTGAACGTGTGTGTGCGTGTGTGTGTGTGTGTGTGTGTGTGTGTGTAAGAAAAAGAGAGGAAAGGCTGGTTTAGAGACTAATCTCTTCTGGCTTCATGCAAAATATTTTCACCTTCTGGGAACTGAGAGCACCTGTTGGGTGTCTTGCAAGTTTGAGAAGAGCAATTGCTCTAAAGTCAGAAGTGGAATTGATGTCATGGAAAGAACCAGAGGCGGATGTGAATAATTAAACCTCCTAATGAGAGCATTAATATTTCCCCAATAGATTGATTTAGCATTTCTCTCACTGAGATTGTTGCATAAACTTACCTGAGCTGGCCATCTATCTTGATTGCTCAGGACGAACTGTACTGGGAAAAAAAAAAAAAAATCTGGTAGACCACATAATTTCATAATGAAAACCCTAAGAAGGTAAGGAGAGGACACTGTACTCAAGAAATGATGAGCTTAGGGAATGGTCCTGAGTGGTAAAGCTTTCTAAGCAAGTCATCATTGGGCTTTGACTTGCTATGGTTTATTAATTTTTATGTGAAAATGGGCTTAGTTGTTCAACCCATTCTCTCATCATATGATGTGCTAGAGGCTTGTATCTCTCAGGTTTACTGAAGTCAATTTTCCTGTAAATCTAAGAATACCTGTGGGTGGGAGTAAAGTTATTATTACAAGAAAACCACTGGACAAGGAGTCAAGAATTGTGTCTCAGTCAGTATTCATCAGAGCAATAGGACTAAGGGGAGATATATTTGTATATAAATGGCCTTTGCAGGGAATGGTTTATTCAGTGGTGGGTTCTGGCTAAACAAGTTCAAAGTTCTTAGAGTAGGCAGCTACAAAGGAAAAGTCATAAGTAGGCTAGAGCCCCACTGGCATGAGCTAAAACTTGTTGACCAAAGATAGCAATCAGGAGGTAAGGCCTATAGGGGGAAGGGAGTTTCCCTCAAGGAAGGCCCAAGCCTTCTTTTATAGACTTCTGACTGGTTAAGTCAGGCCTGTTTAAGCAATCTCCCTTAAAGTTACTGATTGGAGACTTCAAACACATCTGCAAAATCTTTCTACAGTGGCACCTAGGTTAGTGTGATTGAATAACTGGGAGAGAAGATGTATACATGTGTGCTACGAAACCCCAGCTGCCTCCCATCTGCCCTCCACTTCTCCAGAGAGAACATCCCTTGTAGCCCAGATAACTGGAAACATACTAGAAAGAGAATTCTGGGGGCCAGAGTTCAGCCTCTCTAAGCTGACACATCAAAGAGCTCACACAGAGGGAGAGCAAAAGACAGGAGAGAAATACTCTTGGGATGGCTTTGCCCTTCATGTTGTGGAAGAAGCAGCTGGGTTATAAGACCATCTACGTTTTTCTCAGTTTATACATTATTTTAATCATATCAACACACATCACATTTACATGCTAGTTCATAGATTCCAAGCATATCTACAGTCCATCTTCATTTTGTTTTGTTGTGCTTTGAGCTTATATAACCCTTTCAAATAAATAATACAGGTGTGATTCTCCCTTATTTTACAGGCGAGGATACTATAAGTGGCTTGCTGAGGGTACTGCACTCAGTGTGTGGCAGGCCAGGCATGTCACACATATTCTGATTCACAACTTCCCCAGGCTGCCCAGCATGAGACCCAGCTTGCTCAATGTCTCCTGCACTAGCTCCCCTGATAACATGTTTACTTACTGCTGAGCCTTCCAAAGCAACAGAAGGTGATCTCAGGCAGTTGTGTCCAAATTATGGTCATGGGTTCTCTTTTGTGGATAAGTTCTGCTCTACATAACTGACAGTCTTGGAGATTTGGAAAACACACAGAATCCAATGTTATAGTCATGAGTAGCTCAATATGTAAAGGAAAGCCTAGACTGTAAACCTGATGAGGGCAGCAATTTTTATCTGTGTTACTTACTGTTATATCCATCACTCTCAAAGTAAAATCTGTCACATAATAGATTTTAAATAAATAATTTTGTATAAATATTAATGTTTAATAAAGCTATGAAACCTGAATCAATAGGGAACATTCATCTGTTAATGAGATTTTGTAAAGTAAGATTGTCTAGACTTTTAAACATAATAGTTTTGTTAACATTACTAGCTTACTTGCCACTTCATGGTCAAAATGCATATTATGCATGTTAGACATCCCAAGAAACATGTTCTATACAATTGCAAATGGCCAGGGTCTAGAGTAATCCAGAAGACAGAGTTCCCTGCCCTAATCTTAAATTACAGTGTCCCTCTGTGCATAATAGCAAAGTTTCTCTTAGTATTAGCTATATCTCTTACTACTATATAATTCTTTATTCTGGGATATCGTGTTGGTAGAAACCATGAGCCCATAAGAAAAATGTGTTGTTTTTTTTCCCCCCAAATATGGAAATTCCACAGACAATGAGGGACTTTCACTTTGCCTGAAGGGAACAAAAAGTCACAAGATTAATTAACCTGCACTAAACTGAGAAATGCTCTTTATTCAGCAGGCACTTTCTGTCTTCTGTAGAGTGTTTGGTTTCTGGCTCTAAGTGGTATGTGCTGGCTGCTTTCTTTTATGGGATTTTAGAAATCTCTCATAAGCGTAAATAGTCCTCATGATGGACAATGGAGTTCAGTGTTAATAAGAGCTCCTCTCCATCATTCTTCTTATGTTTGAAACTTACTTTCACCTTTTATTAATTGATGGAGTTTTAGTACAATTGTCTGTATCTTCGTTTCTTCTCTGATAAAATGGGGATAACTAAGAGTATTTGCTTCATAGAATTGTTGCAAGAATTAAAATGAGTTAATTATGCCAAGCACCTAGAACAGTGCCTGGCCTGGAATAAATTCTCAATATTATTGTTAATGTTAGTATAGTAGTTGACATCCCTTATTGAGTTAGCAGGACATTCTATTTGGGGAGGAGAGTCATAACTTCTTTCGGAAGCCTGGATCTCGAGTCTTGTGATGGAATGTCTGGGGGGTGGGGGGGACCAGAGAGAGTGTGGGGGAGCAGTGACCCTGTGGTCCATCCAGAGTGTGTAGGTCTCTGAACAAGGACACTTCGGGCAGGAACCCTTCCACAGTCCCCCGCTGTAGCATGTTACAACTTGGAAACTAAGCACATTCGAGTCTCATAGGAAGCCTGGCTAATACCTCCCAGGAGGTTCTTCACATTTAGAATTCAGACAAATTGCTGCTTTTTAATTAACAGAGCCCCAACAACTCTGTTATCTGTCTTCTCATGAATCTATTTTCTCTCTAATCCCTTCTCATTCTCTCACCCTGTTGGCTTCTGGACTGTAATCTTTCAAGACACTCCCTGAGGAGTGGGCGCAGGAAGGGAGGAGCAGAGCCGGGGCCAGGGAAGTTCAGCAGAGTGATTGATGGCTTGTGTTCAAAGGCCAGCAGTCTCCCAACTCTCTGTTTACAGCTGTGAGAGACTCCTGACCAAGACCCCAAGTGAAGCACATAGCTGCAGTATCACCTGCAAGCTGGGTGTTATTAAAGATCTGGGAGAATTCCCTCGGCAGAAACAAGTGGAAGAAACATTCAGGGATGTCTCCCAAATACCCCATTCATTTAAGTTTAATAGGACAGTTATTGAATAATAAATAACAACTAAATCAAGGAAACATATTTATCAAGGACTTATGCCCAGATAATGCAATTGTGGCTACACTAGTTGAGAAGCCATATAATAGCTGCTTCTCTGTATAAAGATTCCCCAGTGATTGTGAAAATAAACTCAGAGGAACATTTAGGGCTCCGCCTTGTCCTGTCAACCTTCCAGAGTTACCCAAAAAAGTTGTCTGTCTTCTTCAGGCTGAGCCCCTTTTGCTGAGAAGGTGGACACACATTTTCACACTGGGCCACCTGAAGCTGGGATCAGATTTTGTTTTACTGAGCATCCTCCATGAGGCCTGTGTTATGGAAGTGTAAGATATGATCACCTTGTCTCAATCACCATTTCAGATCTGATCTACAACTCTGTTTGAAGTATTCTCAGTTTCTAGAAAACAGCTTCTTTCCAGCTCCATTCCCAGCAGGATATTTCAAAATGGCTTTTGAAAAAAAAATTCTAAAGTTAAAAATATCCCCTTCCACTCCCCTGCTCCTAATTTATTACAACAATGCCTAAGGCAGCAGGGGTGTCATTGGCAGTTCTATTTGCGATGGGACTGGAAGAGTTGATATGTTAATGTTTACATCTTCAAGAGAAGACTGCTATTAAGTGGAATTTATTTTTTAGTTCTTTAAATCTTCTCTCATGACATTAAAATGCTATGGGCCATAGAGAGGCAGAGAATAAAATGGAATGGGGAAGGAAGAATGGCCACCTCAAAACCTGCACTGTATAGACCCCCAAATGCCATTGGGTAAAAATGTGGGCAAGGTGTTAGCTACTGGACCCCTGAGGTCGACATGCATTTCCTCAGCTTTCTTTTCATATGATGCGCCTGATGCTTTCTGATGTTAGATCCAAAGTTCTAGACATTGAAGTCTATTAGCAGAGGACAAGAGAAGGGATGCCATAGCTTATTCATGCAAGAGTAGAATATAAGAGGCAGGAAAGTAGCCTTCTGCGTATTGGATAGAATGGGCATTAGGATATGATACTACTCTTTAATTGACTAGCTACTTTGAAATTTAATGATCAGTCATTTTCAGGCTGTTGAATATGAACTACTGCTTCTTACTTGTCTCCACGTATACTGTCTCCTTCCAAGGAACTTGAACATTTGCATCTTTGGAAAAATTTCAAAGGTATTGACCTGGCACAAAGTAGATACAATGCTCTCCTGTTAGTTTTTCCAAAGACTCTAAATAAATCATTTGAGTACATATAGCAAGTCAGGAACCAAAGGGATTACTGATTCTTACAGTCATCTTCAGGCCAGCCCTCAGGCTGGCATTTCCGGAGTATGACAAATTCAAAAGCAGTGTAACACATCCTGTAGGAGAGCAGAGAGCAGGCTGCCTTCCCTCTGCATAACCCCTTTTCAGGTGAGCATCTTGACACCTTCTGTGTTAGAGGAGTAACTCCCACTGACTGTTAGGGATTTGGCTCACCTGCTTGGCTACAGGGGCCATCTGAAGCAGGTGACTATTGAGCCATTACTGTGTCCTAATTTGCAAGTTACTTTGTAAAGAAGGCTTCCACTTGGCAGGCTGTCTAAACATTATGAAGCTGTCTATCACTAGGCGGTCTTGTGTACCACTCTCAGCTAATTTAGAAAAGCTTAGAGTAAATGTGTCTACCATTCTAGAGGATGCAGACATCACTGGATGTACTTTGTTCAGAAATGTGGTGTCAATGATAGGTGAGGTTTCTGATTGGAGAGAGGGAGAAAATGACAGAGACTGACTCACAGCTCTCAGGCAGGGAGGCTTTGCCTTGACTTGGCCCTGACCCTTCTCTCCCACCTTGGATTTTACGGAGACTAAATTCTCCATTTCTCTTCCACATGGTCAGGATGGCGCTGCTTCACTGAGCAGCTGCCACTCTCTTTCAGAGTCCAGTCCAGTAGCCACTGTATTTTTGGTAGGAATGAGATGAAGCCATCTGTGACCATCTTCTGAGGTGGGTGAGACCTTTGTTGATTCAATAAACACTTATTAAGTGCTTACTAGAATGCAAGATCAAAGGAACATGAGAGCCCTTGTTAAACTGCTGCTTTGACATGGAGGAATCAACCATGTTGTAGAAGACAAAATGCATACGTGGGGAATGTTGTAAAAATATATCAGAATCAAGCCTATAAGCAGATGTAAAATAACAGGGCATAGAATTGGTGACATAATTCCTCCAGGGGCCCCAGTCTACCAGCCAAATGAGGGAGTACATGTGAGGAATAAGGATCAAATCTGCTGACTGGCTTCCAGAATTGGGGGTTTTAACCAGCTCTTGAGCAGTGGCAATTTTTTTTCCCCTTTCAAGACAATTGATTTGAATTCTTAAAAATTTGATTATTGTTTTCTTTACAACAATAGGTGGGGAGGCACTGAGAGAGGAGAGATTCTTTTTCAGATCGTCTGAGATTCAGGGCTGGTCTTCTGTTTCCTCATTTCGAAATGAGCGTATGATTTCTAAGACCTTTCTTTCACTAGTGCTTTATAATTTTGTGACTGTTGCATTTCTTTGATCTTTAAAGTTGCTTTTCATACTCCCTTGGTATAAAATGGACTAGAATGGTGCAGGCTCCAATTCAGCCTGCCAGGGTTGAAAGCCTGGCTCTGCCAATTGCTACCTGTGTGACCTCATGCAAGTTACTTAACCTCTCTGTGCCTCAGTTCCTCATCTATAAAATAAAGATGACAATAGAACCAACCTTCTAGAATTGAGTTTGAATTAAAGGAACTAACATTCATAAGATTCTTGGCAGGGAATAAGTGCTCAATAAATATAACTTCTTACTAACCTCTTGCTGCTCAGTCTCAAACCTTTTTGTAGGCTCCTCCTTGGGTGGCCTTCTGATTATATGTGACTCAGTCTTCTGAAATGAGTTGGACTATTTCCCCTCCCTCCCATTCTAAACTTTCTGCCTGTGGGTCTTATCTACTCCCACATTCTCAGTTTGCTCCCAGTGCTAAAGAATCCCCAAATGACCTTCAACTAGTGGTGTACTACAGTGGGCTCATGAGACCCAACTGTTCCATCACTTCCCAATGCCATACTCAATTATATTTTTCTTCTTCTCTTCCTCCGTTGTTCCAGTCCTAGTCCAAAACATCTTCATTTATTGGCAGACTGACATTAACAATCTCCAAAAAGGTCTCCCTCCAGCTAATCTACCTCTAATCCATGCCACTCTCTGCAGTTAGTGTACTGTTTTAAAAACCGCACATCAAAGTACGTCATTCCTTGTTTACCACTCTTCCCCCATGTATTCCTCAAGTATCTGTTAGAAGAAAACACTTCTTTTTTTTTTTTTTTTAGAAACTATCATATCTTATAAAGTATTGCATGATCTGGTCACTGCTTATCTTATTTCTTGTCTTTGCGCACATATTCTTTTCCTCTACATATTCATTGCTTCTACATTTCTTACTCCTTTTTCCCAGCTCCCACTTCAAGCAGGAGGATGCATATGATTATGCCCCCCCCACACCTATTCTCACACCCATTTGTACACATGCACAGGCACACATATGAACACATGGGCACTCTTCACCTGGCCTACTTATACTGATCTTTCTGGCTTCAGTGCTGACCTGGCTTCCTTGTGGAAGCCTTTCCTGATGCTCATTGGCTGATGGCAGAAATTTTGGACTCAGCATAG
Organism: Pteropus medius; assembly: GCF_902729225.1. Taxonomy (NCBI): domain Eukaryota; kingdom Metazoa; phylum Chordata; class Mammalia; order Chiroptera; family Pteropodidae; genus Pteropus; species Pteropus medius. Next base: position 2,884,794 of record NW_024347862.1, on the reverse strand, counting down.
CGTGCAATACCCTATTGTAAATGTATATTTGTCGCAGGAGTGCAAACTTGATGGAAATCGTCATTGCTGTATTCCCCCACCCAGCACAGTGCCTGGCATCTAAACGGTGGCCTGTAAGTGTTCATTTATTAATTGAATGCCTGAATGATTAAGTGAAGATATCAGCAGATGAAGTCACTCTTAGATATATTCTTTTTATTAAAAATGTTACTGAGTTGCAATTATTTGAGATCTATCTGCTATGAACGAGTTGTCTGGATTTCTTCCATTATTTCTCTGTCTCTTTTTTTCCTCTGTCCTTTTCATAATGCATAATACAAACAACCACACATAATCCCTTGCAACTGAGAATATCAGTGGATGAACAAAAATGCATGAGAAAAAAAGGCTCTGCATGTCTAAGGACTGATTCTGTTCGTCAGAATGCATATTGTCAAATTCCCCACACACCGACGCTATGGACTGGAGCACAGACCTTCCTAAAGCAATATCACAGTAAAGCTAGAAAGCTATTTTCCTGGGTGTGCACAGCTGTCATCTAACACTTTGGAGAACAGCAAGGGGTTCATGAAGAAGGCAGAAAAGGAAAGTTAGTTAATTTAGGAGCTGAAGAGCAGAGAGGCCTGGTGAGGTGGAGGCCTTTGGCCAGCCGGCTTCCTCAAAGAAGGAGGTAATGAGAAATATGACTTTTAAGGATGCTTGGTAGGGGTTCATATGTGTTCTCTCACGATCAATTCCAGGGAAAATTTAGGCAGGTTTCAAGTCAAAATAGGATTTCTCTAACAGCCAGAACAAAAGAACTGCACCTGGACCACAATTCCAGCTGGCGTCTCTCTACCTCTCATATCCTCCCTGGTCATAAATATTCTCAAAGAAGAAGGGAGTTGATGATGTAGAAGATAAAAGGGAATCCGTTTGAGGTTTACTCGAGCCATCTTGGCCATCCAGGTGTGTGAGCTTGCTTGTGTTGGGCAAGTTGGGAGAGATGGCTGAGGAAGTGTGGACATGTCCTCACGGAGAAAAGACAGGGCGTCTGTATGTGATTTGCAGGAAGCCTTTTCTTAGTGGAACCGCAGTTGGGAAACACTTTCTTTTTTCTCTGAATCTCATCCCCTAATTTTCTCCCTTGATAATTAAATTACAGTAACAGGTTGACACCAAAAATAGAGGGGGCGGCTTGAATGTGTTCGAAATTAAATTTATCCGGTGACAGAAATATGATTTGGCTGCACTGAGGTTTTCTGCCTCGGTGAGTAGCTAAGGGTTCAGCGTTAACCTCAGCCGTTAAAGGTGCCCTCTGCTATGTCTGAAAACTAGCCAAGGTCTAACCATTTGGTTCCCTGAAGAATTTAACAGCAGAGCTAGCCTTGGGCAAAATACAACGAGAATGGGGCAGCAGTTGCACTAAAGAGACAACTTGCTAATGGTGTCCTTTTGAGCTTCATGAAGCCAATGTGGGGACAGCATTTGGATACGGAGCCCCTCAAACTAGACCATTAGGGCTAGAGTGGCTGTGTGGTAGGAAACAGCAGTAGAATTCTGTGAGTGAGACACTAGCACTTGCATTTCCTAACCATGTAATTTTGGTCTCTCCCTGCTCTGTTGCCCCATCTATAAACGGACAAACATGGTGTACCTACTCAGCACAATTATTGAAAAGACTGAGAGCATGTCTGTCAAGGGTTTACCAATTGTTCAGTGCTCAACACACAAGGGCAGCATACTTATTTATTTTTCTCTGCTTCGTACACATGAGGCCATTTCCATCCATTAGGCTCCCAGGGACTTTTCTAATTGATACTGGAAAATGTTACTTTGTGTAGAGGTGAGCAGTGAAGGGATGAGATAAATGGCTGAGCTAGTGCGGCCATAGGCATTCCTTGAGCATTGCAGCCGTTTGGGCCACAAGGAGCCTGCCTTCATTAAACAGAAGTTGAGGCCTTTCTGCATTGCCTTGTCACACGTGAATGTGAGCCTAATGGTGGTGATTAGTCAGTGTCCAGTGAAGGAATGAGTGGGCACCATTGTTCCCCATTTTAGCAAAACATGCTGAGTGATGCATTCGATGAAGGTTATAAGCCAACACGACTGAATGTTGATCCAAAAAGCGAAGTCCCGGGATTTGGAGGCAAGTCACAGCTCCTTCTTGTAGAATATGGGCATTTGTGACTTTGTGAAGGGCTTTGAGCATCCGGAGGGAAGGAAACACCACTGCCTTTTGGACTTGGAGGGGTCCAAAGAGAACTCATTTACCAGATTTCGAACAGCCTATTGTATGGAGTAATGCTAGAGATAACTTGAATTCAAGGATATTTTGTCATTTTAATAGATTTTCTATCTTTTTTCTCTCTTTAAATTTTTTTTTAAAATTTTATTGTATTATTAGTTTTAAGTATATAAACATTTATGTAGCTTATAAAACGATCCCCCTAATTGCTCTTTCTCTCCTCGGGAACTTTACCTAGCCATTACATTAATGCTAACTCTATTCCCTATGCCATGCTCCCCATTCCCATGACCACCTATCAGCTACTAATTTGTACTTCTTTAATCCTTCACCCCATTCTCCCAACTCGCCAACCCCCGACCCCTCTGGCCATCACCAAATTTTCCTCTATATTTATGAGTCTGGTTTTGATTAGTTTGTTCTTTTTGTTCCTTAGATTCTACATATAAATAAAATTACATGGTATTTATCTTTTTCTGTCTGACTTATTTCACTCAGCATAATAACCTCTAGATCTATCCACATCATTGCAAATAGTAGGATTTCATTTTTTTTTCCATTCTTAATTTATATAGCTTTATTCTCAGGAGTTGCTCTCCCATTGTGCCAGTAGAAGAACATGTTTATTGAGCAGTCTAAGAGGTGGACTACGTTTCTTTTGAATAACACTAAAATGCCATCCCAGAGTTGAGAGCAGAGGATATATGTGACCCATTTGCTAGAAGTGGGCAGGCTAGGTACTTGAAGACACAGAACATGATATTATTCTCCTTTCCTAGAAGTTGTTCCTCCTCTACCTCTTGACAAAATGGTTTAAAGTCAATTGAGAAGCACAAAAGAAACTACAAAGGGTACGAGAGAAGGATGAAGCCCTTAGAGGCAGTGACAAATACAGAGGAAAGAGAAGTGAACACATCAAGAGGAAGATCTAAACAATACTTGAAAGTTGATTCAATCGACAATAATAACATGATGCCCTCCTAAGGCTTTTTGATATTTGAACACTTAACCACGTGCCAAAAATCCTATGCCAAGTGTTTTATTTGTATCACCTAATTTTATTTTCGCAACTACCCTAAGAAGTGGGTCCTACTGTTATTTATCATCACACAGATTTAAAAAAAAAAACAAAGCACACGCTGAATAAGCAACTGAAATGTAGAAAGTCTAAGTAACTTTCCCAAGGTCACCAGCAGAAAAATATTTAAGTGAGAAGGGTTTAAGTGAGAAGTTGGGATTTGAACTCAAACTGTCCCAGTAGTCAATCCTTTCATTGGGCTTTTTTTTTTTCCTGGCTAATTTGCAATATTTCTCAGTTTTTTATAATGCAAGCCCCCACAAAGTTTTCTGATTCCTTCCCTGCTGATCTCGACCAGGTAAGAACATATTCTGTCTGGCTGTATATTCTGCATTTTGAATTAAGTTTATAAGTACTGTGTTTAAAACTGCACAAATCATTTCCCAGAATACCTCCCTTACTTCACCCTTTCTCCTTCCCTTATTTCTGTGGCATTTATTCATGTATTAATATGACAGCATCTATTGTGTTCCTATAGTTCCTATAGGGAGAGACAATCATATAAGTGATGCTCTGGATGACTTCCTGACCCCCAAGCAAGTAAGAGGTCCCTTTCATGCAGCAGGTCCTTGCTCCTGGTTGGGGTAGGCCTGCATGTCTTCCCACTACTCTTGCAAGATGGATGCCACTTATTTTTCCACATTCATTTCAAAGCCAGCTCCTCCGGGAAGCCTTTTTCAGACACCCCATCCTTCCTCTTCCCCCACACATACAGGGATTAAAACAAAACATTCCCTTGGAAAGGCAGAAGAAAATCAATTTGGAAAGACAGGTGGGGCCAGATGGAGAAAGGCCTCAAGCGATCGGCAAAAGAGTTTGGCCTTAAACCAGTAAGCATTAGGAAATGATTTAGGGTATTTGAAGATAAGAGCAGCATTTTAGGGAGATAGATTTAGGCTACAGGCTCTGGGGCAGGTTGGATTACTGTTAGGAATGAGTTTAGGAAGAACCAAACCAGATCAAGGGGTGCAGTGTGAGGAGGAGGTGATGGGAAGCACCCTCAGAGAGGAGAATATTCTTATTAAGGAGGACCAAATGCTGCTGGGCTTTGGAAGGCATGTGGAAGAGCTGTCCAAGGGAAAATTTAGTGAACATTAAAACTATCCCCTTATTTCCTATGTCTCTCCCAAGACCCATAGAAGTTGTCTTGAATGCAGTGGTCCCAAAGGGCAGGAGGTTGGCACCTGCTGTTCAGTACAGATTTTGCTTTCACCTCTATACTCACCTGCTCAGGGACATGGTATTAATATTAAGCCTTGGTGAGAATACAGTCTATTCTCCTCTCCTTCTCCTGGACATCTCCATTTCTAATTCTCTGCCTGTGGAATTTCTTCTGAAGGTACTGAAAAGGCCTTGGAGTTCTGAAATGTCTAAACATGTGGGTGAGAAAACAAGCCCCTGACAGCAAGAAAAGTGGGGATGGGGCACTTGCCACTTTCCTGCTAACTGCTTTGAAAGGAAAAAGACAGGTGTGGGTCCTGCTGATTCCCCAAGTCATCACAGACGAGAAGCAGCATGAAATGGCAGGACAGCTTTGTAGATCTCAGTCTGACACCCTTGCCAAGATCACAGAGATTGGGAGAGGAGCTGTTTCAATCAAATATAGCAGCTATTCTTTGGCAAAGGCGAGTGAGAAGAATAAGAAAGGGATCGACCCTGACTATTACAACCAGTGTTCGCGTTTTAAAAAACTTGGCCAGCACTCACTTCTTTGGACAGTGGAGGGTTGTCAGATCCTATCCCAGTCCTGACAGTTGCTAGCTGTGTGACTTTGGGAATGTGCTTGACCTGTCTGGTTTGCAGTTGCTTCATACTTATTAAGGAATAGTAATAATACCTCCCACACAGGGATTTTTGAGAAAGTTAAGTTAGACAACATATTATACCTTTGGCCTAGTGCTCGGCAATATAGAATAACCCTATTTTCATTGCCGTTATTTAGAAAAAATATATTAAAATCACAAACCCTTTTATTTAGGTAAAATTGTATATGTCGATAACCATGGTCTATTGATAATAACCCATTTTGATTAAACAACAAACTAGAGAAAATGAAGTTATGATTTTCCATATACTTTATAGATGAGGAAAACCTAAGGATGTTCTATAGGATGGTGAAAGGAGATATGAGAGAAGGCTAGGAGACAGGTATCCTGCCCGTGCCGTACAACCTCTGAGGGAAATTCTAAGACAGGAGAAATCAATTCAGACCCAAGGTGTGCCTCAGGCCACAAGGTAAAGTATGTTTAAGAGATTCAGCTGGTGCTCAGGTCTTCTAAGTCTCTACCCAGAGCTCTTCCCATTCTCTCTGCTCCATTTAATCTACCCATGTAAATATCAGAGGTATGAGTAAGAGACGGCTACCACCCCTATTTTCAGGGACATTGGCCAATAGTTAAAGGGTGTCTAAAATCCATCTGCTGAAACATGAAATGTAATATAAAGAAAGATTTTACATCCTCATTTTCATTCCTTTCATGCTGAAGGGGACCAGTACACTACAGTTCCAGTGGAGACTGTTCTCAAGGATTTGTCACTAAGCAGCTAGAATGAACAAGAGTGTGATAGTCATTCAGACTTACCCACTAAGATCAAAGGTTATCTTAATTGACACAAATTCCAACCATTTCAAAGTCTTGGCCCTTTTTCTGGCCACAGAGAGTTCTAGCCAGCGTAGTACAGATGACAAACCTGCTTTTCTTTGAAGGTCAGTGCTAATTGCAAGGTAACAGTGACCTTGGCAACACCAGAGGGTGATGAGTCAAAGACAGCTGGGTTCTTTTTTCCTTCAGTGAGATCTGAATTTCCTACCCAACAGCTGTGGGTGCCTAAAATTGACATATGAGCTAAGTATAAATTTCACTTGCTCTCTGAAAAGGTGGCAAAGTGAGCCCATATATAGGAACTTGCACTTTCCACTCCAGCCTAGCTCTAAATATAATAAAGTCCAACTAGGTTAGACAAGAACCTAAGATTTAGAAGCAACGTTAGAGGTCATTCAGAACTACCTAATACAAGAATCCCCTTCACAAAACCCTGCAGATGGTCCTGCATCCTTAACTTGTGTACTTCCAATAACAGCTCAGTATTTGGCAAGCTAATCAAATCCAATTTTAATTTTTTTTTGCTTAAATTGAATCTCATCTTTGGTGTTCTATAACTCTCACCTGTTGGGTTCCTTCCCAGAATAACATAGCTTACATCCTCACAGTGGTACTCTGAGTTATTTTGAAGTTAGCTCTGTTGATCCAATTAATTAAGTCTTATCTTTTCACTTTTGTTCATTTTCCATTTATTTAGCTATTCCTTATGATTTTCATCCTTCCACTGTCCTTAATGCCCTCTTCCAGGGTGCTGGCTAAACCTTGTATGAATGCTTTCCACTGGAGCCATGTAGAGGGGTCAGATATAAAAGAAAAGCTTTCCATCGAAGGCAGGGTGCCCAGGGAGAAACCTCACATGTGGGAAGGAAGAGTCAAAGTTGTGGTCATGAAGATCACTCAGAGCATGAACACTACAGAGGAAAGAAATGAGAAGAGGAAAGTGTAGCAAATGAGCAGAAAGAGAAGGCAGAGTAGATTCAAGACAACTAAAAGATTTAGATTTGTCTTTATGCTAATAAACTAGGCTCCCTCCTTTGCATAGATTTAATCTGCTGGTTCTCTACCTAAATACAACATGTTATTCTGAATCTATTTCACAAAATTAATCTTGGACCATTTTTCTCAGAGATTAAGATCTTTTTGAATCCTGATCTGTCTCCCTGAGTGCTAACTACTTTTCTCAGCTCAGTATAGTCCACAGAGACATTTGGATGCATTCCACGTCTTGTCTCAGGTCAATGATTAAATTAAATATCCAGTAAGACAGGGCCAAGCACAGAACCCTGAAATACATCCCTGTGTTTGGCATGTATTAGACATGCTGAAATATACCTATTGTAATGTTTGGTGAGTGAATATGGGTTAAGGAGACGATAACAATATAAAAGAAATATCAAATCATCTAATTACAGCATGTGGGCATGTAAACAAATGTGCACAATAAAATTTAACATTTCTCTCACTAGACCATGGAGAATATTTTATTGATCGTTGCAATCTTGGCAGCTAAGCAGTGCCTGGCACATAATGAGAATTTACTCTGCGTTTATTTATTTATTTTTTTAAATGAACACATAGGCTTTCACAATACCCTGGGAAAGAATGGGAATTAGGGAAGTCCTCAGTTCCATTTCACTGGTCTTGAACAGTGTTCATGCCACCCCGGTGACTGACCTCTCCTCTTTCCCACTCTCAACTTGTAAGTAGATTTTGAAGTTTGAGCTTATCAAGGTCTCAATTATCTGCTCAGGCTTTCATAACACAATAAAAATGGGTTATTTAAACAACAGAAGTTTATCATCTCACAATTCTGGAGGCTGGAAGTTCAAGACCAAGGTGTTGGCAAGTTTGGTTTTGCCATCTTCTCTTTTCGACCTCACATGACCTTTCCTCTGTGTGTGTATGTGTGTGTGTGCATAATACGTTTCTCTGTATATCCTAATCTCCTCTTCTTATAGAAATACTAGTCAGAGTCTATTAGAACCTACCCTAACAAGCTCATTTTAACTTAATCACCTCTTTAAAGATCTTATCTCTAAATACAGTCGCATTCTGAGATACTGAGGGCTGACACTTCAACACATGAATGCCAATAACAGCGGGGCATGTGAGAGAAATAGCATGCACAGGTTGAGAGGTTGGAGATGGTGATAAGTCTGAGAAATGACATGGGAATAGCACAATGGTCTAGACTAGACCTGTTCTGGCCCATTTCCTGACTCCACACCACTGGCCTTGTTTTGTATAAGGGGTCCTGCTATCTATCCATTTTCCTCTCAGCCTGAGCTGGAAAGTGCTGTGTAAGCCTTTAGGTCCCATTTTCCTCCTCTTCATCTTCCTCCTCTTCCTCTTTTTTTTTTCCCCCCTTGATCCAGAGACTGAGCCTGAAAATGGGGTTTGCTGGAGAGATCCATGAACATGCACCTGCAATACTATTTTTGTGGTTGGTGAAGTAGAAAGTTTCTCTAGGAAGAAGAAGCTTTGCTGCCACCTTCAATAATGTGAGAGGTAGTATGCCAGGCCACCCTGCACACTCCTCTCCTGTGGGGCTGACTGCAGCCAAGATGAAGATAATTATGAACAGGAGTGGAAGTTAGCTAGCCCTCCCTCCATGTAAATCAGAAGGGACAATGCCCATGGAAGCTATGTTCCCAACCAATCTCTGCTTCCCATCAGGGTCATTAACCATCTGATGTTGAAGTGTCACATCAACTTGACAGAGTTGAGGTGGGGTATGCGAGAGAGGATGAAAAGGATGATAATCATTGCAAAGGTGTCCCTTTCATCATGCCAGGCTTGAGAACCTGCCTTTGCTGATGCCTGTGGGAACTGGTACTGTCAGAGTATGGGTGATGAGTGCAAGAAAAAAGAAGATCTTGGCTCCAGAATGGAGAGTTTTTTTAAGTTAACGGTTAAGCTATACCTCTTTTATAGGCTCTGTTCTTATGCCTTAGTAACAATGAAAACAATAAAAACAACTAACTTTATTAAGCATTTATTATATCATAGTCACAGTTCTAAAAGTTCTTTATATCTCATTTAATTCTCACACTTCTTGATATGGCAACATCCTTCACTGGAGAATACTGAGGCACAGTAAGGTTAAGCAATTTGCTCGAGATCACAGAGTTAGAAGGAGATAAAGCTGGCATTTAGCTCTAGACAATCTAACTCTAGATCCTATGCTCCTAAATTTCTACACTTTGTATGAATAAAACCTTACATTTATTAAGCCCTGGATATGTGACAGGCACTGGTTTAATGTCATACAATTAGTAATTGGCTTTTCAGTGTCATATGCATGCTTTTCTCTCTCACTCTTGCTCTCATGCTCTTACACAAATACATAGCTCCACTCATCTCGGGGTAGCTTCTTGGGATATACCCCTCCAAAGAGAACCCCGGACTTGGGGTTAGTGAGGATAGCAACGTGCTAAGCCTTCAGGACTGACCAAAGTAGCTTACTTCCTGGAAAAGCATTCTCTCCATCCTTTTTTTCAAAACAGTACTGGTGCCATCATACAATGGTGAACACAGTCTTTCACACTTATTGAATGGGATTTATGCATAAATTAATTGCTATACTTGTTTCAATCACAACTAAGTCTTTAAGGAGGCAATCAAAGATGACAGTTAAGACTACTAATTTTGGAGACAAACAGACTATCCTGCATCTTGCATGTGTTAGTGAGTTGGCTCTATGAAAATTAGATAATTCAATTATTTTCTGAACTATAGTTTTTTTATTTTAAAGTGGGGATATCACATCTACCTCAGTACTACTGTGAGGTGGATGCCTATGACTGCAGAGCTAGTAGGTTTGCACAGATAGGATTCAAATCTAGGTTTGTTTGGATTCATATCAGTAACAGAATAGGTCTTCTTAGACTCAGTGTTCCCATTTATAAAATGGGCATACTTATTCCCATCTTACTGATTTGTGATTATGAAATGAAAAGATATATGTAAAAGATAATACAGTGTTGGGAATATCGGGCTCAACATGGTGGCTATTTTAGAAAGAACAGTATAGGATACAAGAAAAGGGTTATATGTACATTGTAAATAAGAAGATATTTACATAAAATTGTTTTCTAATATCTATTGTTTTTGACTTTAGAATGTATGGATACGCATCTACTTTTTGATTTCAGGATGTGTAGATATGAATGATATGTATAATTTTTGTAGTGTCTGAGATTTCAAAGTAGCCAAAAGATCTAGACTGGTACAGAAGACAAAATGAATGCGTAGTCCTAAGTGAGCACACATTTTTTCTTCTTGAATGTGGCCCTTACACAGAAGGAGAGGTGCATTGGGTGCTACTATGGGGATGGAGTTTTCGAAACAGCCAAAGTATTTTGTCTTGTCAGCTTGCTGGTAATTTGTCAAAGAGAATAAATGAACAGAGTGCCTTGTGTGAATCTAATTTCCCCTAACCTCTCAGACTCAATTCCCAAGAAGCCAGGATACAGAACTCAAACTAGAACAATGGGTTGGAAAAGATGAAAAGGACCTTTCTGTGGTAATATCTCTACATTCTTTTTTTTAATGAATGCATTTTTAGTCCTTTAACAAATGGACATAAATAATTCCAACCATTAGCAGCTAAAAATGGACAACCATTTCTGTATCAGGAGAGAGACAGACTAATTATATCAGTGTAAAGTAATTCTATATATTTATGTTTAGTATCCTTACTGCAGTTCTGAGATAAAATTCTCTTCAGGAGGAAATAGATGAAGTTAGAGAAGCTGTAGGGGACTAGGCAAATGTTTGGGAAATTTCTGCTGTTTAAAGTTGAAGAAATGACTGCATCTGAGGCTTTGACTTGTACAAATGCCAGCCAGAGTCATGTGCTGGTTGCCAAGGAGCCAGCACCAGGTGATAACTGTTAGATGTCAGTTGCTGTGACAGTCCATGGGGAGTTACTTTTAATTCATATCTTGCATGAGTTTCTTGGTTCTAAACAGAGTGGAATTCCACGTTCTACATGTGCAGGGTTACTGCTGTAAGAAAATGCTTAGGTGGAATCATGGCCATTTAGTGTTGTGAGTTCTAGACTGGTTGTCCCTGATTCTCAAACAAACTTGAGGATTTAGCCACCAAATGATGTCCCAAGGCTTTTATAACCAAGACAAGTGGGAGTACATGATGATTTCCGTCCTTTTCTGTGTCCCTTATTGATTTGCAAGAGGAATGTGTGTACTTAGCTGGGCTCACCTACACATTTGGCATGATGACTGGTTCTACCAATAAAGGCAGTGTCCAAGTGCAGGTGCATTGATTTGGACCTCACTATCCTGTGCAGCTGGAGCTACTATGCTGGGTCATTAGCTAAACAGAAAAGTGAGGAAGCTGTCTGATTGGTTAGACGTGGGTCATATGCTCAAATCATTTGGGCCAGAGAAACTAATAGTATTATTAACTAGGTCTGGGTCACGTGCCTGCTGTTCTGTCTAGAGGAGACTAGTCCCACTAGAATTCAGGGAGCAGAGAAGGACAAAAGGCAGTCTCCATTTTTAGAGCAGATTAAAAGAAGGGATGTTGGGCAAATAAAACTACTAGATATTCTTTCTATCTTTCACTGTGTGATCTTGGGCACAGAATGCAATCTCTTTTAACTTAAGATAAATGACAATCATATTTTCTCCCTCATAATGTTGAAGATTGAATGAGTTAACATACATAATAAACAAAATAATGTGTTTGGCATTGAGTAGGCACTCAATAAATGTTAACTCATTTGGTACTAATATTTTATACCTAATATTTGATACCTATATTTTAATTTCTTTCAAGATGTTTTGAAGTGCTAATTTGAAAGCTTGGTTCTGACGTGTCTGACTAGGCTGTGATTCAGGGAGGCAATAAGTAAGAGGGAAAAAAATGTTTCCTTTGCTGTACTTCCCTATATGACTTCCAATAATTTCAAAAATTCTGTTTGCTTCAGCAGCCATCACTGAATCAAAAGCTATGGTTACTCCTTCTATTACCATATTTATTTCTTGCCAACTTCTCATCCACCCATCCCTCTTTCCACCCATCCATCCATCTTGTCTGTCCGTCCATCCATCCATCCATCCATCCATCTATTTATTCATGAGGTACTTTCTGAACACTTATTAAATGTTAGACATTATACTGACTGTATATTAATACTTTAAATGAAGTCCATGTACTATGGATCTAGAATGTGAGGTTGACTTTCAGAGTTTATATACTATAAATGTACAAGCAATCTTGTACATTGGAGGGACAAGTGGGGGAGAAACAGACAAAATTTTCCCTAATAAAAGATAATGAAACGTTTAAATGCGTAGTTACCATAATGCCTCCTTTGGGGAGGAAAAATTCTAAACTTTGAGCATAGTACAAAGGTTTAGTGGAATAATTTGGGTTACCACTACTTAGTAAAAAGAAATTCATTAAGGCAAAAAAAAAAAAAGCAGAATCAGACTTTCTTGGATAGCTTTTTAAGAGGCCTGGACCATCAGAAATGTCTCGCAATAACCTTTTAAAATATAAAAAGAGCAGTCTTGTTAGTTAAATGTTTAATGCATATTATAGCTAGCATATCAATTTAAGGTAAAATTTATGATTCAGTGGGCTGCATTTTATAACTGCATTATTTTATGACTGTTGTGAATATTAATAATACCTTAAACTTTACTGTCGTGGTCTCAGTGTGGGTTCTTTTCTCATATTCACATGATTATTCTGTGAAGTAGACAGAGCGAAGTGCCCATTTTTATGTTACATATTAGGAAATGAAGCTCAGAGACCTTGATCATCTGGTTCAGGTATAGAGCTAGGAATGGCAGAGCCAGAATGTGACATGGCCCTTTCGGGCTTAACTTCCACACTATTTCCAGTCTACCACTGTGGATCCCTTCCACTGCAGAGTCTGAGGAAGGGATGGCAAGATGAGATACAAGGTACACATTTTTACAGACTTTTGAATATAACTGCTCTAACCTAGCATTTCAAGTTGCCTTGCCTGTATAGCACAATGTTGGTCATGTCTAAGACTTCTTAGTGTTGAGACCTTGATGAAGGCATGACCCAGGATTGCAATGTTGTTATAACCAGGAAGTTCATCCACCCTGGGAAGACTTAAGAAGCATCACTCCCCACATCTACCCTTTATGTTATATCAGAAATTGGTCTCTGGAGCCAGTTGGCAGGTCCAACTCAACCAAATTATTTCACCTCTCCCCATTTGATCTCCCTTTTCTATAAAACCTAGATTGCTATGGATATTAAACCCACCTTATCAACTGTATGGGGGAGCTAAGTACTCAAAGTATGGATTTAGGAATCTCTCTCTCTCTCTCTCTCTCACACACACACACACACACACACACACACACACACACACAAACAACAACTCACATTGGTATGGATGTTACAAACAGGTTATATACATTTGTACCACACAAAAAAAATGATGTGTGCTCTTGTTAGAATGAATGAAATGATGAGATCTGACTGGGATAAATACCTCGGAAAGTTTCATGTGAGCAGATGAGACAAGAGCTACCTTTTGGCAACTATCTTGAGGAGAGAGTGATATGGAAACACATACTTTCCAAATATATCTTCCCCAGCCTGTCAGTGCCTGAAATTCTACCATTAGTAATTATTCTTTGGGTCTTAGAATTTTTTTTTTCTCTAAAGGACATGTGAAGTGCAACACTTCTAAGAAACCAGATTCTCCAGAAGTATAACAATGAATGGTGCCTAAATTTGAAGAGATGCAAGTAGAAAAAAAAAATCACTGGTTGAGGAGAGATGTGGGAGTTGTATAGCTCAAGATAAATTCTTAAACTTCACTTTTGTACCTGAAGGACAGACTAAATTTTCAAGTACCTAGAAAGTAGCTTTTCCTTTTTTTTTTCTTTTTTTCTTTTATTTTTAAAAATTCATTCATTACATGTTGGAGCTATAAAAGCACATTGACACTTCATTGAGTTCTAACTCAGGCTTTACCAACTTCCCATCAGCTTTCATTCACACAGGAAAGGCTTTAATGGTAATGGAAATGCAACACACACATACACACATACACCCCCACACAATACATCACAAGTATATACATCACACACTGTATACACCACATGAACCCCCCACACACAATACACCAAATCACACATACACCCCATATACCACACACCCCCATACACATACACCACACACACTCACATATACCACATACACATACACACAAGTGCCATATACCACACAGTATACACACCATAGGCTACAGGTATACATACTATACACCTCACTGCCACACATATACACAATACACCACAACTCCCCCACACATACACATGACACACATATATATAGACATATGAACCATACCTCACATACACACCACACACTACATGTACATATACTGCACAAACTATGCACATCACACCATATGCCATACAACATACAAACTGCACACACACACACTATACACCATGCACCATACGCAAAACCCATACTATATACCACACACACATATACATACCAGATACACACACACTATACACCACACATGCACCCAAGACACACACACCTCATTCACCATACACCACCCACACCCATACCCACATGACACATTTACACCATACAAACAGAAAAGGATGCAGAATCTGTGGGTCCTGATACCTATCCTGTCATTTCTTGCTGTGTGACACTACACCAGTCATCTAACCCTTTTGAGCCTTAGTTTCCTCCTTGGAGAATTAGAATAATTAATATCTTTCCTACCTCCATCACAGAATTCATGTGAGGACAGGGATGCCCCGTGGAACAGTGTCTTATAGCCAAGCAGAGCTCTACAGTGGTCAGTCAGCATCATTCCTCACCAAATGGGGCCAACTGGTCTTCTCTGAAAATCCCCATAAAGGGCCATTCAGACTATCAGTCCCTCCCAGCCCTAGCTCAGGGCTGGCACAGCTGATTCACTGATGGCATGGCCTTGGACACCACAGGCCACCCAGAGGCTCCTGGACTATACTGCCCTGGCTGCATGGAGAAGCCCCTCTGTTGTAGGGAAAGTGTGTCTTTGTACTAAAGTTATCGGCTCTGCATAGTCTATGAGTTGGGACAACTGGCTACTTCATTTTGCTTTGACCAGCAAGTCTATGATAAGTAATTTTTTAAAAACTATATTGAACTAAGTCATATAACAGATAAATTTTACTCAGCATTTTCTTAGCACTTATTGTGAATTATTTCATGACAACCCCATGTGGCACATATCATTACTATCATCTCGTATGTTAAATATAAGGAAGGAAATTGGTAGGATAACCAACCATCTCGATGTGCCTATGAGTGAGGGCGTTCTAGGAACATGAGCCTTTCGATTTTAAAACTGTAGAAGTCCCAGGCAAACTGTGATAAGTGAGTCATCATAAAACTGAGGTACAGAAAGGCGATGTCATTTTCCCAGAGTCACGCAGGTAGTAAGTGGCAGAGGTGGGATGTGAAGCCACCCAAGTGTTTTAGCTATAGATCCCTCAGTCTTAACTTTCCATTTGCACTGCATAACCTGGCTCAGCAATTTCGTTACAATGTTTCACCGTGGGAAGTTTCAAGTTAATGATATTAAAATTAATTAAAATATTATCGAGGCTAATGATGTATCTCATCAATTATTGTTTATATCAGGATACTAACATATTTGTGTAAACTACATATCGATTAAGAATAGTAAAAGTTAATACATTCTATCTAATAAAATATTTTTAAAATAGAAAGCACAAATACACAGGCATAATATATAGTCCTGAAAAGCTGAAACTGATTAAACTATTTAAAATTAATTACTGCTAAACACACAGGCATCCAGGGAACAGACACAGCAGTGAGAGGCAGGTTATGAGAGAAAGCGCAATGGAAATACAGGGGCATTTGCTGGGGAATCTGTTTAACTTACATCAGATTTAGATATTTGGAAAGGAGCAATTTCTTGGTGGGAAAGTAACAAGAGAAAAAGCCTGCAGGTGGAACAAAAGTCACTGCATGGAGAAAGCTCAGAATGAGGTTGGGATATAGTTGGGAACGACAATGAGATAAGAGGGTGCGAATAGTCTTAGCTAAAGAAGAGACCAGTCAGATGACCAGTCAGGATTTTATAGCAGGTCACTCTCCAAAAATTTGATAAAATGTTTTATACGGTGAACAAGCCAAAATTCCAAATCCGTTTGGACTCTTTTTCACATGTATGTATTTGACTGTGGGGAGGGGGAATTCTACAATCCACTTCTACGATCTGGCTCAAAACTTTACAGATTACAATTTTTCACCATTTTGAAGACTATTAAAACAAACAAACAAAACATTCAGAGACATGGTGTTCCCTGTAAGTTATTATGTGTAAAAAAACTTTAACATATTTGCTGCCTTAACTATGCAAGTTGTGACGAAGAAAACAATAACTAATACATTTAAAAAATTAAAATAGCATAAAAATATTCAGTCAACTCTTTTTCAGTTTCCAGCCTTGTATTTATCTGAAGAATCTGGTGTTCCTAAGATATCCTATTGACTGACTTACCAAATAGTGAATATCTGTTAAGTTTGAATTACTTAAATACAGTTACTAACCTCCATTTGAGCAACACATTTTAGGAGAATTTTTGCCCAGCAAAGGTTTTAAACCAAAAGACACCAAGCTGTATAATCAAGAACTTAATAACAGCCATAATTATCCACACAAATTCCAACATTAAAAACTGACAGTCCCAATTCTTAGAGG
The DNA here is from genome assembly GCF_902729225.1 of Pteropus medius. NCBI lineage: Eukaryota > Metazoa > Chordata > Mammalia > Chiroptera > Pteropodidae > Pteropus > Pteropus medius. The sequence continues at coordinate 2,868,124 of NW_024347862.1, read as the reverse complement.
TACCATTCTCAAGTAAGAAGAGTCTACATATTTGCAAAAAGAAAAATAATTTACATTTCTGTGAATTATAGAATGAGTCACTCCGTATTTATATATTTATGCTTACCATGGGCATGTATATTTCAGTCAATCTAATATTCTCATTACTCCTCAAATCAATTCCATTTTTCTCTCTATGGAGGGAAATGAGCTATAGGCTCATCTATGCATATTCTGCATAGATACCTCAGCACATCCTACAGTATGTCTTAAAGTACAGTTTGAGAATGTCCTACTTCAGAATCATTAGGGATGTGTGTTAAAATGCAGATTTATAAGCCATGCACAGAGCATAAGTTCAAGAATTCAAATATATAAAATCTATTATCTAGGTGATCTTTACATACTTTGGTTTGGAGAATCACCAGCAAAGAACATACATGAAAGCAGCATTTTTGTTTCTCACCAGGTTGTCCATAGCAGTGATAGAACTGAGCTCTGGAAGAGTAATTTCACATTCCGGATTTTAGTTAAAATGGTTCAAATGTGTGAGGACTGGCAAAAACTCAGTATAAGAACTGTCCTCCAAATATTTTATTGAAGGAATGTCTTCACCACTATCAGAATTGTCTGGGGGAAAGTATGGGACTTATTGACATGTTTAGCAAGTTGAATTAAATACTCACAGAGCAAAAATTTATACATAGTTCTTTATAGTACATGAATTATGTGCAAAGGGTATACTATAACAGGCAAATAGCATTTCTTAAACTGTGCATCTTATTGACCATAAAATCCAACCCCATCTGCCCTGTGAGTATCTGCTCTTCTTCTTCTCTATCTGCAATTTCTCCATGCTTACACCCCTCCAGAAATCTCACATTCTAATGGTTAAGCCAGTGGAAATGTCTACAGTTCCACATATTGGCTACATACTTTTCTCCCAAAGCACTCTTCCTAACTTCTAACAGAACTTCTCAACTCACTTGCTCCAGTAGTTTTATTTTCTACTCCTCCCCATCAATATGTCTACAGTTTCTGGTAAAACTTCCCACCTTTTCCACTTTCCTTCTCCTATAAAACAGCATGGGGTGTCCCCAGCTTATTATATATACAAATTTCTGTAATGTATGCTCATGTGAATTGGTATTGTCTTAGTTTTCTCATGTACCGTAATGATCGCAAGGGATGGAGGTGTCTCCTACTTCCTTTATAATAATACCTAATGATGCCCAACTCACTACTGTGCACAATTAGCTCTGGGTTTCTGTACGAAGCTGGTGTTACATCAGTGCTGCCCACAAATTCATTCCTTCACTTTATGATGCATAGAAGGGAAATGTTTCCTGCCACCTACAGAATTAAACTTGATTTCTCCAAGTGTTAATTTTATAAAACCAGGAGAACCAAGCTAATGTAAGTCCATCACTACAAGTTAACCTCATAGCTCACATCAAGTAGACTCATGCAGGCATTTCTTTTTCTTTATTTTTTTCCTCTTCACAGTCTGTTTTCCAAAACCCTCAGTAAACATATTTAATAATCAGTTGGTAGATTAGCATACAAAACTAGTCTTAACTAAATTTGAATTCAATCTTTATTTGAGGCTGTGATGGCTAATATTGACTGTTGCATAGAATTATGAGAAACCCCTGAATAGTCAGCTCCAGTGCAGCCCAGATCTATTTTTTAAAACCAGTTATTGATTTCTACAAATAGGCTTTCCTTGAGGCTCCAGCAGATCACGGTCTTTAGGTGAAGTGTGGTAAGTTGATGGATAGTGAGGGTGAGTACATTTTCCCTTTGTTCATCTATATTCTTATTAATAATAATATCTTTCATTTATAACTCCTTTCATCCCCAAGCATCGTGAAGTGCTTTGCAGATGTAATAATGCTGTCTAGAGAAATACATCACTTAGAGGCAAAAGGCAGCAGTTGTCTAGCTACCCAGCCGAGCCAAACCTTAGCCTGGGACACCAGGAGGAAGCCAGCGGCCAGCCACAGCTATTTTAGGAAGACAGCTACAGGTGCCTAGATTAGAGTGGGGTTAAGCCTTTTGACCTAATAGGTACCAGTGTGGTGAAGAACTCTGCACCTGCTAATGACACTGAATCCCCAATCTCTGTACTATGTCAGGGCAGCAATGGTCGAGGTTATTAAAGAGATAATCACCATATTTAGTTTCTCATTTCCAAAAAGAAAAAGGAAAGGAAAGGCAAAATTAGACAAGTCTGATGGGATGTAATATGTGTACAAATATGTTCCTACCCTCCCTCGGCGGGTAGGTAGAATAGCAACAACATTTTATGTAGCACTATGATGATCCCAGCATTTTCTCTTGTAAGCATATCCTCTCTTCAAAGCTCTTGTTTCTGTCTCTTAACTGCAGAAAGAGAAATGTGGCAGAATTATTGTCATATTTCAAACAGGAGGTTTAGGTTAGATTAGGTCGCTTTGTCACTGAATGATTGCATAAGCTTGGGCGAGTGGCTTAGCCTCTGTGCCTCAGTTTCCTCATCTGTAAAAAGAGAGTAACAGTAGACCCTATCTCATAGGGCTGTTCGAAGACCGAATGACATAGTCTACCTTCAGTGCACATAGTAGTGCCTGCCACACAGTAAGCACTAAATGTCGGTTAGTTAGTGTTACTGTTATTTTTCCACAGATAAAATCAAAACATTGTCCAAAAATTGGAAATTCATCTTTGAACCCTTTATGATTAATTTTTATTTAGATATTTTCTTCTATCTTGGTGTATAGCACATTATAAATATTAAAAACACATTGGTTAGTTTCAAAGCAAAATAAAACAGAGGAAAGGCATGAGTATGAAAGAATGATAAGTTCATCCATTAAGGTTCCCTTCACAAGAGTTTGCCATCAGGATTTATAGATGATTTCTTTGAAATGTTTACTGCATAAAGTCATTTTTCTCATCATTTTGATATCTCCTGAAATCCCCCTTCTCCAGGAGAACTTGCCAGTCTCCATCAGCAAGGAAATTGCCAGCCCCTCCCACCCTCATTGGGAGGTCACATGACAAATCTCTCAGGCCCTCTTGCTCATTAGCCACCCAGATTCTCCCCACCCCCAAGCAATCTATCCACTAAACCCTGTGGGGAATGTCAGTACCTTTCTCTATTTACAGCTTAGTTTAATGGTTTTACTTCACTGAAGTTTGACCTATCCATGTGTATTCAGATCAATTCATGTGCTTAGAAAGCAGAGGCTTAAAAAGTAAGCATTCAGTCTGCTTTGTTCTTTAGTACAGGGCCCAGCACACTGCTGTGTCGTGGGCAAATGGATGCTTAAATGTCCCCCGATGCCAGTGATTCAGGGTGCTATATTGCTGTATGCACTGGGTGCAGATTATTTTCAACCAGCTCAGTAGCGGCTGTGTGAGCAAGACACTGGCTTAATTACTTTTTCTAACAGCTGATAAGGATCAAAGGATGGGTGAGTTGGAATGCTGAGCGGCACCAGCTGCCATTTTCCATTTCTTTACTGCCCTGAGCTTTGTTCATGAGGAGGAAGATTAGAAATGACATGCACTTATTAACACTTTTTTTCCCAATGACACGTAGCTCATACCTTTAAGTGAGCAAGAGTCTCTTCCTTCTGCAGGTGTCAAAGGGAGAAAGCTATATACTCTCTACTCACTGGATTATCTTCTCTCCAGCTGAGATGCAGACACCTAATTGCTGTCGAGTAAATCTTACCTACAACAGAGCTGACCACACAAAGCAACTGAGTCCTCAACATGTGAACCAGGATGTATTACAGAAATGCTGGACTATGCAACAGGTCTTCTTGAATAGAGGCATACACTGAAGATTCTCTTTCAGAGTCTCCTTTTTCCTTTTGAGATTGTCAACAAAGACAGTCTCTTTTCTCTCTGAAGTTATAATTGTTTTTAAGAAAGTGTTTTTGTCTGAAAATCTGGGAAAACATATTCCAGCATCAGAAGTTAATGATCTCTACATTATTGTGTTCTTTCATTTACCTGATTGCAATATGTCCTCTTCCTAGATTGTAAGCCCATGGAGACCATGTATTATCAATTTCTAATGTCTGGTCCATGACTGGAGCTTGACAAATGTTTGTTAAATGACTGGAGGAATGAGGAAGTGAGTTCTACAATAGACATAGGAATGAATACATCGATGAATGAACAAAGATGTATTTGTATCTTAGGCTAAATGTCCTGCAATGTCGTATGCATCAGTTAGAACAATCTATACAAGGGACTATGTATGCTGAGATGGCAGGAGGCATTGAGAAGAAAAAGTTTAAAATCCATTTCTTGCTCAGGTCACTACTGCAAGATTTTCCAAAAGACAAGGGGAAATTTTTTCTTTATGGGATTTGTTGAAATTGATGTGCACAGACCCACATCTCAAAAGGAAAGCCTTGCTTCTCTCTCCCATTAAGTCATTTTTTTTTTGACCCTGAAATTGTTTGGTCTCATCACCTTAGTTCAAAAAATATATATACATATATATATTCTTTAATGTTTCCAGGTGCCAGCCAAGGGCTTCAGAAGTTGGTTTATTTTTATCATTCTTGAACACTAGCCTTTGCCCAGTCCTCTAATCCTGAGTTCCCAGAAAAGGAAAGGAAGAGGTGAAATTCCAGCTGCTTACTCTGCAGTGCAGACAGTTCAGGGCAGATGAAACCACCACCTAAAGCTCTCAGGGCCACTGACACTTTCACTCCCTGTAGAATGTACTAGGGCTCCTTCCCAGGAGATTTCCAATGGGGCAATGCTCTGAACTAGACCCTAAAGAATATTAACAAATTGGGTGAGAGGCAGCCAAAAGGTTTTAAGTGAGCTTTACCAGGCAGACAAGCACAGAGTCTTTGTAGGGAAAGAGATGGGATGACAGATGGAGAAGGGGTGTACCGCTGAGACCCTAATCCAAGGCAAAGTAGCAATGCATTTTCAATCTAGGGCAGCCACACCTCAGGTTTGGCTTGTTGAGATGGCCAGGTTGTTTCTGAAACTGTTTTTTATATTTATGTAGAATGCCCAGCACCCCTACAAGGAGCTGCTTCTTGTTATTTTGACTGATTACAGGCAAGTGACTGTGTTGTAATGGCGGCAGCCACTCATTAGCTCTGGTGAGCCAGACAGAAACCATCAGCTCATTCTGACCACATCTGCCCTTGGAGGTGAATATTTAACAGGAATTGATCTCCTTAATGAGAACAAAGCCCATGCAGCTTCGATTAGCAGCAGTGGAATCTTAAATAGTTAATTATGACAGAGTTCAGCATGTATACATGTGTGTACTGGGGAGCATGCATGTGCATGAGAGAGCTCACAAGGCTCACAAGGGTAGTGAGTGGGCACTCAGCCAAAGCCTGAGCCTGGGACCTTGCAGTACATCGAACCAGGGAAATGTCTCACAATAGCACTGAGCCACTGATGTTGGCACAGGAGTGGTCCTGCTATCAGGGGAAACCCTTAAGGGAAGCACTTGAGGATGTGCCCTTCACTCTGTACCCATAGGGCGCCCAGGGATGCTCTCCAGGCCAATCTGTCCATAGCCCATTCAATGACTCTTTCCTGTGACGGACAGCCACAGGACCCCACGGGATGATGAAGATGAATGCTGTGGCCTAGCAGGGCAGACTTGTCTGTTCAAAACAAAGTAGCTCCTTTTTTCTAACACTTGGCTAAAAGACCTCCTTCCCAAACCCAATGCACATAATTAAGAATAGGCCGAAATGGACAAAAAGACATGATAATTGATTGTGGCCTTTTGCCTGGCAGCTGCACTTAATTAACCTTTAGATTTAAATATCAAGTGGTGTCTGCATGGAGAGGCATGAGAAAGGAGCCACCTGACCACAGTTATCTCTGCTCAGAGAGGCTGGTTCAGATGTCACCTTGGGGCTGGGCCAAACCTCAACTATGTATCCCCATTCCCACCCAAACATCGTTCAGATACATAGAATTTCTTCTTAGGTCCTTAAGGATACAAAGATGTCTAACTTATGGTGGTGCTATTTCAGTACGGCCTGTGGCTCTGAGTCATATCACCTGTAAATGGGAGTCCGTTACTTGGGATCTTCTTAGCCAGGCCTTTTAAAAGGCAACCAAAGGCACCACCCACAGGCCAGATGCTATGTGCCCAGGAAACAAAAGTGTGACAGTCCTGCTCTGGTCTTTGTCATTTCACCAGCCTGTGCAGATCATAATCACTCACAGTGCATCACCTTTGAGAACAAAGGCCAGCAAATGTAAGAACTGCAGGGGAACTCTGGGGATTTGGGACTCTGCTCAAACTCACTCATCCAACTGAAAAAGCAGGAGTAGCCAGTCTCTCGGTGGCATCGTGTGGCTCATGGGGGCCAGACAAAGCAGAGGACTGACCCTCGTGAAGGCACATCAGTTGCACTCATCTTTGAGGCATGTTACTAGAGGATGACCCAAAGTGTGCCTCCGGGAATACAGGGCCAAGGGGGATGCACTGTGTCCCCAGACACTTCTGCCCTCTGGGATTGGGCCTCGGCTGTTTGCCAGCCCAAGCACAGCTGGAGCCCTTTTACTGTATGGCTTCTCAAGGGCTGGTATGAACCCAGACACAGCACAATGAACTATATGACCTCTTAAACACAGCTCAGAGCACAGTCCACATCTCTTTTCTTCTATCTCACTGGTAATCTGGCTTCAAAAGAGTCAGATTTTTCTGACCTGCAAAAGGACATGTCTGAATTGCTATACATTTTGGAGGTTGGTGGTGGTGTTTCTGGCTGTGCTTTGCCTATTGTGGCTGGCTGCATTTCAAGAAGAAAAGACAAAAAGAGAAAGGAAAAGAGAGAAGAAAAAAAAGACAAAAAAATAAAAAACAGAAATGAAGAGGGAAAGAATGTGTGTGTGTGTGTGTGTGTGTGTGTGTGTGTATTCTATTTTTTTTTTTTTTGTCTATTTCTTTCTGTGTTTAGGTTTGGTCCCATAAGTTTCCATTCGGTCCACATCTTCATTGTGGACCTGTTCCTTCCCCTACACATCAAGTGAGTTTTCCTTTTTCGAAAGCAAGAATAACAACCCTAGTTCCTCTCATCTTAAATAAGAAAGTAACTACTTTTAATCAAAGGGCAATTTACTGTGTCACAACAAAGACAGATCCCAACTCTTCAGCAGAGAGCCAGCTCCCTCCTAGGTGTTGCCCTCTAGTCATGGCTACAGTTGTCAAGGGTTTGGTGCCCTTATCTCCTTTTCTTTGGATCGATTTTACAGTTTCTGCAAAATCGGAGACTCATTCAAAATGACTCCCGGTTAGTTATTTATTGATCACTCCAAGAACATGTATATTATTAATTCCTCCAATGGCTAGCAAGCCTAAGACTGTGGTAGAGTCATCTGTCTGCTGAAATTCAGGTATAAAGATAAGTAGGACATCAGCAGGCACCAACAGAACATTGACTGCTATCATACATATGCATTTAAGATAAAAAGTATTATCTAAGGAAGAAAGGGATACAGAGTGGCCAGAGTGGTGATTCTCAACTATTAAATTACTTAAGAATCACCTAAGGAGCTTGTTAAAAATACATATTGTAGGGCACCACCCTCAGAGATTCTGATTCATTAGATCTGAAGTGGGGCCCAGACCTATGCATTTTGAAAAGGACTCTGGGGTGAATTTATTTGTAAGTCATTCTGGGGTCTCAGTTGGAAAGACATTAGCAAAAGTTTATGATGCATTCTTACTCTTTTGTCTTTTCCGAGGACACTTTTCCAACATTTCTTCGGACTAAGAACATAGACCTAGTTAAAAAGGAACGAGGTATACTCTGCTTTCCAGGATGTCACAGTGTTTGTGACTGTATGTGAGGACATTCGTGTGCATGTATGGGGCAATGAGATGTGCTGGAATAAGTGCTAGAGATTCCCTTTTTCTCTCTTCTCTCTCTTCTTTTTATTCACTGTGGTAGAGACTGAATGTGTCAGGAAAAAATATCTTAAATGGCCTCATAAAGATGTTCTATCCTAATTCCAGGTACCTGTGAATATAATGAGATGTCACTCCTGTGATTACTTTATGTTCTGTGGTACTGTTGACTTTAAGACAGGAAGAGTATCCTGGATTATCCAGGCAGGCCTGATGTAATCATATGAAGCTTTAGAAGTAGAGAACTTCTTCCAATTGGTGACAGAAAAAGGTCAGAGAGATTTGAAGCACCAGGGAAATTGACAGGTCTTTGCTGACTTTGAAGGTAGAGAGTGCCATGTGCCAGGAAATGCAGATGATCCTTTGGAGCTAGGAGTCAGCGAGGAATCAGAGACCTCAGTCCCACAACTCCAAGGAACTGAATTCAGGCTTCAGCCTGAATGAGCCTGGGAGCAGGTATTTTCCAAGAGTCTCCAGATAGATGTTAGGCTGGCCAATACCTGATGTCAACGTGGGGACACCTTATGCTGAGAATTTAGCCAAGTCTATCTGGACTTCCAACTTAAAAAAACTGTGAGATAACAAACTGTTTCAAGCCACTAAATTTCTGATAATTTGTTACATAGCAATAGAAAACTACTATATTCAGAGAATATCAAACGCAGAAAATATTCTGTCTTTCAGGATCTCATAACTCAAGAGAGGCCAATGACACACAACCAATTACAATAGAATATACTAGGTATTTATGAAAGAGATTAACTATGGAAAATGGGAACAGGGTCAGGTCATTCTTGCTTAGTCAGCAATATTTTCACAGAGAAGGTGACATGTGGGCTGGGTCTTAGAGGATGCATAGGGTTTTGTTAGGTAGAGAAGTGGGAGAGAATGTAGATGGAGGAAACAGAAGGGCCAAAGGCAGAATGGTCTGAAAGTTCCTGTCAGGAGTGGGGAAACGATCAGAGTGAATTGCAGCTGGAGCTTGTAATACATGAGCAGTGCCCATAGACAATGCTGGAAGGATCATGCCAAAGAGATTCGTGTCAAAGAGACTGGGTGATATTTTGCAGTAATGGGGAGACCCAGAAGTTGGTAAGCAAAAGAGGGACTAGTCAGATTGGAACTAGATATACAGAATTAGGGTAATTATAATTATGTGTTCATGCCACACTCTCACAGTTGTTATGGCCTTTTTTCTCATTCTTGCTTCCTCCCACCCTCCCTCCTTTCTTCCCGTTTTCCCTTCTTCCTAACAGAATGTGTACATTTAAATACTCCGCCCCACACAGAAGCCAGAACATTGATAACTTCTATCAATGCCTACTCTCCCCTATTTTATCTATTGATTTATTTATTGATAATCCTATAAATCTATCAATAGAGCTATCATCTAGGCTCCTTATCTATTTGGTTTGTCATAACTATGCACATTTCTTAGCTGTATATTGTTTAGGTTTGTCGGGTTTTGTTTTTTTTTTTTCAATTTATAAGAGGATGTCATGCTGTTTGTAATCTTTTATATTTGTAATTGTGTTGTTAAGTTTCATTCTATATGTTGCCTGTAGCTATACTTCATTCATTTTGATTCGATTGAGTGCATACACTGAGATGAATTGATCCATTTTCTATTCCTCTAGCTTTGGGAATTTGGGAAGTTTATGCCACAAAACTAGCATAATAGATGTGAGTTGGAGAAGAGAGGGCAGGCCAGAAACTTAGAAAATGGCCATGATTAATACCCAAAATGGCTAACATAGGAAATATTTTCATTTTACTCAGATTAAAATCATATACTTCTTCTCACTTTCTTACTGGACCTCACATGTCAGTGCAAAAAGAAGCCTCAACTAGCTGAGCCCTGAGGTCCAAGGGTACAGAACAGATTATGTATTTCAAAGTATCCATCTCAAAGTTTCAGAAAACAAGCCATGTATCTGTGTATATATCACAGAAAACAAGCAATGTATCTTTTTCCTGCATGGAAATACAGTTGTGGCAGCAGTCCTCTGGTTTCTACTGGTGGATAGATGGTGGTATTAGAATGAACTGTGAGGCATTTAGGGCTGCCCCACCCTAAACTGCGAGGGGATGACTACCTTGAGATAGAGAAGTGGCAGGCACAGAAAAACTTGTAGCCTAATGGGCAAGAATTGGAACTAAATATTGCACTACGTTTTTCTGACACTTGTCCTGGACCAGTTCATCTTCTGCTGCCGGTATGAATACTACCTTGTGGTTCCAGTAGGACACAGAGCTCTTCATTGACTCTCCTAAGCAACATTGCAGTGCCTGACTATACACTAAGGGGATCCATGAGTAGAACAAGGGCTTTTTGACCATTTCTCTTTAAAAATATGTTATAAAGCAGGGTCGTAAAAGAGAGGTTTTAATTTTTAATTTTTATTAGAAATTATCTTTGCATTTTAATTCCTTCTGTCAAGTGGACCATTATGCTTACAATGAATAATTATCTTTATTATCCTAAAATACTTCATCTTCAAAGAAAATGTTTAAATAAACCTTTAGAATATTTAAATATGCTGTACTGTGTTTCATTTTAATGAAATTTTGCCTTGTTATGGGGCTGGCATAATTTGGACGTGTGCATCGTTTAAACTAGTTTTCCTTAATTCATTGCATTATTTTAAACATTTTATTTTTGAGATATTGTACAGTAACAAAAATGTGTTTTAGGTCATGAGAAAAGAGAAGGTTCTTATGTTTTTTTTTTTTAAATCAAGAGAGCTTTTATTTTACAATAGTTACCTGCATTTTTTTCTTTGTACGGCAGAGACAACATGATGTGTGGAAGCAAAAATGGGCTTGCCTGGAAAAATGGTTCTAGTGTCAGTTCTACAACTAAATAGTTATGTGATCAAGAGCCAGTTACATAGCCTCTCAGTGTTTGTCTTCTTGTTTGTAGACTAAGGGAGCCGATTAAATAACACTGATGCTAATTCCTTTGGTAGAAGCCAGCTCAATTCGGTTGCAGATAAACATCCAAGCCAACAGGAAGTGAGCCATCTGGGAGTTCTGGTCAGAAATCTAAAAATACCAGGGTGCTAAGGGAAAGTCCAACTGCAAACCTGTTTTTTCAGCGTTAGAAGATCTCTTGATTCGACCTTTGTTTTTAATCTAATTTAAACTCTGAGTTTTGCTATGTGCACTACACAACATTATTAAAGAAAACTCTGAAAGTTTATACTAAATTGTTTTACAGTTGACTTGAAGTAACCAAAGGGTTCACATTGTCCTCTGTTTTCCAAGTACTCCCAACCCAAACCTTCTAGAATTCTATAGTAACTTGGGCTTCAGAAGTCAATAAGGAGGTTGTTCGATGCTGAATACCTCAGAATACAAAGGATTATTTATTTTTTCTAGACCAGTATTTCTCAACCTTGACACATTTTAATCTGGATAATTCTTTGTTATGGAGGGCTGATTGTGTTTGGTTGGATGTTTAACATCCCACCTAGATGCCAGAAAAATGACACCATTACTCCTAGCTGTGATAACCAAAAATGCCTCTAGACTTGCCCAATACCCTCTGTGGGGAAAAATTGCCCCCAGTAGAGAATCATCTGTCTAGATCAGGAGTCAGTAAACTATAGCCTGTTGTCCAAATCTAGTCAGCCACCTGTTTTGTAAATAAAGCTCTATTGGAACATAGTCGTGCTTGTTTGTTTACATATTGACTATGGCTACTTTTATTGTACAATAGCAGAGTAGAGTAGTTGAAACAGAGACCATCTTACCCATACAGCCTAAAATATTTACTATTTAGCCCTTTCTAGAAAAGCTTGTCCGCCCCTGCTCTATACCAACACAAACAGTGAGGCAGCTGCTTTCTCTACCTGGCAGAAATTATTTATAGCTCCTTAAAAGATAGTGAGTAACGCTGGGGATGTGATGAAGGTGAATGAAGGAGCACAAAGATCTGAATAGGGGTAGCACAAACAATGACGCCAAGAACACACTAATTTTATACTAAATCAATTTTTCTAGAAGCTTTCAGTTCATGCTATTTTATTTGAATTTTTAACACTCTTGTAAAATATGCAGAAGTAATACTAGTCTCATTCTACAGATGAGCACACCAGACTAAGAGTGACAAAGAGACTTGCCACTCGTCAGAACTTGGACTATAAACTGATTATAGTCCAAGTCTTCCAATTGTTCAAAGTCTTTCCTCAGAATCCTGGATCTCGAAGGGACTTTAAAGATCACCTATTCCAGCTTCCTACCAAATACAAAGGCTCTTGTTATAACAATATCTCTAGAGGGAAAGAAAAATTACTGTTCATTCAATTTTTATAAACTTTTAATTTTTAGAAAGTTTCCCTTTAAATTAATCCTAGTCATGACTTCTGGAGTTTTATAGCATGTCTCCTTCAGGTAGACCATGAACTCCAATTATCCATGCAATGCATAAATCTACACCAGAGGATCTCCACTGGATATTATTCAAGTTGTAGTCTCTGTGCTTGTAGTCACTAGTAATAGTGGAGTTCACTTCTCCCACTGTGGTCTACGCCATTATTGCACAGCTGTGACTAGAAATTCCTCCCCTTTCCATTAAATCGAAATCACTTTCTCTATACTTGCTGCCATTAAACACCTTTCTATCACCTAAAATCGACAGAAAGAGTCCAATTCTACTTGCTAGATGTAAATAGTTCAGCTCTTATTAATTTAGCAATAGGATCTCTACTAAACGTTTTTGTCTCCCTACATATTCTGCCAGCTTCTTATCTCCTTAAACAATGTGGTTTGGTTGCCATGTTTAGTTGCTCTGCTTTTAATACAACTGCAGCAATTTTTCTACATTCTTCTAAACAATTTCCACATATTACACTACAGATCATGTTTCCTAAGTTTGCATTAACTTTTTTTTTTAAGTCGATCCATGATGTGAACTCATTATGAACTTACACTCAACTAAACTCCCTGTGGATTTATACAAACACTGCAGCTTAGCTTCATGTTTCTCATCTTTTATTTTACAATTGTTTCAGCACTGGATGGCATAGCTTTCTATTTCCCTCTCTTTAATGTCAGTTTGGTAAATTCAGCTCATAATTCTAGCCTCTTGAGATATTTTTGGATCCTGTTTTCATCTTCCAATTTATTTACTATTCCACCTGGCTTCGTGTCATCCATAAATTTTGACAAGTCTACTTTTTTGTATCTTTATTCAAGACATGGATAAAAATATTAAAGAGGATAAGGCTAGAGACAGTCATCACTAGAGACCTCCTTCCAGATTGCCAGTAATTCATTAATCAGAAACTTTTGGTCACAGTTATTAAATTAAGTACAGATTCACTTCATTAAATTATGATCCAGTCCATATTTCTTTATTGTGTTACAAGGATACTTTAATAACTCTTTAAATATTTGAAGACTCTTCTACCTCTTACAAGTCTCCTTACTCCCAAGCTGCCCCCTCTTGAATTTAATATTTGCTCCTTCATTTTTTCACCTATTTATTCACACATCCAATTCATTTATCAAGTAGCGATGAATACTTTCCATATGGCAGACACTCCTCTAGATGAGGGCACTACAACAATATGATACACTGACAGCTCTTGTATAGATCACCATAACAAGAGGGAGAAGCATTGTAACAAATACTGTGATAGACTTGTGGACAAATTGTTCCTGGGTTGCATGGAGAAGAGAGCTGCTAATACCCCAGGTGTGGAGAAGTTAATTCCAGTTAGGGGGTAACTTTCAAATTGTTTCTTGAAGAATGAAAAGGACTATTCCAAGTGGAAAGGCAGAAAAGAACATTGAGGACTAACTATGCAAAGGTACTGAAATAGAAATATGGCTCTGTGAATAGGTTAAAATTACAAGATACGAAAATGGACTAACTATGAACTAGACCTCAAATAATTGAGTTTCCAAACATTTTACCTTCTGGGCATCCTCCTCTGAACAACCTCTAATGCTAGCATCTAGCACAAAAGCAACATCTACCCTGGTACAGTGTTGAGTGGACTAACACCTCCCTTGAGCTGAATACTATTTGGCTGAATGCAATCACCTCAGTTTTTTGCCCTTTGTTAAGCCAGATTTACCAATCTTGTATCAGTGCAGCTGATTTGGGAACTAAAGTACCAGACTTCTTTAATGTTCTTCTCATTATATTTGGACAGACTGTGAACATCTTTTTCTTTTTATTCTAGAGTCTATTGTTTTGCACGTTAGCCAGCTCTGCCAAACATATACCATTACATTTCAACAAGCAAGTCTTTTATGTCTGTTTACTTACAAAATTTGAAGTTTTGTAAGATCAGGGATTATATCTATACATGGTGGACACAAAGTGTACTTTTCATGAAAATATAAAAAGTAAAAAAATGCTAATCTAAGTCATCGTTCTATGTTAAACAGGACAGCATCAAAGAATGGTTTTAATCCTACTGGAAACTTTCCTACATAAAGACTCTGATTAAGTAATTGAAACTTTTGATATAGATGTCCAAGTAGCGATCAATCCATGTCAGAACATAATCCATGCTAACATCCTTAACCATGTGGAATATTTATCTTTTCTTCTTACTGTAACTCTTTAATCAAGCGTGTTTATAAACAGGTCATTCATTTACCAGATACTTTAGGGTGGGTTCCATGCAAATAGACTCTCAGTTGAAGAACTTTGTACAGAAAATTTATTCGAGACTGCTGTTGGAAATAATACATGAAGCAAGGGAGAAAATCAGGATGGGTCAAAGGGAAGAATAGGGTTTTGTCACAGTTGTGCCAGAGTTCTCAATCAATTCTATGTGATGGAGTCGACATGTCTCTTTAAGTTGCCCCATAATGAGGGAAAGGTGACACATTTTTATAGTTCCACACAATCCAGGCCCCGAGAATTGGCTATGCTCTTGAGACAAGGTGACTTCAGATGAGACAGGGTGACCTCAGATAATATGAGGTGACAGTGAGGTGACCTCAGAAGAGATAGCTCCCTTCTTCTGAGGGCAGTTCCTAGAAAGGGTGTTAGCTGGTGAGAATCTTCCACAGCCAGCTTCTGGCATCTGGAGAAATAAGTGCCTCCATCCTGAAGGAGGATCTGGGTAATACATCATAGCATCCAGTAACAGAAAGAAAGAAGAAAAGAAAAGAAAGAAAGAAAGAAAAAGAAAGAAAGAAAGAAAGAAAAGAAAGAAAGAAAGAAAGAAAGAAAGAAAGAAAAGAAAAGAAAAGAGGGGGAGGGAGGGAGGAGGAGAGGAGGGAAGGAGGGAGGAGGAGGGAGGAGGAGGGAGGGGAGGAAAGGAAGGAAGGAAGGAAGGAAGGAAGGAAGGAAGGATGGAAGGAAGGAAGAAAAGGAAGAAAGACAAGGAAGAAAGACAAGGAAGAAAGAAAAGAAACAGAATATCCTCAGGAAAATCTTTGCTCTCTTCTAAAATTTCATTGATTTTAATGGAAATCACTTTTTAATTTTTATTTTAATTGTTTACCAGTCAGCAGGGATGTATAATGATCAATTGTCAACCCTTTATGATGCACAAATGGCTAACCTATACTCTAACCTTAATTCTGTGGCCAGTAGGATGGCTCAGGGATTCTTTGGCCACCAGTGTTATCTTTAAGCCATCTTCCTGCCCAAGACACTTTTAAAATTGAAGAGTTTTAGTAGTTGGTAAATTCCTTTGAAAACAAGAGAGCATGTAGCCATATTACAGGATCCCACCAACACAATGACTTATTGATACAGAACCCCTGGGCACTTGAAGTATATGTAGACCTGTGTCTGCCCTCAGGGAATTCTCTACATTTCTAGGAAGATAAGAAAATATAATTGAAATAGCCCCCAATTAAAGACACTATATGAAAGAAAAATATAAACTATTTTCCTCAGAATCCTTTGTTCTTGGATAGAATCACCATCCACGTACCAACTGAAAAAAGCTGAGAGAAGATCTGGCCCCAAGAAGATTTGACACATGTGCTAAACTATTCAACATTTCTATGCCTGGCATCTTTGTCCCAGTCTGCATGGTCTATTTCTATCAGACACTGAATTTTTTTCCAGCCTAATTTCTTTGTCTCTCTATGTGCCTACTATTTCAGTAAAGGATTAAAAGAGAACAAAAACAGAAAATGAAAACCAGCACGTGTCTCTGAGCTTCCACAAGCACTTCCAAAGTTTTAAGCTTCAACTCTAAGGGCTCAAACCCCTTTGAAAGCTCAATTCCCCCACCCTATCTTCCAAAGGAACAGAGAATCTGTCTACTGGACAGGTTCATTAACAAATTAATAGAATAATCAGCAGAGCTTTGTGTGCATTTAAGAGATAAAAAACTGGTAACAGCATTCTTTGACTCTTTAATGGGCCGATAAGCACCAAGTATCTGCTCTGTGACTGAGCTAATCACACAGATAACAGAGGTTAAATCAATGCAGAGTTCTGCTGAGGTCATTTATAGATGGAGCAGTACTCTGCAGCAGCCAGGAGCTCAGGCATTTTTGAATATGAAAACATTAAAGAAAAGAAGGGGAGGGGCAGGCAAACCCAAATTCTAAGAGAAGTTGTGTACTGTCAGGGACAAAATGCCCAAGGCCACAAGGCATGAGACTGTATACCAGTACAGACATCTGATAAGTTTGGGGGTAAAAAAGCTTTTGGGTTATGTCTGCTGTTGAGCAGATTTGACATCCGATCCGAAAGTTGGGAAAGAGAAAGATTTTTCTTTCTCTGACTTTCCACCCTCCTGTTTTAAATTAAGTGAATATGATTGCTTTGAGAGTGAAGGATTAATAGCTCAGGTATTTTGCAGACAATTATTAGGCGGGTCTCCTGCTCCGGCTGCAAGCACTACTCTATCTGAACCAGCTCTTGACAGGTACATGCAAGTGTCTGTGGTCCTCCACCTCTGTCCAAGCATGTTTGCAGCTTTCTGATAAAGTTGTCTTGTCTCTCACTTTGTGCCTGGCCACTTCCAGGGCATTGTCTATACCCAGGCGAAAGAAAGGATCTGGGAGCATGTATAGGGCTCATGTTATCAGGCCAATGCATAGGCATTCACAACTGACACTGCTAAGTGGTGTGGGAACAATCCTATACAAGAGATGAAAATGACAGATACAAGGAGCTAGGGAAGGGCATCAACCACCTCCCAGACAGTGTGTTTCACATAGTTCTGTCCAGCTGATGCAGGACAAGACAAACTTCCCCGATTTGGTGGGGAGACAAAGCCCTGCCCTGAGAAAAGAGGGTCCTTTGGTGGTGAGTGTAGATAAAATTCAACGTACATGCCAAAGTGAGAGTCAAAAGGAAAGTTTATTAGAAAAGGGGTAACATTCTGCACAGAGTAACATTCTACCTCTTAGAGGCAGGGAGTGAGAGGGACATGGAAAGGAAGTGAGTACCGGGCTGAGTGTTCAGGGAATTCAGTTTATATGTCATTCTTTAGTTCTCATTTCCTTTGATATGGACTCACAGTGAGGAAGGGGAAGAATATGTAGAGTGAAAAGGTAAAAATATGTAGAGCGAAAGGCCTGCTGGCAGTTCTCAGCCTTTAATCCATAGGTTCCCCATGGTTTTAGCCAAAGGGAATGACTCTGTTGGTTCCTGTTTTCCCTTCACAGGTGTGGAGAATAGGTTGTTAGCAACCCCAGCAGAAATCTTTCTTTTGTTCTGCAGGTGTCCTCCTGGCCTGGCTGCAGGGCTGATCAACACATTTGCAGTCTCTGAATGTAGCTTGATTAACATTTTTAATTCTCTTGCCTCCTCCCTACATTACAGGGAGGCATGGCAGGTAGCCAGCAACTTTCAACTGCACTCTGCACCATCGCTTGTGCAAAATCTCAGAGTTTAATTCAAATAAAGTTTAATCTGTGACAAAAAGAGTTATGATGATTAAGCAAGACAGAATTCCTTCCAAGATTAGGCAAGAAGGAGCTCCTTCCAAGGTTTTATGGTGATCTAGAGAGCTAGTTCTCATCATTCTGCTGGGCACCCTCCATTCCCAGGGTCACTATGATATCCCAAATGCCTAATCTTGCTTGGTCTATGAAGTCCATCTTCCAGATATAAGAAAGGAAGGAGTGCAAGGAAAAAGATGCTGTCGCTTAAGAACTTGTCCTGGAAGCTGCATACATCTCATTAGTCAGAATTTAGTCACAGAGCCACAGCTAACCCAATGGATGTCTAGAAATTCCAGGATTCTATGATTAAAGGCAAAGATAAATGTGGATATTAAGTAGCAATGAGCAGTCTCTGCCCCTCAGGGCCAGAAGTAGCTGTAGATGTGAATGCCTATCTCCAGAAATGAAGGAGTTTATAAAATAATAGGATTTGTAAAATAACAATAATAATAATAATAATAAAGATAAGAAAAAAGATGGGATTTACAGAAGAAATCCATAAGGAAAATCTGGATCAGATATGCTTATAATTTTGCTAACTATCTATCCATGCCCAACACTTTCTTCTTGGATCACTGAGTCACCAGAAAGGATGGTGTAAGGGCTTTGGAATACACCTGTGGTCCCTGAGAAAATGTTCACATACACACGAACAAGAAACTTACAAGTATGTTTTATCCCTGGAAATGCAGAGGAGACAAGCTATGCTGGTCTTACCAAATATAATTTGTCACATGTTCCCACAGAAAGAGCTAAATATCCAAGTGCTATGAAGGTAGTTGCGGTAGAAATGGAGAACGCAGGGATTGGGGTGAAAATGCATTAATTTAGACAGAAACCTCACTGGCTAGATGTAGCCATGCCACATTGCTGTCATGTTGCTTTCAAGCAATCAGAGGGAAAGACATTAGCCATTCATTTGTCCCACAATTAATCTTTCAGAATCTATTCCTCCCCAGGAACTATGGTTGGAGATGGAGACACGGTGGAAAACAGAGCCCAGAGATATTATTTGGAGAGGCAGGCACCAGAGTGGGCAGGGACTTGATTATAAGTTTGGATTTCATTCTAAGCTTCATGGGAAGCCATTAAGGGTTTTAAGCAAGGGGCTTAATATATGAAAGGTGGCTCCCACTTCTGCAGGAATAGATTAGAAAGGAAAAAGGATGGGAAGTGGGAGGGACAGTGGAGTAGCATGCAGCAGTTCAGGCGGGAGATGATAGCAGTGTTAGATGAGCTGAGTGCAGTGGAGGAAACTGGAAAGGACAGGCATTGGAGAGAGTACACAGAGCATCATGCGAGGGTGTAAAGGAGACAAAAAACATCACAACCCTTCGATTTCCGTGTGGAGGATGACATTAGATCCAGCTTCCCTCAGGTACAAAGAGGAGGTAGAGCCAAGAGGGATGCAGTGGAAGGAAGGAGGTATGGTTTAGGTTCTGAGTCTCTGTTCACCCAAAAGTCTGGTGTAGACGAAATGCATAGAAAGCCAAAGTCAACAAACATCAAGGGGACCCTGATGCAAAGCAGGAGCACAGGTGCTCTCACCTGTTGATGGGTAGAATAAAGCAGAGCAGGGACCTTCCTCCGAAATGGGCTATGGTTGTGTTAACTTTCAAAGGAGGATTTTAGAAAAACTATAAGGTGAAAGCAGAATGACATGGTGAGGCCTCAGTGGCCTGCAGAGGGCACTGCCACACTGGTTGCTGCCTCCCTCAATCAAGCACCCGGCAGCTCTCCTCTCTCCTCTACCTTTCTAGTGCTTAGCTGTCAATTGCAGATGACAGACAGGATTCTAACTGCCTCCGAGGAGAGCACAGAACCATTAATAAAACATCAACACCACAGAAATCCAAAAGAGCCAAAAAAATAAAATAGAAATTAAGTAAGAAAGCAGAGATACAGTAAAATCACACTTTCCTTCTTCCCTGGAATCCTGTAAGGAGATAGTTAGGTCCCAAGTGGTGTTGACTATGGGAAATGACTTTCAGACAAGGCAGATGGTGGAGGCCTTGGATTAGACAGCAGAGGAAGAGTGAGACCCACTTTCTGGGCTGCCTGCCCCTTCAGTGAAAATTCATAGGCCCCCGACTTACTTAGAAACTAGAACACAGATACCAATGTCTCCATTCTTTGGCCTCTTCTCCTCCTCTTTTCCAGCTGGCTTTTCTTACCAACTTCAGTGGGCTGAGAAATGTGGGCCAGCTTCACCAGGAGGAAAAGATACTTGCAGTGATCTACTTCTGATGGGGCAGGGTGATGGATATTGCCTACTTCTGCATACAGAATGCTTGTCAGGAGTGTGTGGGGATTCTGACACCTGTCAAAGATGGGATAGGAGCACAAGATGTATGCAAAAATCTGCTTTGTTGCTTTATCCATCTCTTGGGGAAGTTTTGCTTTGTTAGCAGCACAAAGGACACTCTCCATTGATACCCTATTTGGACTTCAATCTATTCCGTGGCCTCCAGAAAGTTAGACATTCAAGAGTTAGGACCTTAATTCATTACAAGAAGCGATAGTATGCAAATATTTTTCAAGTGTGCTCCTGCAAAACAATAGAATACTGTGATAGCTGAAAAATGGACCTAAAAGATGTTCACATCCTAATCCCTGAAACCTGTGAATGTTAGTTCATGTGGCAAAAAATAAAAAGTGTATCACGAATGTGATTACTTTAAACATCTTGAGATGTGGAGTTTAATTTTCTTGGATTATGCGGATGGGCCCTAAACACAATCACTTGCATCCTTATAAAAGGCAGAGAAAAATTTTAAATAGCACAGAGGAGAAGAGGATATGAAAATACAACATAGAGAGAATTGAAAATGCTGGCCTTGAAGATTGTAATGAAGTGGACACAAGTCAAGGAATGTCAGCAGCCAGCAGAAGCTGGAAAAGGCAAACCAAGGATTCTTCCCTAGAGCCCCAGGAAGGAGTGTGGAATCACTTGATATTGGCCCAGTGATGCCAATTTCAGACTTTTTGCCTCCAGAACTGTGAGATGATATATTTCTGTTGTTTTAAGTCATCAAGCATATGGTAATTTGTTATAGCAGTCACAGGAAACTAATACAAGTACCAAATTGTGAAATTTTCTCAATTTAAAGAAAAAATAAGTTAATGAATAAAATTTTCTTTAAGTTTTCCATCACGTTTGTCTTCTCAAATCTATGGCACATGCTAGCATTCACAAAGCAGCGAAGAAAGTGTTTTACGGTATCAGTGTTTTACGGTATATCAGAAAACACACTATGACTTTGGGTTTCATTTTCTCCCATTGATGCCAGGAAGATAATAGCTACAATTCACAGGATTATTTCAGTTCGAATGAGATCAAGTGCTTGCAAATAGTCTTAAAACTGTCTAGCATCATGCAAAATTTCAGTATAAGGTCTTAACAGATTGGTTAATTTCCTTAATAACCTTCAATCACCCAATCAAGTTTTCTCGCCCTCCACCCCCACACACAACCTATGTAAAATAATTCTATGTAAAGGTGAACAATAGCATTATAATAATTGTCTTATATTTGAATAACATTTTAGAGTTTATTCACAGGACTGGCACAATCCTCCTCATTTTATAGGTGAAGAAACTGTTAAGAGCCTTAATAGAAACTTAGTAGAAACTGTTAAGACCCTTACTCAGGAAAATATGGAAATAAGCTGTGAACCAGAATTCAAACACAGAGCTTCAGGAATACATGAATGAAGAACGGAAAAGACTTTCTCGGTTGCCTGAGTCAGTGACAATTGAGTAGAAACTACATTCATGCAGACCTGCCTGGAATCGAATCATGACTTTGCCCCATAGAAGCCCTGTAACTTTGGCCAGCTATTTAACCTCAGCTCCATCTTTATCTATAAAACTAGAAAAATAATACATGCTTCATCAGGCTAGGTGCATATCCAAATAGTCATTAGGATAAGCTAAAGGGAAATCCTTGGGTCCATTCTTGGTTTTAAGAATTCCTCTTCCAAAAGTATACTTTTTTAACTCCTCTCTAAATCTCAAGAGTTTCAATCTCTGTCTTAGTATCTGATCAATTTATTTTACCCCTTTGAAAGCATTTCTGTTCAAGTTTTCTCTATTTTTGTTTGCTAAACACAAGGTTACAATCTCAGCTACTTGTAAATTCAAAGATAAAATGTATTACTTATATCTAAAATTAAGGCTCTTATTGCAATAATTACACCATACAGAAGCAAGGGCATTAGGAGCACCCTTGGCAGATTGTGAGGGTCTCTTTGAACACATCCCTCTTATGTCACAGCTGCACAGGAGTCCTTCTGGAGTTCAGCTGAGACTAGGGTCAATACGTAAGTTCTCTGAAGCTGAAGTGACTCATAGACCTCCAGGATCTGATCTCAGTACCCCTAGTGTATCTAATTTAGGTGATGTTTGATTAAAGTACACCTGGAAGGCTGATATCCACTGTGGCCCCATCCACGTTATCATCCATTCATCTCACTAAGTCTGTGACAAAATCACTCTCCCACTCTCCAAGCATGTAATAATGATGCAATCAGCAATTGGCTGGGTTTTGACCAGCAGGGAAAGTTTGACATGGACTGCTGTTACTTATTGTTCCATTACAACTGATCACTAATGTGTTTAATCCACAAAATAAAAGAGTCTACGTGAAAAACACAACCCTCTTCTTTCCTTTCTCCTGAGACTCCCTTCTATCAATTCAGCCTAAAATCCAGAGACTGCTTTTCTTGTTATAAATGTCAACTCTTAGCAAGGAAAGGAGACACACCATCTCAGGAGCACGGGTGTGTGTATGGGTACGCGCGTGCACACGTGCGCACACGCACATGTAGGTATGGGTGCACTAAACATTGAAATAAGGACTTCCACTATGTTGAGTATAGTCATTAGTTATTTTTTGTTTTTTAAGACTCTTGTCTAACCAGTTCATCTTCTTTTCTCAAGACCTTTTATTTAAATTGTGGGTCACTATTTTTCTTTAAATATTAGTGAGATTTGTGGTTTTCATATATCTTTTATTACTTCTGCTCCTCCATTCTGGAGTTTTGCTTATTTCTGGGAGGATTTTGCTAGGAAGAGGAATGATAAATCCAGCTGTAATGATAGATTATGGACAACCCCTTCCATTAGAGACCTTGAGAGTGACATCGTTAAACATGGGTTACTATCTATTAAATATTTGACTTGGTTATGGGTATTTTGTAGCAGCTCTATAGCTTCCAGGTCTGTATGCTGAAGTTCTAACACACCTTTCTCTTCTGTCAACTTTAGAATTCAGTCAATTAGCTTACTGAATTATCTACATGAGGAAGATGACTTCCCAAGTCTGGTGGGCTGAGTCCAGGCAGGCTTCCTGAAATAGGTTGCACTTGAGGCGTTCTGTTGTAGGAGGTTGGGATACTTTGAAAAAAGGAGGGAGGGCCTTAGACTTTCTGCTCTGAGATAGACCTCTATCTCCTTTCCACTGTGTTGCTAAGGGAATCACCCTAAAACTTCATCGTTTTGCTATCTGGTAGTTCTTTCCTTTGGGGAGACTTGAGCTATTTAAAGCCAGGTTGGCAGCCTCCTTGGCTCCTGAGTTCCTGACACTTCTGACTCCCGCCTCTGGCTGCACCACATGGACATGCTCATGGCAGCATGCAGAGCTACAAGAGAAACCTAAATTTAAATGTTAAAAAGCTTTTGTTCATTACTGGTGGCATTTCCCACCGCCCCCCCCCACCTCCATTTGTCACTTGGAGCGGAGCTGTGACTCTTTTAATATCAAACAAATAATAAGCTCCCTCTAAAGTGATTTTTCTGACAAGGAGCTCAATATATTAAACTTTATCTATATTTTAATAGCCAATTTCACACCAAACTGCCTTCTTAATAATGTATTTACCACCTGGGGATATTATTCCAACCCATCTGGAAAGAATTGGAAATTAACTGTCCCTAAACTAAGTCTGCGTATGCTTTGTACTTGCTAAAGAAAACAGCAGTGTCATTGGTGGTGAGGGGATCTGGGACTAGAGGGGGACTCCCCACCTGGGGAGGGTGCAATCTGGAAGAGAAATGATGGTAGGTTTAGAGGCATGAATTCCTTCTCCAGAGAGAAAGCTCATCCCCATGATAAACTGAGAAGAGCTATTGCCAATTAGGAACTATCTCAATTATGTTTTAAGGAAAGTTAAACTCCTTTTGCTACCAACAGGCAACTAGTTGACTTGGATACGTGTCTTATCATCAGACCTTTACTCAGGAGAAAGAAGAGATTTGGCTGAATGACTTCAGAGATCTTTTGTGTTCTTGTAAGCACATTTGAGGTTTGGAACTCTCTCCAGAAAATGCTTAATCACACCTAATCATAATGTGAATTGTTTGGGGAACTGTTTTTTTTTTTTTTTTTCCATTTTTTTGGTTATTAATACCTACGGAAATGGACAAAAACTGAGAGATCTCAGAGACACTAAAAAGCTTCTCAGTGAGGGATGGGTGGATTGTGAACAGGCTCACAGTAGGCTCTCTCCCAGTGACAAGACAGAGAAAATGACCATCCGTATCTGACCAAGCCATTGGGTAAGTGCCCTCAAATCACTCAGCTCTATTCAGCAAACACTATCAAACTCACACTCTACTGATAAAGACACATAAACAGATTATTGCACAATGATATGATACATTCATAAGGAAAGGAATGTGACAGAGCACAGATGACCTTCTTGGGGAATTCAAAGAGGATCACCAAGAGAAAAAAGGTATTTTATCTGGGGCCTAAAGGATGGACAAGTGGCCACAGGGCATACAAATCAGACAGTGGACATAATCCCAGTCGTATGGACTCTCACAGGGAAGCAGGAAGAAGGGTCTTTTGAGTAGGCAGGCAAGTTCATGTCCTATGGGCTCCAACCAGCTAGGTTTCAAAGAGCTGGCTTTTGTGAATCTGAAGATACAAAATGTGTGTCCAAGATCATGCTGGAAAAGTACCAGCTCTAAGATGTGGCTGGTATGGGTCAAAATTTCAATAGTAAGAGAAATAGGTAACTTTGTAAGGAACAAATTGAAATTTGTGGGAAACACAGCTTCTTTGAAGCAAAAACGAACAAACAAACAAACATAAGATAAAGCCTGATATTGCTCCTATGAGCCAGCCCCAGCCAAGGGTCTTCTCTTGAGACGCTATAGTAGAATGATAGTGAGAGGTCACCCCTCTTACTGCCATCCAGGTGTCCTGCTCAGCACCCTGCTGTCTGAGGAGCCAGAGGCCTGGAACAGTACAGTTTGGATGCCATGTGCAAAAACACAGAATTAAGTCCCCAGTCAAGTGTGGGCTGTGCAAAGCAGAGGCAGATGAAAAGAAAAGCATTCCCAGGAAGAATGATGACAGGGCAGCAGCTCACCACTGTTCTTAGAGGGAAATGCATTTGAGTAACTAAGACTGATATAAAGGTTTTCATGGGCTGGGAAGACATGACGAGATATTTAATGGCAAAACCACAGAAAGACCAGAAAGCAGTGGTGTCAGAAGCCTGCCCCATCTAATCTTGTGTCTCTGTTCCCTTCCCAGGGCCTTGGGAGCACTCACGTACAGATTCGTGTGAGGGTTAGGGGACAGGAGTGATAGCAATCTCCCAGGTCCTGGGGACCCAGAGTCCCAAATTAATCAGCAAACAAGATGACTAACTGTGACAGACAGGTCAAGTAGGAGAGGGGTGAAAGATTCATTTAATCCTGCAATGGGAGGATGTGCAATACTGACAGTTACCCGGGGACCCTGAGATACCAGATTCCCTAACTTAATCAGACAGATAACAGGAGCAGCCCTGGCTGAGGCCCTACCAGGAAATGCAGAAAAATAGGAGGTAGCCCCTCAGGGCCCTATGCTGCTACAGAGATAATAAACTATATAAAAATCTGTCACCGAGAGATAAGTGATGAATTAGAATCAATTATATGTTTAAAATAATAGACATCCCTGGCTTCCTACTGGAAGTGTGATGGTTTTGACTGGCCTCAGAGGTAGTAACTGAAGGATGACTTCCCATGATACTGTCTGTACTAGGTAAACAAAAAGTACCACCTAGACAGACTTTTCTTGCCAGATTGTCTGTTTTGTAGTTAAAGGAAAAAAGATACACAGAAATATGTGAGCCGAGTTCTCATCTTTATCCTCTACCCCACTGGTATATCTGTCTTCATATCCTGTGTGCTGGAACCCAAACATTAAATAAGCAATTGAATAAGGAGGTCTCAAACAAGGTGTTTTACCTGCACCTTTATTTGCCTAGGTGTACATGATGTTTAATAACTAAATCTACGATCAGGATTAACTTCTGAAATATATGCTAAGGTCTATGTAGCATTTTATGTAGAGTCCTCATCCAAAATGAATATGCATAGTAAAGGTAAATTCAGGGTGTTTGTTGGGGATTTAATTCTGTTCCTCAGTATCTTCTCTCATTGCTTATTCCCTTACTTAATCATATGAACACAGCCAATGTTAAAAATTAAGTAAGTCAGTAAGTAAGTAAGTAAGTAAGTAAGTAAATAAATAAATAAATAAATAAATATAGATAAAGAAAAAAAGTAAGTTTTAGCTTCTTTAGTATTTTGGATTGCAGTTTAACTTTCCACATTTTATTATTAATAAATTACTACTACTTAGTAAGAACCTTAGTCCCTCAATCCAAGTTCTCTCTTTATAAATAGTGATGGTCACAGCTCATTTAGGTTGTCATACAATCTAACAGTAACACCTACCCTCTCCCTCCTGGCTGCCTAGCAAACTTCTACTCACTCTTCACATCCTAGTCACCTTGGCAAAGCATCTCTGACCACGATTTCCCTGCCTGATACAAAACGCTATCTCAGTTGCAGGTGACACCTTTGGTTATGATGCACCTGCCAGGGTGCACTAGTAGACAGTACAGTGGTGGTTACGTAGGGGCTAGAGTTTCATGGTCAACTCTTCACTTTGTGGTCTATAAAGTCATTTGTCTTTTTAAACTCAGTTTTCCCAGCTGGAAAACGGATATTACAATAACAGCATTCAACTCCTAGGATTGTTGCGCAAACTAAATAAAACCAGGCATGTAAAGCGCTTGTATCTATTATGTGCTCAATAAATAGTGGCTGTTGATGTTTTAATTCTTTCTTAGTGTTTACATTAGTTTGGTTACATGTCTGTATCATTTATAATACTGTGAGTATCTTGAGTTTAAGGACTATGTTCCATTCAGCCGGTATAATTACAGCACCAAGTACAGAACTTAAAGTCACGCCCCCCATTATCCCTTTGGGCCGTCAGGGACGACAAAAGCGTGTTGACACATGAAAATCCTGCCCTGGCCTTTTACCAAATTTGGGACTACCTTGCACCGCCCACCTCGTCCTGCTCCGGCCCCCTGCTGCGGTCCCGGCCACTCCCATTCCTGCCCCTCTCCTCCCTCCTAGCCCTTCTCCTCCTCCGCCCCTTCTCCTGGACGGTGCTCTGGTTGTCCGTTTCTTCTCTAGCTCTCCTTTCTTTTGCTCCTCCTCCGTGTACTCACGTTGACCTGATAGATTTCGTCTTTTGTGTGGTTCTGTATCAAAAGTTTAATTAGAAAATCGCGCCTGGGCTTTTTAATAGCCTGAGTTTTGGCCGTCAAGCTCTGGCCGTGGTCCCGAGCGCGCGAGCCGATGCCGGCTAATGGCAGGAGCACGCCAGCCACTGCAGCGCGCTGGGACTCCCGCGCTGAATCTTATTTACATTCGGACTAACAATAGCTCTGGAGCCTGGCTATAAATAATTTCTGGGGAAGAGTTGTCTAATTAAACGTGCAGCGGTAAGGAAAGTGCTTTAACCACAAGGCTGGTGTCCTAATGAACGTAATCACTGGATGGGGACAGCTTAGGAATCACAACCAGACATCTCCCTATGGAGGAAGAGAGATGGAGGGAAAAATACTCTGAGAGAATTTCCAATCAATATTTAATTGTGGAGTGTGTTAAACTCGTTAGAGGGCCTCTTTTTTTAATTCCCGTTTCCCACACTCAGAGGTAAAAAGGATTTCAAAATGTAGCTTTGTGGGGTGGCCTCAGCCTCAGATTCCAGCCAGAAAATTGTCTGTGGGTTGTCAATATTGAATAAAAATTACCTGAACACATACAATTTATGAATTAAAAGTAGTGGCCAGTAATATTGATAGGTGCTAAATTTAAAGATAAAGATAAGTGTAATGTCTCATTCAAGAATCTTTTTCTGCCCAGTCTGTTTCTAAACTCCTGACTCTTCCAGGGCACTGTGTGATGTGTTCTGCCCTTTCTAAGTATGGAGTTAGGACAGGGCGCATGCTCCCTGAGTGAAAGAAGAAAATGAAAGGTGGTGTCTTCATGGAGGGTACCATGCTCCTGCTGCTCTCTAAGC
Source organism: Pteropus medius (assembly GCF_902729225.1). Taxonomy (NCBI): domain Eukaryota; kingdom Metazoa; phylum Chordata; class Mammalia; order Chiroptera; family Pteropodidae; genus Pteropus; species Pteropus medius. The sequence goes on along the minus strand of NW_024347862.1, from coordinate 2,839,976 downwards.
TGTGGTAGCCAGCTAAGAAGGAAGTAAACTCAGAGCAGCCAGGCTTTTTACTGCATTCAAAGTGGACAATAGTAACATCAGCCAGATGGAAAAGGACAAAATCAGGATGCAGGGTCCTTATCTCCTCAACTCACTAATAAATGCTCCTGAACACAGAGAGGGTCCCATGCGAGGAAGAACAGCACACCATCAGGCTCATTATGTGTAAGTAACATAGAAAACACATATCTACACAGATTCACATAGATGCCTAGTAAACACATGGATGCATATGTGAACATCAGGTGGATAGATCCATACGTGCATAACATGTGAGAACATGCATGCTGTGAAAACCAAGTCAGTCCAGTGCAGTAACAGTGTAAGAAGGTGATGGGAAGCAGGAGTTGGTGACTGCAGAGGAACCCCACTGAACTGTGGTTAACAAACTATTAACCAGTACTCACAGCACTACCATTCAAGGAGACTAAAAACAAAGTGTAGGCACCTGTGATTAATCTAATTCACCACTGGATGTCAACGTTGCTCTAGCCAATTAGAGAACAAATAGAAATCCCAATATCCCTTTGTCTCCTAAAAGGAAAAAAGAAAGTTTGAGCTTTAGGGCACCATGTGTTGATGATGGTATGAGTGTACTGGTGGGTGGGGCAGGGTGGATGTAGGGAATGTATGTACCAATCCTGAGAGATCCCAAAAGGGAAAATTACCAAATTTTAAATTTGTCATGTTTCCCTTTCATGACAACCACAGCACTTCCTCCAGCACAGCCTATTCCCTTTCCCCACTTATTACTCCCCCTCAATTAGCACTTTCTAATATACTATATAATATACTCACTTATTTTGTTTATTGCCTGCCTTCTTCACAATAACATAAACCCCACGAGGACAGAGAGATTTTATCTTTGTGTTGTGCTGTATCCTTGATGCTTAAAACACTGCTGGGCTTAAATAGGTGTTTGATAAATACTCCTCTGGAACAAATAAATGGATAAGTAAGTGAATTAATTAAATTTGGCCAATAAATACAAACGGAGACAGAGGCATTATTCCAATAGTAATGGAAGTTCTCTTTCTTTTCTGAAAGATGTTTAGATGACTATAGAAAGGGATGCAGAAGCACATACCTAAACTCCTGAGATACCAAGTTTGGAAGAGATTTCGAGGCAAGCCTTTGAAGATAGAGTATCTTCTCCAAGCCTTAGCTTCCTTGTCAATACAAAGGAATAATCATGATACCGACCCCACCCACCCTCTGAGGGTTTTATGCGATCAGATGCCACAGTGTTAATTCAAAGTGTGTTTCCCCTTGATTAGTATATGCCAGGTTCTCCCCAACTCCCCACAAGCATGCAGTAAACACTGAAGCCCTATACACATAGTATTGCCAACATAAATATTATAATCCTTTTCCAAATATGAATATGGAATATATAAACATTTTTTAAACAATTCACTTAACCTAAAGGTCTTAACTCTCAAGGTAAACTACAATGAAAACAGGCATCAAAAATCAATCTTGGGGTGGACAGTAAACAGTTTTACACCCCAAGATATGAAGAGATTGTAATAGAGCCTTTCCTTCAGAGGTGTGAGTCTAGGGTTTGCTGCTGTTTCTGTCTCTTCTGTTCTTGGCATATATAGAAAGATCGGGCTGCCATGGCAGCAGAACTAGCATCCTTCCAAATCCATATGCTTAATTTTTAATAAATAAATTAAATTAAATTAAATTAACCAAAAATGGGTCTACAATGTACAGCCCTTTCAAATTATTTACTATGCTGTCACTTTGAGCTCATTGATGCTTGTTAATATTTCAGATTTAATGATAAGCACCATTTATAAGCTAAATAAGACATTATTAGCACTATACTGGCAGAAACATACAAGGACACTGCTAAGCTAAGGTGAAAAATGCATTATTGAATGAAATTTAATTAGTAGATTTTGTTCTATTAGTGGCTTATATATTGCATTTATGAAAATGAATACAAATATGATCCAGGCAATTTTCCACTGAGAAAATGTCACTGATAATCTAACTATACTCCTACTCTCTAAAGCAGATGCAGTATAAAAATTGATGTCCTGGTCTCTTGCCAGTCAAAGATTTTCTAGTTTGCGGTTCTAATAATATCCAAGGAGTAGAGCTATGCCTTGATGGAACTCTGGCATGTGTGGAGAAGGGCATCTGGTGAGAATCAATTGTGAGCTCTTTTCTTATGGTACTCCTTTGGGTGGTGGGTCTCAGAATTGGTGTGCAGTTGTTCTTTGCTTAACTGGTCAAATCTAACATCTGCATCATCTGTTTCGATTCCCCTAGTGGGCAGCATGGCTTTAGTAGAAAAGGCGGGACTTGATATGACATAACCATGGGTTCAATCTTCCACCATTTATAAGCTTTGTGCAGTTTAATTTTTTCAGTAAGCACATTAGTTATCACATCTCATTAATTCTCTTAATAACTCCATGAAGTTAGTTACTATTATAATCTCTATATTTTAGATCAGGACATGGAGCTTAGAATGCTTGAGCAACTTGCTCTAGGTTACACAGATGATAACTTGAACTTTGAATTTTCCATTTTCTTATCCTTACAAGAGAGAGAATGACAGTGCTTACTTCCTAAGGGTATTGTATATATTAAATGAGATAAAGACTGCAATGCACTGACATGTGTATTTAATAAATATTAGTCCGAACTCCCCGTTTCTACCTGGCCCCTTCTTTTATGGATGACATCATGAAAAGGACATGACAGGCCAGTGACGAGAATTCTCATTTCTAGGTGAAGTCTCTCCAGACCTCGGCTCTTTCTTATGACAATAAGAAAGCAGAATGCCTACCTTTCCTACTGTAGGTGTTGTGAGAATTAATTGGACAGCATACAGCATGGTGGTATACAAATGTAAAGTGTTGTTGTTGTTGTTAGTACATATTATCATTCTCTGGATTCTGCGTCAACTTGAACTGACAGAAAGATTGGGAGAGGAGATGCCTGAGACAATGCCATAAGAGCATTTCTTTGCCATAAGTTAGGCCTTAAAGATAAATACAGGCACTTTGCATCACTTTAATCAGCCACGCTGGCAAGTTGTGCCTGAGATTCTGTCTCCCTGAACATCTTTCTGGAATTACTCAATCTCTGGATAATCACTGCTATGAGTCTGTAGTCGGCAAGGAGATCCACCTCACCTAAGTTTTCATCTTCACCAGCTCCTGTGTTCCCACAAAAAGATGCCAAGCCCTTTTGCCCATATCTCAAGATTCAGTTAACTGCAGACATTCTCATCCATACATATCCTATCATACAGTTGCTCCTTCTGTGTCCTTGGTACATAAGGAACTGTCCCGACCCGCAGGACCTAGTTATTGCGTAGAACCCGAGGAGGACCGTACCTTGAAGAAAACATGGGCGGGAGAAAAGAATGGAGGCAAGACAGTATTCTGATCAAGCCTCAAAATTTTATTCAGCAGCAAGAGTATTTATACAGGGCTAACAAAGGGGGGCAGGGCTAGCTGGGCGGGAGAGTATCTGTCACAGGCGCATTGGTTCTTAGCTGGTGGGGTGAGGAGTGGTAAGGGTTAGAGGGAGTGGGAGTGAAGGAGGGAACTGTAACTCTGGGCTGAGCTGACTGCTAGGGGGCTAACAAGATGCAGGATGCAGATAAGGCCTCGCCTAGTCACAAGATTCTTTGTTCTTAGTTTTGGCTCCCAACAAGGAACATTATTCAAGGATGATAAAATGAATGCATTTTTTAAGGAGCTACCTAAATTAATGATAGAATAGAAGGATTTCTTTTTTCTTTAAAAACCAACTATGTAAGGATAAAAGACATTTAATGATTGAAGTTTTTTCTTTTCTAAATTAACCTCAGATGCACAGAATAAGATCATTTCTAACCATTGGTACAGGATACAGTCTCATCAGTACTCTATGTGTGACCTACCTATTTTATTTTATTTTGTTTTTTAATTTAATTTAATATTTTATTTTATTTTTTTAAATTTTATTTTAAGCAAATAGATACACAGCAGCTCTAAAAAACACAAAAGATAAGACTTGGCATCAGCCTGTATCCTGATCACATGGTCCCTCCACCAATTTCTTTTCTTGCCTCCTTCCTACCCAAGGGAATCATTATCTAGAATTCTATGTTCATGTCATGCTTTCATTTTTATACAATTTCATCACATATGTAGGAGTCTTTAAAATTACTTTTTTGTTTTGTTGTTTTTTATCTTCATAAAAAAAGGGCATGCATTCTGATATATGTAATTTTGAGGACTTTTTTAACTTAATATTTGTAAGATCACCCCTATTTTTGTGTTTTGCTATAATTTATTTGCTTGACTGCTGTATATTATACCAATTTGTGAGTATATCTCAGCTAATTTGTCTTTTTTTTATTCTGATAGGTATTTAGATTAAATCTATGGTTTTTTTTTATTATGAAAATGATTGATAAAAACATACATAAAGAAATTTCAGAAGTGAAATTGCTGGGCCACAGAGTTTGGGGATGCTTAAATATAGAAGATATTGTCTCATTGCTTACCAAGAGCAATATCTAAAGATCCTGAAGAATCACAGATTCTCCAATATTAGTAGTATCAGACATTTAAATTTTTGCTGATTGATTCTGTGTAAAATGCTAGGTAATTGTAGTCTTGAATTAGGATCTGAGGGACATCTCTTTATATGTGTTTCCTCCTCTCTAGGATGCTTGTTCATTTATTTTGCCCATTTTTTTTATTTGTTTGCTATGCTCTTCTCACTGACTTATCATTAGGAGTTTTTTCAATATTTTTGACATTAATTTTTGTCAGTTTTATGAATAGCTCCATTTTCTATCCAATTGAGATAATTAGTGCAGAGAATAAAAGAAGCATGGATTTATTTTATTCTTTGATCAAATAAACTCACTTTTTTTGACCTCACCTCATCACCTTTAATCTCCTATCCTGTGACACTAGCAGAGGGAATGAAATTGTGTAAGAACTAGAGAGAAACCTATACTCATTAGTACATTCCAAGAGGAAGTGACAGAGCTGGTAAAACCTAAAGCAAAATCTTCATATTACTTATTCTAAAAGAAAGGTAGAGTAGCCTTCCCAATTTCTGGTCAAGTTTAATTAGTGGACCTTCTTGATACCTTTACCATCTTCTGAGAAAGTGGACTGTCTCCAAAATTATCAAAAATTACAGATGAGTATTTCTTCTTTTCTGCACTTCTCTTGGCAGAGATGAGACAGACTTTGGAAAAGTCATATAGGGATTCATTATTCATGCAGATGAGTCTCACAATTCAATAGTGCTAATTAAGAAAATGATGGAGTAAATTAGCACTTTATGCAAGTGTATTAATATTAATAAAATTGCCATTTTATCCTGAGGTTAAAATAGAAGAACACAGACATGACCAGCTAGTGAACTATGAACATGGTTTCTTGCTGGGACACTGACCACTGCCATTCATCCTGGAGAAACTTGTTTCTTTCCTGTTATCAAAATTTTCTTAATAAAAAGAGAAAATTTCAAAGGTTTGGATTAACTATCTTGACTTTGTTATTTAGGCTGCTTGAAAGAAAATTCCCATTTCCCACCTCGTTGACAATAACTAGCAGCACATTATTATTCATATGTCAATTTCAAATCCATTATCTTATTTAACTTTTACAACAAATTTTTAAGGTAAATTGTTAGTATATTCCCATTCTTAATTTAATAATTTGTCTATATGTCTTCAAATCATTTATTATTCTTCATAACTATTCTGTGACCACTGTATTAGCTCTAGCTACCATCCTGGTCTCTACACTTGCTCTCTAAAATTCATTCTCTAAACTTTGGCTAGAGCAATCACTTGAAATCACAAATCTGATTGTGTTACCTCCACCCCAGGTATAAACTTTGTTTTCAGAATTGACCGAAACTCTCAAGCACATGAGATGTCTTCCCAAACCAGCCCTATGTATTTCTGCATCCATATCTTGGGCTAGCCTCACTTTCACTTTCTAATACTCCATCTTCCAGCCACACAAAACTATTTGCATGCAAGAACCTCTGGGTCTCTGTTTATGTTTGTGTCTCTACCATGAAAGCTATCCTCCCTCATGCCCTCATCACTTGGCTCCTCAGGATATCTGTGGAGAGGTCATTCTTTTCCCAATGCCTTCCTTTGCCCCTCTCCCTCACAAAAACTGTGTTTTCAAAGAACTCTGTAATTTCCTTCTCATAGTCCTCACAGTATGTTATCATTTCTTATTCACTACCGAGTATTTTATACAGGAGAGTAAACCCTCCAGTACAGGAGTCAGTTCTTGTTCACCACAGTGTTCCCCACTACCTAGCACATTAGTTGGCATAAACCATTGTCAAAGTAATAAATGAATAAGTGAGAAAACAAGTGTGGATGCACTACATGGTTACCTATTGAAGGAAGATTTGGAAATTTATCTTGAAATCCTATGCTTTTTTCTAATATTCACATGGTCTCCTTGACTCATTTGAGGTTCATTACTTTTAGGGTGCTAGTTTGGATAAAATGTAAGATTATTCACTAGATGGAGCTTAAAAGGTTCAAAATTTACAAGACTCATTATTGGAATTCTTTCTACATCTTCAGCAGATTTGCTTAATTTGCCTCCAGAGGGTCCTGGAATCTATAGGAAACTTCCTATTTTAGTTACTAGACTTTTATTTTTCCCTGATTATAATTAACTCTCTGCTACCCATTCTTATTTTGGTATTCCAAATCTTAAACCACGATTCAGTTTTCATTTCATAGGAGAAAAATTTTCTATAGCTACACAGAAACATAACTCTTATAAGCTTAATTCTATATATAATTCCCTGATTCTAATTATTTATTTGTTTGAACAATACTTGATTTCACTAAAAAATCTTTATCAGATAGTCACCTAATAAGATCCATGCAAAATGCCAGATGTTTATTCTAATTTGGAGATTAAATTTGCTAATAATCGTGACAATCAATGATCTCAAATGTCCATTTCTGAATAGCTAGGTGCTCCCAAAGTCTGTTGGAGATACACTTTTTCCCTACTCTTCTGACTCTTACTGACTGTGTGATATTCAGAGGCTTACCTAGCCTTAATTATCTTCAGTTATTTCATCTGTAAAATGATTATTTTACTTTCGTTCATACAGAAAGTTTTTATTGAGTGACTCCTAAGGTAGAAAGTATAATTTAAAATACCAAGTAAGATATTGTATGTGATCTCAAGGGATCAAGCCACAGTGATAGATGAGTAAATAAGTGATTATTTTTCAATAAGTGCTACTTAGAATATACAAGAAATACTATGGGAAAATAGAGGTCACACACCTCCATTAGGCTTAGGAGAAGGAGAATCAAAAAAAAAGAATTTCTAGACAGAGTCTATACTTGATGTGATTTCTAAAGGATAAACGAAATTTGACTAGAGAAAGAAGAACATGTAGACCGAAGGATAGAACACAAAACAAAACACAACACAACAAAACAAAACAAAATAAAAAACTTGTGAAGAAGGTGAAAAAGAAAAGCCAGAGATATAATTGAAAAAAACAAGAGAAACAATGGCAGATTGGCAGAATAGAAATAAGTATTCAATGTGAGAAAGAGGGAAGAACAGGCATATTAGAAGAAGGATTTGGAAATATGAATTCTAAGAGGTCTATACATCCTATACAAACTTCTCCTCCTAAGTATGGGTAGGACTTGTGAATATGTTAGGATTTCATGTATAGGGTTAGGTTACATTAGATGGGAAAAGGAAAGTATTTTGCATGTGTAATTAGGGTCCTTAATCAGTTGATTTTGAGTTAATCAAAGGGGAGATTATCCTGAATGGCCTGACTTACTCAAGTGAGCCCCTTTGAAATGGGGTTTGAAGTGAGAGAGATTTCTCCTACTGGCCTTAAAGAAGCAAATAACCATGTTATGAACTATCCGTGGAAGCTTCTTCCTTCCTAGGCTAGAACCTATCTACTATCTGAGAGTGTTGGCTTGCTAACTGCCAGCAAGAAAATGGAAAGTGTAGCCCCATAGCTGCAAGGAACTGAAGTCTGCCCACAAGTAGTGAGCTTGTAAAAACACTCTAAGACTCAGATGATACCACAGCTCCCCACCAACCACCTTGGTTTCAACCTGATGTGGCTCTGCAGAGAACCCAACTAACCTGAAACGGGACTCCTGATTTGTAGGAACTGTGAAAAAACATATTTGTGTTATTTCAAGTTGCTAAATGTGTGGTCATTTGTTACACAATAATAGAAATCTAATATAGGAGGCCATGGGTGTCTTGTGCAGGGACATTTTAGTGGAATGGTGAGAATGAAAGTCAGATTTTGTGTGTTGTGGACTAAATGGAAGATAATCAACTTATGGTGGGTAGAGAAGAGTAAAATAAACAGCTTTTTCTTGATGTAATAGAAGAATCAGGTGTCTCATTGGAAGAACAGGAACAAGAAGGTGGAGAGATACTTGTAATAAGATTGAGCCTATGAGAGAGTTTGCTTTTAATAAATGTACCATGCACAGTGTAAGGGAAAAATAGTAAGAGTAGAGGAAGTAGGTGGCAGGGTATACAGAACATTATTAGGTTGAAAATGTGAAAAAGTATAGACAACTAAAGAGGTTTTCTAGTTCAACAAGACACAAGGTGACAAAGGTTAGATATCTGATGCTATTAATTGCACTCAAGATTTTTAGTGTAAATATCATATAAAGATTTCAAGCCAGTGTAGGCAGAGGCAATAGGTGATCTTTGCTTTGTTCCATAGCTGACTAATGTTCACTGTTTGGGGTCCAATCAGCAATTAATGGCCTATGTTTGGAACCTAAGAAGGCCATTGGTGTAGGTTGGAAGGCAATATATACAGTGAGGAAGAACATGGGACAATGCACTTAGATAACCAGTGGTCCTACTCTGGCTCTACCAGTGGGTTCCTTTACCTTACACACGTTACTTAACATTTTAAAACCATATTTTCTTTATCTACCTATGAAAGAGGAAAATAATGGTTAACAATGCCTATTGTTAAATATTTTAAGATTAAATAAGATCATAAATCTCGTGGTGCCTCATAATACAATTATTAGTATCTCTTATTTAGTGTGCCAAACAATAAATGTTGCATCTTTGTTTCCCTAAGTTTCCCACACTGAGGAATATAACATATTTATTGAGATTACATCATAAGTACTTAATAAATATTTGTGAAATACATTCTTGAATTAATAATAACAAAGTAGCTCTAAGGACTTTAAAAGCTCCACTTCTGAAAAATAATAAGTGTTCAATAAAATGGCTCTCATTTCTAGTTGTTTTATGTCTCAGTTGATCTAAGCTGCAGGTGGAGAGGTTGGCTTATCACACCAGAATCTGGACATATCCAATAGGCACTTGGTTTTCTGCCCTTGACATGGATCACTTGGCGGGAAAGCATAAGCCCCACTGGAAGGATGGTGCTTTCCTAAATTTTAGGCCCCTGCAAAACTTAGCCCTGAGTGAGGCTTCATCTGCAATGAAAGGTCATTACCCTCCAGGAAATTTCTGAGGAATCTTACAATTCTAAAATTGATGGATTAGAACCTCAGAAAGTACTACTGGCTGACACATTGTAGTACTTATTGAGAAGGTAATTACTTAGCATCCACTTTAATCTCTTTGTTTTTCTTCAAGTTTACCAATAGAACAGTAACAGAAAATTAACATAATTAGATTAGCCTCATAAGTACACATAGCCATGTGTGGGCAAGACATGCAGATATTTTTGTCTTTTAAAAAAAAATGTGTGCAGACCATTTACAGTGCTTTGTGGAACATGATGTAAGTAAAGAACTTTGCTTGGTGATATGAGAGATCAGAAAAGAAATATAAGATACAAGCCTTGCTCTCAAAGTGTTTGAGCTATTTAGCTATTGTTCAGGGATGAAGTGATAGAAAAATGAGACATGATCTCTGCTCTTCAGGAGTTTATGCAGTAAATAAGACAGGATAATAAACAATTACAGCACAAGCAGCATGAGGAGCAGGAACAACACCCATTACACAGTTCATCCTCATCGCTCACCAGACTGCACTCAATGCATGAGTCAGTATTGTGCCTTTTTTATCTCAGGTGGCCAGTGCCTAGAGCAATGCTGGGCACAGCAACAACATAAAATTGTATTTCTTAAGTAACTACGTGACTTCTGTTAAAATGAAAACGTGGTTGAACTTGCACAACACCTGGACCAATCCCAGAAGGCATCTATCCAGCATTGTAGTGGTTTATCCTCCAAAACTGTAGCACTGTGAGTGCCTTTGCTGCCCTGCTTGGGAAAAGTCACTTAGCAATGGCTTAACAGAGATTTTGACATGGAGAAATTCCAGGATGTCTCTCTTTCTTGGAAAAGAAACTTTCAAATATGGAGAGAAGTAGGTGCCATTCTCCCTGTGGTGATTGAAGACTGAGCATACCACCAGCAGCTGTTCAGAGACAAGAAAGGCAGCTTCATTCAAAAAGCTATCATAATTTGGCAAGGAACAATCCAATCAGTAGCCTTCCTAATGCATGTAATTATGCAAATAAGCCACAGCACATTACCCAGACTGGGAACAGGAATATCAACTCTGTGGTTTACAGGGGCCCAGGGGCCCAAGAAAACTCTGGCATGTGTCCCACCTTAAGGGTGTCAGCTGAGCTTTCTTGATGCTGGGCTTATGGTGAAGTGGTTTATTAAAGCTGGCCTTTAGAGTGAAGTAAATTTTTCAAAGAATGAAAATGTTGAGTTTAATTAGGTAATCAAAACCTAGATTTTTACTCTCTGCCTCCAAATATCAGAAAGAGATTATTAAAATTGAAAACAATTTAAGGTATTGCCAGGTGTCCAAACCTCTTTATTTTTAAGGAAGAACTGAGTCCAGAGTGATGACGTGACTTTTCCAAAGAACCCAGCTTTCTTGCTTCCAAGTTCAGGGTAATTTCATATCCCATCACACTGTCTCTTATATGCATGTAGCTAGAAAATATTTTGTTTTTCTTCTTAAGTCCTATGTGTTTTCTTTTCTCCTTTTTTACTTTCTCTCTTTTTAAATTATAGTTGACATACAATGTTATATTAATTTCAGGTATACAACATGGTGATTCAACATTTATATATATACCTTACAAAGTGATCATCACGATAAATCCAGTAACCATCTGACACTGTACAAAATTATTACAATTCTATTGACTGTATTTACTATGCTGTACATTATATCTCCATGACTCATTCATTATATGACTAGGATTTTCTACTTCTTAATCCCCTTCAACTGTTTCTACCCTCCCCTTTGGTCACAATCAGTTTGTTTCCTGTATCTGTGATTCCATTTCTCTTTTGTTTTGTTTGTTCATGTTTTGCTTTTTAGATTCTCTATATAAGTGAGATCACATATATTTGTCTTACTCTGTCTGACTTATTTCACTTAGTGTAATACCTTCTAGGTCCTTCCATGTTATTACCAATGGCAAAATTTTATTATTTTTATGGCTGAGTAATATTCCATTGTGTGTGTATATATATATATATGTATATGTATAGTGTATTGAAATGCAATGCATTTTTATATATTAATTTTGTATCTTGCAACTTTACTGAATTAATTTATTAGTTTTAATTGTGTGCATGTGTGTGTAGTATTTAGAGTTTTCTATATATATAGGATCATGTCACCTGTATATAGTGACAATTTTACTGATTTCTTTCCAATTTCAATGCTTTTATTTCTTCTTCTTCTTCTTCTTCTTCTTCTTCTTCTTCTTCTTCTTCTTCTTCTTCTTCTTCCTT